>NW_005054340.1:750023-827046 GCF_000277835.1 Geospiza fortis | reverse complement strand
GCTGTTCCCAAGTTTCTTTTTGAAAGGGTTAAAAGGAGAAGGGGGCATTACAAAAGAAGAGTAGAGCTGCTAGAGCCGCCGCTCCGGAGAGGAGGGAAAGTCGCCCCGGCGGTGAGGAGGCTTCCCAGGGCGCAGCGAAGTGATTCGGGAGATTAATTTACAAGTGGGCAACAAAAGGTAAATCCTGAAAGATGGATCTCTTGTGTGAGATGGAATGGGAGCTTTCGTGGAAAGGTTTATGACTTCTCTTAAAACGTCACTTTTGAATGTCTTTGGGATGGTGTTCTACTTCAAAATGCTGTAAGTCTCTTACCATAGGTAGCATAATTAGCCTGATTTTTAGAGTTCACAGGAAAGGCAAGAAAGTAAATGTTACTCTTCAGTACCTTATTTCCCCCAAATGCCTCGTGTTCTTGTTCAGCAGCACTTGATTTGACCGCCGTTATTTCCTGGTGCGACCCGTCTAAAGGAAAGCTTGAAGTAATTCCACTGAGTTATAATAATTCAACCAGCCGATCTTCCTTGTGCAAAAATGTGTTTCTGTAGATGCATGCTTTCGAGTTCGCAGACCTGTTGCTTTGAACTTCCACCCTAGAAAATGTTCTCAGTAAAATACCATATACTCAACTATAGTGATATATCTCTTTTCAAATTATAGTCTTGTGTAGGTGAGAATGGGATTTGCATTTTTTATAATTATATTTAGCCTTTCAGGCTTTGCTGGGGGCTTTTCAGGTCGATTTTTTTTTAGATGCATCAGCTAATTTGAAATTCATTACAGATAGTAAAAATAATGCATGGTTATGACTTGCTAGTTTCATCTGGTACTGCCCAAGTCCCAGGGAAATGTGGCTGACTGTTCAAGGGATTAAATAAATGAACTTCATGTGGAAGTCAGTTGTGTGGAAAAAGTCCCGACGGCCTTCTTTTACACAGATCTGTATACTTGTTAAGGTAACAGTTCAATAGTTTTATCTTTTGGCTGAATAAATGAAATACATAAAATGTAAAAACAAACCACCCTTCCTTATGTCTAGTACTCTCTACTAACAATAAAAAAAAGAGAGTTTTTAGAGCGTGTTGTTTTTATGTATTTTTCCTGAATCAAAACACTGCAGGAATGTCTTAATGTGTTTACTAGATTACTGCATTTGTGCAATTAAAGGAGTAAACATGTATCCTCCCAAGGTCCATAAGGACTGAAATGCATGACTTAGGGGATTTTTTTTCTGATATAGTTAGTTTTTATCAGTTAAAGTAGGAAACAAAAGGTTTTCTAGATCAAAATGGTATAACTACTCAATGTTAAGCTGAGTGCTTGGGTGTTTTGTGGTGTGGGTTTGGTTTCTTTGTTTTTCCTTTTTTTTTTCCTTCTGGTAATCTAGAATATTCATCTTTCTTCAGATGTTCCCATCTTCATTAGACCAATAGAACTTCTGCAATTACTTCAAGACCAAATTTAATTTCAAAAAAAGTTTTGTAAGACAAATTTAACATTTGACTAGTGCTCAGTAGTTTAAGTGTTGTGTGCAATTGATCCAAGCCTTTTCTCACTTGATCCAACTAGTCATTTTAACAAGTTTATACCACTAGACTGGTTTTAGTAAGACTGCTTAACTTGTTCTGTGGTATTTTTCACTTGATTGTGGCATCTTAAAGCGTGCTCATTTACTGTGGATTCTTTCAGCAGCTTTCTAATTGCAGACAGTTTAATTTTAGTGGCTTATGAAGTCATTTGCAGAAACTGGGTACCTTCTTCCTCTCCCTCTTAAGATGTGCTGCGTAAAGGCCCCAGTTGGTCTCAACGGTGGGAAAAACATTAAAGTGACTTAGAAACACTCATGAAGTGCTCGTGAAACCTGTGGTGTCAGAGCAGTACCTGAAGTTGTTACAGCGGTTAATTCCAGTCTCCTTTACTGAAGTCCTCTGAGTCAGGTGTAGAAGTAAAAATTCAGTGAAGTTCCTAATACAGTGTGCTCTCAGTGGAACCTCCTGCGGTTGATAAATATTTCAAGAAGCTGAAAGTTAGTGATACATTTTAAATGCACTGCTAAGCTGAGTTACTTCATGGTTCTTTGCATACACATTTGCATTATTCATTTGTGCTGTGCAGGTAGATAATGGGCCAAATCTATCTTTGGTATTACTCCACTGATTTCTGAGTAACTGAGCTAATTCAACCATATGTGTACATCTTGCTTTTTGGAAGTCCAAGGCAAAGTAGGAATTACTTTGGTGATTTTATTATACAGGTAAGAGTTGTTTGTACACTAACTATTAATGTTTGGTAGCTTAAGCATTTCTTCATTAAGGTAATTGTAAGCAGAATGTATAATTTATTTTTTCTTCTTTTTTTTTCTGAAAAAAACCACCATGGCTAGTGTTTTAGTTGCTGAAGTGACTGAGAGATGTGATAAACCATCTTTCTGTCATTGGTAAAAGTTCATCCTAATAACCTACTAATGTAGAAGTTCTTGACACACTGCTTTGTACCACAGTCCACTCTCTCTGGCTGTTTTAAGCAGCCTTTCATGTCTGGGCCCATGATACTGATGTGCTGCATTTGTGTGTATGCGTGTGTAGAAACTGTACGTATATCTCTATTTTAAATAACTAGGTACTTGCTTTAACTTACAATGAGAAGCAGAGGTAACAAAAAATGGAAAGCCTTGATCATTTGCTTGGACTAGATTTAAAATGCTGGCTCTGAGCAGGTCAGTCAGATGGTAGAGTATATAATATATTTGATGGAAGCTACTATCCCTACATTTAAATGTGTATATGGAAGAGGTTATTGTTTGTGGGAGAGCTTTATTTATTTCTTTCTTTCAGAAGATAATGATGTAGACATTTTAATGTCAAATTTAACTCTTCAATTTTAAGATCCAGAGAGATCCTATCAGAAGACCCTTAGCATGGAGTTCATGCTATTATGGATAATTTCTGCCCGAGATCAAGGCTTTTATGTGGCATTCTCAGAATGCTCATTCCAGTAATTGGCTTTTTAAAAAGCTAACTTGAAAATTACAGCAGAAACTTTGTCCTCCCAACTATGAACACATGAAAAACATCTCTGTCACTGCTGAGTGCTACAAAATTGTGCAGTTTTAGGGGTCTGGAAGAAAAAGTAGGTGGAAACACAGCTTTCATTACACTTAGTTGAAATAAGGCTCTACTTAATACACTCTGTGTCTAACATTTTCTAATGACAGTGTGCACAGACATCTTATTCAGCAGAAGTCCTTCCTGTTAGCACAGTGGACCAAATCAGAACATAGGAGTCAATAAGAAAAACGCTTACACAAGGAGTTATCACCATTGTATGTAATTCCTGTTAAGACCAGTTCTATGAGTTTTTTTCTCAGTGGAAGGAAACATGTTGGAGTCATATAACTTTCATAGCTTTAGCAGTTGTCAGAGTAGCTAAGTCTTGGGACACCTCTTTCTTCTGTGCCAAGGAATTCTGAAGTCTATTGAGACTGCAATAAGCATTTATTGACAATTTCTTCTGAAACAATATACAGAGAAATATTATTTTTTGAACTGTTTAGCAATTACATTAAGTTGTTTGGTGATCAGCAGGCACTCAGATGTCATCACGTTTTTGGGGATTTTTCCTAGTTGTGGCATCAGTTTTCCTGGTAGAGATGAATACTGATTTTTTTTTTTAAGAAAACTTGACTTCTTTTAAATAATATTACCACTGAGCAGGTGTACACTGTGTATCTAAGATATTTTGATTGTGTAATGAATAAATTAATTAATACTGATTATTGCCATTCTCTTAGCTTTGTACGAGTGTTTTGTAAGGATATCTACATGTGGAGTGATACCAAGCAGTCAACTTGGAAACTGAGGGCAAAGATGCCTTTGCTTTCTAGTATGTACAGGCTCTCGTTCAGGCATTTGCTCAGGGCTATTTCACCTGGCACAGGTACCCATTCCTTGTGATCTCTGCATGCAGAGTGGCTTGAGGATGATGTTGGTTGCCATGGTGGGAAAAGGGCAGACTGCTTGTCCAGCCTACTGGATGGCCCAGCAGACTATAAATAAGTTACAGCATTTTTTCTACAGCCTTGGTTGTGCAGTTGCTCATTTCTATTTTGTGAACCCACTGCACAGTTGGAATTTGTAGTAAATCTGAAATCTATTAAGTTTGCTTTTCTGTGTTTCCAACTCTTTCCACTTTTCTTAACTGACAGTGTTCATGAATGTGCAAAAGGGACATGTCTGATGCAAATCTCTTGCACAGAGGATTAAAATGACTGCATCATCAATAATGTCAGAGGGGTGTTGTTGACTAAAATGTAGAAAACAATATAAAAGTTGTCGAGTCTGTGAGGTCCCCAGGACAAAGGAGGAATTGAGAATCTGACCCCATGTTCTCAGAAGGCTGATTCATTACTTTATGATATTACATATTATACTAAAGAATGCTACACTAAAACTATACTAAGGAAAGAGAAGGATACAGACAGAAGGCTTAACAAGAATGAATAATGAAAACTTGTGACTGACTCCTCAGAGTCCGACACAGCTGATGGTGATTGGTCATTAAATAAAAACAATTCACATGAAGCCAAACAAACATTGACCAGTTGGTAAACAATCTCCAGACCACATTCCAAAGCAGCAAAACAGGGAGAAGCTATCAGATAATTGTTGTTTTCATTCTCTTCTGAGGCTTCTCAGCTTCCCAGGAGAAGAAATCCCGGCAAAGGGATTTTTCGGAAAATATGACATTGACAAAAAGTGAAGAGGAAATATTACACACTTGTAGGGTTTTTTTGCAGTTAATGTCTATCATCAGAGGGGTCAGTATTTTATTGCTGAGCCCAGTCTACCATGAACTTTCTAATCATGCTTTTATCTTTTAAAGTCTTGAAACTGTTAGTTGTCACAAGATGGCCTTGAAGCAAGAGAAAAGTCAGCCTATTGCTGGGAGCTAACTTAGAAAACCTAAAACATTCTTCTAATGCAAGAGATGGTTAATTGACAATAGGTAAAGATAAAGAATGAAAAGAGAAGGATAGCAGAGATTTTAAGCAAACAAAACCTTTCAGATCCCAATAAACAGTTTTGCAATTTTTATTTTTTTTAAGGTCACAGTGCTACCTGTCTGCCCTGCCCTGATTTCAGGTTAGATTTCTTTTGGCTCCCCAGTTGACCCTCTCAATTGGCTTTTTATGTGATAAAAATTGAATAGTCAAATTTCAAATTGAGAGCCAAGCGTGCAAATGGCTCCATGACAGCTTTCTGTGAGGAGCGGGTTCTCATCTTTGTCCTTGGTCTCTGCTCCTTTTCTCCACCTCAGTCTGCACAGTGGCTCTGTTGTTTTTCATTGTCTTTCTGTGGCATTCAAAGCCATTATGTATTCACAGCTCTATACTGCTGAGCTGTGACTCTTTTTAAATGATTCCCACCTAATTGATACTCAGTCACATGGGTAAAGTCCTTCAGAAAAGCTCCTGTCAGCCCAGTCCCTGCCATTAGCGGGGGAGAGGGATGCTCCTCAGTTCTCATGTGAAATTTGGAGCCATTAGGGAGGGAATTTGTGGCTGCTGAATCAGAGGAAATATTTTTAGTGATCTGTCTCTAGTACTTTCTTTTTTTTTTCCTAATGAACTTGATGATATTCAGTCAAAGCCAGAAGTTCTCAGATGGTTTAAAATGAGGTATCAAGATCTGCTGAAATTAGTGGAACTTGGCTTACTTACAAGGTGGTGGATCTGTGTTGGGTTGCCTTATATTGCCCTTGTACTTATGGAAGACTTGCCTGACCTGATGCAATCCATATGTTTTGTTGTGCTCTTGCTGAAACTGCTACACAACTGCTTTAAGTAACTTCAGCCATAGTAAACTACAGCACATCTTGGCATATCCTGTGGAGGAGGTGAAATGTCACCAGCTTTATCTGCATAAACTGTATTTAAAATTATGTGCTCAGAAGGATGTAATTAAAAGAGGATAGAAAATAATATATAAACTGCAAAAGCCCTTGGACTTTCCTAAATGACTTTACAGCATCCTCACCATATTTGTTCCCCTCTAAACAGTCATAAGGGTAGACATTGCACTGGAAGGGTGTGTGCTTGACATTCATAAAGTTTCAAACACTGATGTATTTTGGGTTTGATTTTAACCAAGCACAGATGCCTAAAAAGTCATTTCCAGTAAATGATTTGCTGGTGCTAGGATCTGATGAATAACTTGCATTCCCTAATCTATTCTTGAACAAACATATAGAAAAGAATTTAGAGCAATTTTATTTTAATGTAATTGTTCCTGTATGAGATTAATACTACATATGAGTACTGAGTAACCCTAGCATTAATCATTTTTCCTTGTTCATAATTCTTTTTCTACCTCAGTTCACTGTAAGGCTATATATTCTGTGGTCCAGCAATGATTTGTGATTTTCATCACAAATAATAGAGACTGTGTATTCAGTACCAAAATATTAAATGTATTGAAATTGTAGTTACAGAGATGGAGAATTTTCCTTCAGCAATAGCATAACGGAGTGTATAGATTTCTCAGTAATTTTTTCTGTTATGAGTTACTTGCATCCACTTTTGAGGAGGTCATGTTACACCTCCATTCTCCCATTACTGCTCTTGTAATGTGCTGGCAGTGCATGGTTTTGGTTTGGGGTTTGGTTGGTTGGTTGGTTTTTGTTTGTTTTTGTCATTCTTTGGGTTTGTTTTGTTTGTTTGTTGTTGTTTTGTTGTGGTTTTTTGGTTTGGTTCTTCGTCTGTGCTTTTACAACTGTTGCTTAAATTTTGTTTCATAGATGAAATAACTACTTTGTTCACTTTTCAACTGTAATGTAGTTATTGCTCTGATACCCTATGTACTTTGTTTCTAATAAGTATTTACCACAAAAAAAAAGTTATTTATTGTTTTAGTATATCTATAAGTGGGGTTTTTCAAGTGCCATTGCCCCTCTTAAATAAGCTTCTGCAGTTTTTTTAAAGCCCATGTACATACGCATACGGCGCTGAATTATATGAAGAATAATATCAAAATTAGCCATGTCCAAATTAGCTCTGTATTTCTCAGGAGCTTTACCTGGAATGTGCATCTATATATTCCCTCAGTGCTCTTTGCACAAGTTGTCTGTCTTTGAAGAGCGGCCTTTCACATAACATTAGTCTTAACAAATTGTTATTTTCACAGTATCTTTTAGTTTGACGACCTTTTATTTTCACTGTGTTTAATAGTAGTTTAAAGTATATATTTTAATTTGTGTCAAATTATCATATTGAAGCTGTGCAGCACATCATAAATAAGTTATTTCTAATATCGTATGAGCTGTCTGGCTTATACTGTAAATTTTGTACAATGAGAGCTTGCTGTAAATCAGACACATGCTCCTTGATTCAGTTGATGGAGTAGGCCAGAACTTCATTTGCTTGGTAGCTGTAGTTCTGTGCTGAAGAGCTAACACTGGGTCACAGCTTCAGGGAGGCAGGTAAGGGGAAGGGGGAAACAAAAAGTAAAGTCTTAAAAGGTAGTGATATTTTTCATTTGGACATCTAGCTGACATATTGGTCCTTCCAACTAAAGAAAAAAGGCTGCTATTATTTTAACAGCACAGTAAAAATGTATAGACATTTTCAAGGAAAGATTAAAGCAGAAGGGTTTATAGATCCATCACATCTTGAATGAGACCCAAAGCACCTTTGCAATGTCCCTGTAGGCATCTCAGGACTGGGTTACACTCAAATGGAATGGGCAAAGTTCATCTTTTTTCCTGTGAACTACAGCAATACACTGTCTGCTGGATTACCTGAAAAAATTCCTTAAAAGTTACAGGATTTCCTTTAATGGATAAACTCTTGTGATAACAGCTTCTTGACACTTGTATCTTTAGGCTCTCTTCTTTAAGCTATCATGGCAGATTTTTTTTTAAACGTTGCCAGTTTGTTCATGTGTTGGTGATGACTTGCACACAGACACAATAGCATTGCTTCAGAGCATGTGCATTACACATGTGAATTTATCTCTTTGCAGAAAATGTTACCTGAACTAATATTCTGGAAATACCAGGAGTCTACTTCAAGTATATGAGATTTTATTTATAGCCTTGCCATCTGGAAAGATACAAGGCATCTCAGCCTTGTGAACGTGCTTGATGATGTTTGAGGAAAAATAGAGGGAATAAATTTGGCTGTGGCTCCTTTGTCATCCATGTTCCTGCACTGCTAACATGAAGACAGAAGTGAAGGTGGTTTATAGGACAAGATGCTTACTGTTTTAAATAATAACAAAATTCTACATACTTTGGAGTGTGTTTGCTATGATGTGTAGACAAGTAAGTTACAAAGCAGCTGCCCATCATTTTCAAGTGCTCACAAGTGAAGGACAGCCCCTTGCATTGCAACTTGAGGCCATTTCTGTTACTACCTGGATGGTCAGGTACCAAGCTAGTAAGCTGGCAGCATCTGAGCTAAAAAATGTTGACATCCCTGACTTGAGTTTGCACTTTTGTGCTTTTCTAGAGAGTGAAATCCAGAAGCAACATGACAAGTTTGGTTAGTGTGCTAAACAGCCAGTGTTTCTGGGAGCCAGGTGATGTTAAAATCAGATTGGAGTTAAATGTTTATGTGCTTAAAAGTGTTTCCCTGGTTGATCTCAGACCACTGAAGAAGCCTTGAGCAGTTGGGAGGGTGTCTGTTCTGGCAGGCTCCAGGATGGCCTTACTTCCGTTGCGTCTCCTGGCTCTGAGAGTTGTCTCCTCTCCTGTGGCTTATGCAAGAGAACGTTTTCTTTGTCATTACTTTCTCTCTGCTTTTTTTCCCCAGGAATAATTAGTGCATTGGGAGTAAACAAGTACAGCAGTGATTCTAGCATTGCTGCACCACTTTCTTTCTTCTCCCAAACTTTTGCTCTGTGTTCACTCCTGCCATTCTCTACTGATGTGTTATGAATGGGTCTTGCTACATTCTTGAAGAGTTCTCCGAGTTAGGGGTGTAATTTTCTTGTCTGATATTATATATTGAACTGTTTGTTGTTTTTCATTAGGAATTGTGTGTCTGAAATTATCTTATAATGAAATTCTGAGTTCTTGTTGAGTTATTGAAATGGTTAGAAATTATATATTTGGCTGCGGTAAATGCAGCATTAGATATAAGTGGACTCATTTGCTCCTAAAGAGGAATGCATGTACAAATAGCACTGGCATCCATCAAAAAAGATTTTATTTTGTCTATATATCATGAAGATTAAACTTTCTGATTTTCTTTTTCCAAACAAAATGTGATTTATTTGCTATTTTATTTATTTTAAGATTTTGGGTATTATTGAATCATACTGTTAGTTAGTGCCCTGCTATCAGTTTTGCATGCTTGAAATCTATGACATTATTTGACTGTCAGTATCTCATTACACTGCTTCCTTCTGTAGTGTGTTCAGGGGCTGCAACTCAAAGTCTGGTAGCAATAATCTCAACTGTTTTCCTATTCTTATTTTTAGTTCTTTGGCATCAGTGTTATAATGCCTTAAAATGAAAATAAGCTTGGATAAATGGATAAAGGCAGTGCCTGGACACTCGTTAATAACTGCCTTGTCTTAGGAAGTCATACAAATAGGGGTGACTGTGGCGTAGCTGCAGGATAGAGCTGCAGGATAAGGAAACTGCCTGCTTGTCTGTGACCTCCAGATAGACTCTGGATATCTGTTTAGACAAACTCTAAAATGCCTTATGATTGGGCTTTTATTGCACATGGGCCTCCTAATGTAATCTTTTAACATTTTTAAGACAGGAAAGAGACAGAACCTAAGTTTTAATTAGTACTGGCTCATGTAAAACAGCTGTCCATAAAATCAGTGAAATTCCTATTTGGACATAGGTGCATTTTCCAAGCTCTTACACAACCTCCTTGTGTGGGTTGCTGCCTTTCCTTTCTTTAAACATTTATTGTTAATATTCATGGAATGCTTTAAAAGAATAATTAGCCATTTTGTTATTTGGAGGGAGAAGTCAGATGCAGATTTGAGACAGTCAGCATTGGGACTTGGCATTTTATGATTGATTTTTCTGAATGGCAGAGTAGGTTTATTTAAAAAATCTCAAACACACTCTTCCATCTAAAAATCAGTATATTTGAAAGGGAATTTTGAAAAAAAAATTACATGCAAGCATTGTGAACAGATTGAAAGTTTTTCTGGGAATGGGAGGCCCAGTCATTACTGTTTGGCAGCACTGTCCTTATTGTTTCAGAATATCTTTGTGCATGACATACTATTTTTTTTATATATATAAAGGAATTAATTTTCATTATGATTTTTGTCATTTACCTCATACTGATTTTAGTTGAAATTTTGAAGCATGCACCAGTGAGGCACAACATAGCTTTGAAACACAGTATTAAAAAAAAATAGTTTGAAAACTAATTAAAAAAATCAGTTTGCAAATAAAATCAATTTGGCTCAGTTTACCAAAACATGAGCAGGATTCAGAAACAGCTTGTTGGCTGAGCTCAACAGCAGGAGAAGCTGTAGTCGATCAGTTCTGCCCTCTTCAGCAGGTGTAATACCATTTGATGGAAATTGCAATACATGGTTTCAGGGGACATGTGGATAATGTGTCCAGATGATAGCAACATCAACAAAGTATAGAAAAAAACATGGGCAGATGTTTGGCTTATTCTGTCTACATGGTTACACGTACTTAAGCTCACTGTAATGGAGTTTATCTACTGTCGTGTTGTGTTTTGCTCTCTTACAAAGAAGGATTTTATGGCAGGCTGCTCATCTTGCAAAACAGTTCACCTGTTGCAGCAACCATATTTTGCAGCCTTAGCTGCAGGATTTTTTACCTTTTTTTTTCCCTACTCTTTCTTTCCAAATATATTGAAGTGCTTGGTTTGACTACAGTGGGATGAATTGCTTTATGGTTTTGACATACAACAGGGTATTCTTGCTGTGACTCGATACTTCAGACCTTCACAGGCAGAAGAAGATAAATTGCACACTTTTCAAATGTCACCCTTAGGGAAAAAAAAGCCTCTAGGTTTATCTAACTGAATAACTTTTACGTTTGCTTTTTATGTTCTGCTCTGTGTGTGCCAGAAGTATGTCTACTCCTAGAATTACTGAAATAGAATGTTGACTCAACTTGATCTATGGAATATAAAGTGTAGCAATAATTACTGAAAATATTTAGACAGATGTTTGAGTCATTGTTCTTCAGATCCATTGATGTATAATTAAAAGTGGTGGTGTATCCAGCTGTTCTATCATCAGGAGGTCCTGTTGGTATGGGTAGGGCATCCTGTCTCCATTATCTGCTCCTGTCTCTTTTCATTCCCACTACTAGAACTCCTTAAAATTCTAAATCAACACAGCTTGCAAATTTAAATTCAGTGCTTTGTGAGATTAATTCAAAAAATGTATTAAACTATAATTTTGAAGCTGATGTGAACATTTAAAGGAAAGGGGGTTTATCTGCTATTCATTTAATGCAGCACAAAATTAACATCTGAATCAAACAGCAAAATTTTAGTAAATAAGATGCAGCATTTATTATGAGGTCTCATTATTCCATATGCATAATAATATTTTCAAAGTGTAATTTTTTCTTCTTAAGCTGCTCAAAATGTTTCCCCCTGTTTTTCAACAAGGCATTGTGTGTTGATGTTTGTAATTAGATCATTTGCATACAGTCATTGTCATTAGAAAGTTAGCATTTTCAGTGGTTACAGTTGTCTGAGTTATCCAAAGCTTTCTCATTTAGAAATATTTGAAATTATAATTTAGGTCACATAGTTTTTGTGCTATCCATTATTTGGAGTGTTATTTCTCACATGACTGCTTCTCAAGCTTAAGCTTGTTTCACTGTAAATAATTTTGTAGTTTCCATTTTAGTGGAATTCTAACCGTAGAGTATTTTCTTTTAGGGAACACATAGTTGCGAGTTATTTATGTGAGGTACTGTATCCAGAACCATGTGTACTCAGTTGCTGTGGAGACACCTGTCATCCTGTCTTCCTAGGAAAGTGATAGTCCAGCCTGGCAGCAAACATGCCCAAAGCAGTGGCGTGCAGAAAATTCGCTAGCATATACAAAACCTGTGTCACTGGCTTGAGAGATGTGTTCTGTAAATTCAGGAAAGGAAGGTAAAATCTGAAAATAACCAAACCCTATGCACTTTGGCTTACCTCCAGGAGGTTATGTTCCCCTCCGTCCAGTCCTGACAATAATCCAGTTGCCAAACTTCAATTACGATTGTCTATAGAGACTGCACCCTATGCAAGTACTGGATCCAGAAGGGCTCCTTGCACATCTCCTGTATCAAACATGAGGAACAAAAGGTAGAAACTGTCTGCAGTGTTTGTAAAGCTGCTTAAAAGGAAGGAAACTGATTTATAAGGCTTTAATTGTCAAAGGCCTCATCTTTAAGTGGTATTACACTGTTGGAGGACTTTGCTCTTCCAGAAAAAGTCATGAAAAGTGGTTAGAGGCACTTTATATTCCAATGATGCTGTCAAAGACATCCCAAACATTGTTGCAAGGTCTCTGCCCACTTTTCATGAATGTATTCAAGGGAGGGTATGCTGTATTTTTCTCTCTCTGTCTCTCTCTTTCTGGCTTTTCTCTGTAGTGGATATGAGCCAGAGAAATGTCTTTCCTGGTCAATGCAGTCTCTTGTTTGAGGAAATGAGGTAAAGTGCATCCCATTAAATTATTTCTTTCATTCTAATTTCAGCGACTTGCTTTTGGAAAGGAAATACACTTTGCCAGCCATGTAATAAAAAAAATAGTCTGTACTAAATAGGAATCAAGCTTTAGGGATGGGAAAGTAACACAATAATAAGAAGGCTTCAGCAGAGGTGAAATTTGGTTCAAAATCCTGATTTTGGTGCACTAAATATATACTTTCCCTTTTTAAGACAGAGAGGAACTTGCTGTATAAATTTTTAGCACTTGCTAAATCAGTTTGATGTCACATTTTGCTTGTCACATGATTGGATAATGTAAAATACAGAAGGAATAGACAACAGAACAGGTCCAGAAAATTAAGTAGCTTTTCTTTTATTCTTACAGTTTAGCATTGCAAATGTTTCTGGTATTTGTGTATTCCAGTCTGGTGAGACTCTCCTCGAAAGGGTCTGAATCCAAGAAGCCAGACTTACTGAGCAAAGAGGCTTCTCAGGACTGGATCCAGTGCAGCTGTCAGACTAGGGAAGGTTAGTGTTTTGCATGGCACAGGCTATTGTTTAAATTAGTCTGTGAGATGAGAGGAATAAGGTAAGGTTACCTTACTTTGTAAGGTAAAACAAGTTGAACCATCTATGATCAATTCAGAAAATAGAACAATATTCTCCCATATTGATATAATTGGATATCTTACACATTCCTAGCCTTCAGGCTCACTAGGAAGAAGCTACACCTCTCACTCTGATTAGACAGAGAAAAATTCTAGAAAATCTCTCTTTTACTACAGAAGTGTTCTGAGAGGGAGAGTAATTTTGATGGCACAAAAAAAGTTACGTAGTACAGTGTGCCTGACAACTGTCTGGTCAAATTTTGCTGCTTCTGAGATGATGTGTTTGCCTCAGTAACCTTGATAAGGTTAGTTTCAGAGAGCGCTATGCCCAGTAACTCTGTGCACCAAGACACACTGGGAGCTACCTGGCTGACAAGTAGCTTTGCCAAAAAAGGCCCTGAGGGGTCCTAGTGGACACCAAGTTGAGCATGAGACAGAAATGTGCCCTTGTGGCAAAGAAGGTAACCAGTGTCCTTGGCTGCCTTAGGAGGATGAGTGTTGCCAGCTGGTCAAGGTGATCTTTTTCCTCTTCTCAGCACTGGTAAGGCCACACCTCAACACTGGGTCCAGTTCTGGCCTTCTTAGTTCAAGACGGATACAGACATTGGAGGGGGTCCAGCAAAGAGCCACTAAGATGATGAAAGGAACATCTCTCCTTTGAGGAAAGGCTGAGACCTGAGACTGTTCAGCCTGGGGTAAAGAAGTCTTGAGGAAGGAAGTCATCAATATGTACAAACACCTAACAGAGGGTGCAAAGAAGAGGGAGTCAGATTCTTTTCAGTGGTGCCCAGGGACAGGACCAGAGCCAGTGGACACAAACTGAAACACAGAAGGTGCTGTTTGTGTTGAGTTTGTGAGGGTCCCTAGGATGAAGTGAGAGATGATGAATCTGACTCCATCTTCTCAGAAGGCTGATTTATTATTTTATGATATGATATTATATTAAAGAATGCTATACTAAAACTGTACTAAAGAAAGAGAAGGATACAGACAGAAGGTTTAGCAAGAGTGATAATGAAAAACTTGTGACTGACTCCTCAGAGTCCAACACAGCTGATGGTGATTGGTCATTAAATAAAAACAATTCCCGTGAAACCAGTCAAACATGCACCTGTTGATAAACAATGTCCAAACCACATTCCAAAGCAGCAAACACAGGAGAAGGGAATCAGATAATGATTATTTACATTTTTCTCTGAGGCTTCTCAGCTTCCCAAGAGGAGAAATCCTGGCAAAGGGATTTTTCAGAACATATGACAGTGACACTGTATGAACACCAGGAGACACACCATTACTGGGAGAGTGACTGAACATTGGAACAAGTTGCCCAGAGAGATCGTAGGTTCTTCTTCCTTAGAGGTATTCAAAAGCTACCTGGACAGGGTCCTGGACAGCTTGCTCAGCGTGGCCTTCTGTGAATTGGACATGGTGGCCTCCAGAGGCCCCTGCCTACCTCCACACTTCTGTGATCCTTTAAATGTGCCTGCCATGCATGGTTAGGGCATATGTCTAGTGCTGATGCATTACATCCTGGTTTGTGAGCAGGCTGGGGATTGGAAACAGACAGAGTAATCTTGCGTCTGAGTTATGTTGTGTAAGCAGAGATTGCAATTCCAGATTCTCATTATTTCAGACTAGCGAAGATCATTCAGAAGTGTCACATCGCATCTCATTTCTGTCTTTGAGATGTTTGGCTGTGCAAATCATATAGCTTTGACAAGCAATCTCAACACATGCACAGTTCTAAATGCTTAAAAATCCAGCTAAAACTTTGGTACCACAGGTTTGGTATTTCTGATTTGTGAAGTAAAAACAAGGTTCCCCTTGTGCTCCTTTAGTTCATAACAAGTACATATCTCTACTTCCCCTCAGTCATGGAATGGCCAGAAATCCATCTGCTGTACAGTCAATATGCTCCTGGAGGGCAGGAGAGCCAAATGCTTGCTGCCCATCCCAGATCTGCTCCCACATACCAGCAAAACTGGGCACTCCATCCACCACATCACATGGGCTTGAACCTCAGCAACTGTCACCAGGCACAAAGAGAGGTTTTCAGGCTGCATGGTGCTGCTGGGCCCTCGGTCCCTCCCAGGATGTGCAATCAGCTTCACTCTTGTCCCTGGTTTCTCAGAATGCCTTGTCCAGGGAGGTGAGAGGGAGCTCTGCTGGAGGGGTCATTCTCATTCCCTCCCTCCCAGACCAGTTTGAAATTACTTTCCTGTTGCTGTCATGGAAACGGTGCCTGGAGTCACAGAAGAAGGAATATGTGTGGCATTCAGCTGCTGCCAGGTGTGGGGAGGAGAGAGGCCTCATTTTACCCAGTCCAAATTCCCACTGGGCGAAGAGATGTCAGATTTAAGATGGGGAGGCGAGGTAAAGAACTGTATGTCTCTAAACTGCAGCCTGGAAACCATATCTGGAAATTAATTTGAATTGCCTCTCTGCCATTAAATTCACTTAAAACACTGAGTTTAAAATTCTGCATGCATGGCTTGTTTCCATTTACTTTGCCTTTCATTTTCAATACTGTGACATCATGAACCCTTTTTTTTCCTGAAAAGGGAGCTGCAAGTCCTCCCTGCTTAGTCTGCATTTGGAATCAGGGGCTTTAGTAATATGCATTGTTTGAGACAGGTCTTGGACCTGTTACCAACACTGCTAGAAGGTTCCTAGCAGGAACCCAGTTCCACAGGGATAGATGCAGTTCTGATGACTCTGTTTTGCTGTAATAAAGACTTAAATTTTAGGTGACTTTCACAATACTATCAATGAAATATTCTGATTGAAGTCATATAACAAATTTATTAATTCATTATTTCTACTGATTCGCTCTTCCCTCTTTTTTTTCCCCCTGAATCAATGAAAGTAACAATGATTCCTATGCTTCTCTTATTTTATAATTGTATCATAGAAGTAATTTTGATATTCTGTCTGTAAGGAGCATCCCTGTAGAGATGCTTCTCTCTGTTTTAGTCTACTGACAGTTTCCTTGACATCATTTTGGTGGCAACTGAGTAGTCTTTGAAGTGAAATCTGTGCTGTAATTGTGGAAGCAGCACAGTTATCTTAGTGAGGCATGGTAATTCTGGAGTGCAGGAAGTGTTGCTTGGGTGTTTGATCTCCCAGAGGCGTAGCCACAAATCCAGTCCAGTATATTTAACTATTCTATTCTATTCATTGCTTTGCTTACAGTGAGTAGTACAAATCTAGAATCTTTCTGATTGATTGTTTGAGAACTCAGTAGTAAAATATGTTTAGTATTTTATTGAAAGAATAGCCTGGATTCCCAATCTGGATTTTTCGAGGATGAAAATCTATTCTTCTGTAGAAAAACCTGATACACTATGTTTTCTGGCATCTCTTTGGTGGTAATAAATGTATGTTTCACTACCAAGAGCAGCTATTGTTGGTTGGATGGACTGTCTTCACTGACGACATCAAGTATATGCTGACAGGGCCATAATATGTGATACTGTCTTCTAATACTCAAAAGCCACCAGTTTTCAGGTTTTCATGACCCAGTGAAATTATGATGTACTTAGTAACCATCAAAAGCATACCTGTTACATGAAGAGTCATCTTCTTTCTTCTGTTTTCAAGTCAGTAGAGTGTTTCTGGGTCAAAATCAGAGCTATTGAGAGAAATCTCATGGTGCCTGCTATGCACCTAGGTGAGGCAGAAGAGGTGGATCAAACCTTTGCTTCCAAGAGGCCTCAGGCTCTGGTTCTCAAGACGGAATTCAGCCAGTCTGGTACTGGGAAAACAGCACAATGGTGCGTAACAATCTGGGACATTTCCAGGGTGTGTTGGGATCAGCTTCTTCATGTCATTATGGATGGACCAACTAGGAGCAGTGCTCTCCTGGATTGAATGTTTACCAGTAAAGACCTGTTGGAAGATAAACATGTCAACAGCAGCTGCAGAGACTGTAAGAGCATAGAGGCCAAAGACTTGAGGAGAACCAATGATCAAATAAAGACCTGAACTTCAGAAAAGCAGATTTCAGCTCAGTCAGGGAATTTCTAGGAAGGATCCAATGGGAACCTGTCTTGGATGGCAAAGAAGCTCAGGAATGTTGGGAGATTTCCCAGTGCAGCTGCTTCTTGGAGTACAAAAGAGCAGTCTATCCCCCTAAGCAGGAAAAGGAGCAGACGTAAAAAGAAATCAGTTGGAAAGGCACCAAGCTACCAAAAGAGCTCAAATGAGAAAAGGATCACTGGAGCAGTGCAAAAGGGGACAAGCTTCCACAGATGAATAGAGAGGTACTGCTTCAGTCTACAGAGATGCAATTAGGAAGGCAAAAGCTCAGCTGGAACTCAAAGCAGCAAGAGATAATAAGAATAACTTAAGAGTTTCTGCAAGTATGTTAGCAAGTAAAAGTACAAGATACAGCTCTGCTGCTGCTAAGGGCCAGCGAGTTCATCAAAAATGGCACAGAAAAGGCTGAGGCATTCGGCCTCTCTTCTTGGGTAACATCTGGCCCCAAAACTCTGTGTCAAAAAGAAACAGCAAAGCAAATGGCAAACCACTGATAAAACAGAAGGGTCAAGTGTTGGTGCCCTTCAGCCCTACTGTCCTCCATAACTTTTTATTGTTGCCAAACTTTATTGACCTGTTGCTCATTCCTTGTTTCAAGTCATTCTATATGTGTTAAACAGTGGAACATGGCGCCAGAACTTCACTGGTGGACACCTTCAGCTGGGAGAATTTACCATTTATTTCCTGATTTGACTTCCTGTTTAAGAAAAACTTATCCATGCAGAAACCTTCTAGATAACTTGTTCATGTTTATGTTAGAGGCCACGAATTCTGTTCTGTGTTTCAGACTCTTGATAATTTGCCCAGTAAGACTATCTAGCTTGCTGGTCTGTAGTCTTCTAGATCCCCCTGAAACTGGCATTACATTCAATGTCTTATAATTTAAAGCTGTGTATTTCTTAGTTTCTTAGAACTGTTGAGCAAATGCCATTTGCTCAATAGTTTTGCTTCAATTTGCTACAGGTTGTTTTGTCGGTTTGTTTCATGACCTATTCACTTCAATTTCGGGAAGATCTTCTGATAAGACTCCCTCAGTGATTTCTTAGCACAAGAATTTCCCATAAAATAGTAAAAATTTCCATGAGGGATTCATTTGATTTCTCTTCTGTGAGCCCTTTTATATCCTCACCAGTGGCTTTACAGACTCTCCAGGCAGATTCTTGCTCCTGATGCATTTGGAGAAATATTTGTTGGTTGCTTTGATGCTTTTGGCTATTTGTCATTTAAATCATATTGTGTTGTCTTGTCTTCTTATGTTTAACCTGTCAACATTTACGCTATTGTATTTTCTTCCCCTGAAGATGATTTCAACTTTCAGAAAAAGGGCTTTTTTTAGTAACAGCTGCCTTTTCCCTTACTAACCTTCTGTGTCTTGTCCTTTTCTTGATACGCTGCCTTGATTCTGTATATTCATCATACACTTCCAACAATTATTTTCCCTGCTGTCTATAAATACTTTACTTTTAGCTTGAAGCAAAATTTTTGATATTTTTTCTTAAATTTTTTTTCTTTTTATGTGGCTCCTAACGGGCAGATGCTCTGCTTTCTGTGGGGATGTTGGATTGAAGTACAGAATGATCACTAAGGTTGGCTTCTCAACTGCAGGATATGAAACTATCTTGCTTGATCAAGTCAAGAATTTAATCTTTTCCTGTGGGCATCCCAAGCATCTGTGTATAATATTATCTAAAATTCAGCTTATGTGCCGTGTTGTCATGTTACTTTACTTCTTTTTTTTTGTACCAAGTGTTGGGGTAATTGAAGACTCTCAGAACTATTGCGTTTTGTATCCATCTTTCAAACATCTCTGCCAACTCAGTACGGCATCAACCCATATGTCAACTCATAAAAGGAATTTTTATTCAGTGAGATTGTTTCTTCTACTGGTTCTAAGCTCTTTTCCTACCTATCCTTGCCCATACTACAAATGTTACCCTGAAGTACGTGTTCCTTACCTATTTGTTTTCAAACAGGTGATTTTTAGACTATAATTTCATTATGAAAACGCTTTTACTTTGTTGAAAAGATGAGCTATTCATACCAGAAATTAGGAGAATAAGATCATAATGATACTTCTTAAAACTAACATTTTCATTACTAATTGCTTTTTTCTTTCATAAGGAACAATATGAATCTGTTGGGAATTTCATGAAACTGTGGTATTTCCATAGGGTAGCCAGAAAAGGAATGAATTGCCTAATTATTTTACTAGTTCTCTTCTTTGTAATAAAAGATATAATAAAAGAGCAAATATTCAAAAGCTATTAAAGTTAACTGCTACTGCCATAGAATCATCTGTGAAGAAAATGTGCAAATCTCAAGAGTTTGCAGTCCTTGAGTTCAAATTGTTTTAGCCCATGCTGGGAATTTTTTTCTTTAGCACTTAATAGTACTTAGTAGCAGAAATAAATTAATTATTTGACTATTCAATATACGGTCAGCTAGAATATTAGAATTTTTGTTTATGAACATCTCTGTATTTGAGCTGAATTTACAAATTTGATGTAATCCTTTATTTATTTGAAAGTCCATTCAGATTAACTTAGTGTAGCAAACTGCATGTCTCAAGTGTGCAGAAAATCAAGCTTCTAAGTTGTTAGTCTTAAGACAAAAAAATCCTATAGGTATTCATTTGCATGTGCTAGGTTGTCTTAAAAGGCCCATCTTGCTTTGTTAGGTAACTTTTGAATCTCTTAGTAACTTGCTAATGACCAGCTTTTTAATAGCTACTCATGGCAATATTCAGGTCTAGTATCCTAATTAATTCAGAAATTCAGGGATTATTGCAAATTATGGAGTGTGTTCTTGGATATGCTGTACTTATAGTCTATGTCTGTGTGGAGAAATAAATCTTTCTTATAAGATGAGGAAAATCAAAAGAAAAAATTATTCACCAGAATAATTTCCTCAGTTCAAGTAGGAGCAGAGAAAAGAAATATTTGGCTGCTCATTTAGACCATTTTGGACAAGTGTAAAGCTAATGATTTATTGTGCTGGTTCTCCATCTGTTCCCAGTGCCTAGGATGATGTGTATTCTCTGGGAGGGAGAACTAGTTCCAAGGCATATTGGTAGGGAACTGGAGAACTCCATGAATAAAATGCTGGAGAAGACTTCAGATCTCTAAGCATGTAGACAGGCAGGTCGAGAAGTTGTGTGTGTCACAGGTGTGCACGTGTTGGTGTGTGCTCTGACAGCTCTGCAGCTATTGCTGGCATCTTGGCACACTGCCCAACAGAGCACAGATCTAGTCAGATAAGAAAGGGAAACTGGAACCTAAGGATGTTGTCAGAACCAAAAATTCCTAATGCTTCAACATCTAGGACATCTTTAGAAGTTTCACATTTTGTGACCACATTGTTCAACTTCCTTTGCTTTTCACATGTCTTTAAACTATACAAATATATGTATAATTAAACATCTTCCATCTTCAATAAAATGACTCTGCAGATATGTACTGGAAAATCAAGGTAAAAATCCATCAGTCCACAGTTTTGTCTGGTATATTAAATTTGTTGGAAATGTAAAGTCAGGCTTCAAGAGCTGCTACTGTAAATGGAATTACCCTTTTCCACTTAGACATGGGCTTGGACAGGTAGAAGTAAATGAGAATTACAAGCTCGGGCCAGTGTAAGACTGAAGAGTAAGGGTCTGTTACTAACCTCCAGCTCTACTTCTCTTGCTCTCCTTGGAGCAGGCTTACCACTTTGATGATTTGTTTTGCTCTCACATTGAGCTTTACGAACAATAACAGTAAGCCCTAAAGCAGGTCAAAGTTTGTAAGGTAGAAAGTCAATTTTATCTTACATCCTCCTTAGATTGCTGCTGCAGAGGGTGGAGAAGCACAGCACTTACATTAGAAAGCTCATAGAAGCCCTAATCCTGTCCTAACACTCTAAAGTTTGTACTTAGAGTTTATGGCTTTATGGATAGAAGTAGTTTGCATGGGAGGAAGTGGAATAGCACAGCAATCATGGTTGGTGATGAACCATTGGGAGTGTTGGCAAGGGATGTAAAAACTAATGGGAAGAAGAAAAGAGTTAGCTTAAAAACTGAAGCTGAACATAAAACAAAGAGAAGAAAAAATGGGATAAAAAAGGACCATTTGAAATTTTAAAAACTTTGATGATTATGTTGGAAAAGAAAGAATGCAATTTCCCTAGGAACAGAAGTCCAGGCAGTTGGGCAATGTGCCTTCAGAGAGCAAGGCCTGCCTGCAATTCACAGAGGAGCAGGGCAGTATGCCTAGAGAGCTAAAACAATGCCCTGGAATGCAATTGTCACCATATTTGTATGAGAATCCTAAACATGGAAAATAAAATAGGGCCTTATTTCTATAAAAGTTGTTAAAGGCATAAAAGGGACTTCTTTGAAGTAATCCTACATGAAAATGAAGGAATAGTTTATTTTTAAACACTGTAATCAGCCAACCTAGTTCTTTATCTTATAAATAATCTATATGCATAATAGCTTAGATGCTGTGCTAATCTCTTGTAAAGAAGCATGGGATCACTAAAACAGTCAAATCAGGTGAAGGAATAAGCTAGAGAAATTCAGGCTGATAAAATACAATCATTTACATCAAGTGAAATATGTCTTTATGTAATCATCAATATGTCTTTATGTAATCATCATGATCAGAGAGTTTTGTAACCTCTGATCTAATCAATAACCTTGGTATAAAGACTTGAAAAAATATTCAGAGCTCATCAGTTCTAGGATCATGGAGGAAATAGGTTAAAAGAGACTCTGGAAGTCTGCTTCAAGCAAGTCTAGGTTCAGTGTTAGATCGGATGTGAAGATGACTTTTGAAATCTCCAAGAATGGCGATTCTATGTGTACTAATGCTTCACCTGTTCCAGTGTTTCACTACCCTTGATTTTTTGTTTGGTTTTGGATTTTTTTTTAATTAATTTTTTGTTTGTGTTTGTTCTTTTACCTGTTGTTCAGTTAGAATTTACTTCATTGCAGCTCGTCACTGTTGCCTGTGTCTGCTTGCTGTGTATGTCTGGCAAGAGCCTGGTGATGTGTTCACTATAATCGCCTTAAAGAAGTGAAAGTCTGCGACAGCCAAGCTACAGGCTTGGGGCAGAGCATCTGGAAAGCTGCCCAGCAGAAAAGGACCTGGGGGGTTGATTGACAGCAGCTGAATATGAGCCAGCTTGTGCCCAGGTGGCCAAGAAGTCCAAGGGCATCCTGGCCTGTATCAGCAATAGTGTGGCCAGCAGGAGCAGGGCAGTGACTGTCCTCCTGTACTCACCACTGGTGAGGGCACACCTCAAATCCTGTGCTCAGTTCTGGGCCACTCCCTGCAAGAATGACATTGAGGGGCTGTAGCCTGTCCAGAGGAGGGCAGCAGAACTGGTGAAGGGTCTGGAGGGTCAGTTGTATGAGGAGTGGCTCAGGGAGCTAGGGTTGTTTAGCCTGGAGAAAAGGATACTCAGGGATGACCTTGTTGCTCTCTACAAGTGCCTGACCGGAGGGTATTGCAAGATGAGGATCAGTCTCTCTTCCAGGAAGCCAGTGAGAGGACAAGGGCACAAGAGTCTCAAACTGTGCCAGGGCAGGTTTAGGTTGGGCATCAGTACGAATTTTTTCTCTGGCAGGGTTGTTAAGCATTGGAATAGAGTCAGTCATTCTTAGAAGTGTTCAAGAAATTTTGACTGCATGTGTCACTTAGTTCTATGGTCTAGTTGACAGGGCAGTATTTGGTCAAAGGTTGGACTTTTAATCTTGGAGGTCTTTTCCAGCCTTGGAGATTCTATAAAATACATCCTCCCTAGATGTCTCTTCTCCATGCTAAACAAACCAAATCCTTCACCTTCTGCTTGTATAATGTGTTCTTTAATCTTCTGACCATCTTTGTGGCCCTCTGGTGATCTTGCTTCAAAATCTTGTCATGTCTTGTTCTGGTGACCCAAAGCCAACCACTGTACTCAAGATGCAGCTTAAGGAGTAGGAAATAAAAGGGAATAATTAGTTCAATCATTTCCTTGTTCTGCTAGCAGCTCTCTTGTTAGTGCAGTGAAATGAGTGGTTTGCCATTGTCACCACAGGAATGCACTGCTGAGTCATAACTTTGTGTCTGCCACACCCCCAGGTCCTTCCAGGGGAGATGCTGTACTGTTACATGGCATTCCATCCTCTGTTTGTTTTTCTTCTGTGAAGTTCATGACGCTCTTGTTGGCGTGTTCTTCCAGCTTGTCAGAGTTCCTCTGAATGGTAGTCCTGCCCTCCAGTGTATGAATTGCTTCCTTCAGGTTGGTTACCTGGAAACTTGGACTTGCTTACAGGTGCAGTCATCTCTCCACTAAGATTCTGCAAGAATGTACATACCCACCACTGAGTTTCTGAATCTGCTGCCTCTCTGCTTACATAATTACCTTTCTGTGAGCTTTTCCCATCACCCCATGTTATTCAGTATAATGGAAGAATGAAACAATCCAGTGAAAAAGGATAAGAACTGAATAAATGAAAATGCAGTCCAACAATGGAGAGTGTAGAGAATGTGAAAGGTATTGATTGGTACATTCTAAAGCCCAGTTTTGAAGCTTTTGAACAACATTTAGTGTCAGATGTGTAGGGGCTTTGCTAGTGGTGTTTTTTTCCTGTTTTGAAAGCATGAAGACACTGTTTTCCTTCTATTTACAGGATGGGTTGTCAGGTCTGGTTTATGTCTGATGATATCTGTCCCTATATTTCTGCCAAGTTAGACCTTCCTAGGTTTTGCTCTTTTCCTTAGGAAGTATGTGCTCCAGTTTTTGCTGCTCATGTGCGGTTGGTACTGTAGGTTAAAAATAGTTTGTTGCCAACATGACTCTGAGTAGTGGCATTCAGTGGAATGTACAGATGTGGAGTATATGGAATTGTGCATGATGCTATAGGATGTACCTAGAAATATTCACATATTTGTGATGTTAATAGAGGTAAGTTTTTTCTTGTTTACCAGGCTACAAAAGTGTAGAGCCAATGCTGTACACTTTCACAGCCTGTGTACTTTTTGAAGTTCTGTGGTTTCTAACATATTCCTCTGATAGACTTCAATCCCAGAGACAATTTATTTGTTTGTGTAGTTGTAATCAGGTTTCCTGTATTCATCTCACCAGGGATTCCCACCCTGTATTATCAGTGCTGTTATTTGTCTGTATTTCAAGATTCAAATGATCACCAGTGCCCCAATTAGGTTTTGTATAGCATATTTGCAATCAAAAGCTAGACACTTATCTTTTTTTGACCTAAAGATTCTTAGGAACCCAATACTTTTGCAAGCCTCTTGTGCCTAAATTTAGATTTTTTTAAGGGTATTTTTTTGGTTTGTTTTTTTTTTTTAGCTGCTTTTTACCATCACTACTGATTTTGCTATGTCTTTTTCTTAGCATTGATACACATCTCTTTGTGAAAGGGTTGAAGGATTACTTTAAGATTGTAAAGGACAAAGTAAAATGAGATCAACTCAAAATACCAGCCAAATTTCTTTTGTCCTGTTTTATCCTTCGCAACATTCAAATGGGTCTATACAGTAGATGACCCATCAGATGTAAAGCATAAAAAATAACAAAATACCCTCTGGTTTGGTGTGCCCTGAGCTCAGGAGTTCCTGACTTGTCCAAAGGCTGTGAAGATTTTGATCTTGCTTGTTCAGTGTCTGGACCACTGTGAAATGTTATGACCTGACTCAAGTCTTATATTGTGCTTGAAGCTTTGGTGGCTGCAGAGGATAGATAAAATACAAAACTCACGCTGATAATGAAAGTACATTGAATTGCCATCTATGGAATAATGAATTATTTTTACAAAATAAACCCCACCATGGTTGTGGATAAATACCATTTTTTAAACATAAATTACTTCAGGCCTTAGCAGATAAATACTTTGTATCACTTCAAAACAATTTAATTAGGTTTTCATGAAGTTTCTCCCTTTCCAGGTTGCTCTCTTGAGTGATTTCTCTGGATTACTCTCATCATTATCTCTGATCTCTGGTGGCTTCCCACTCGCATACCCCCTCCTGGTGCCAAGTGCTAAGGACTGCTATGCTGGTCGCTGCACTTTGTACTGCCTTTGTGTGGGCACTTGCTTTGGCATTATTGCCCTTTGCAGCACAGTCCTTGAGGCTGCTATTGACATGTTATTATGTAAATTAATTTTGATGTTGCATTGTAGTTTCTGCTGTTTTTCATTCTGCAATTGTCTTGACAACAGATTTGCATAATCAGTGAATAGGAATTTGTTTTTAATTTTGATGTTCTGATTAGCTTGATTCAGATAAATAATAGAAAGTTGTGAAGATAACACAACGTGGCATGAACTGGTGAGAATGATTGTAAACACAACAAATAATACAAATGATGGAGTCAGGTTCAGTGATTATTTTTATAAAATGTAAGCAAATGCTATTTCTGGTTTCTGTCTACTTGCACTATGACAGCTGCTTGAAATCTAAACATATGGATTTATTCAAATACTAGTCACTCTCACTGCTTCCCAAACAAAGACAAGGAGGCTTATTAATTTGTTTTCTGCCAGGGTTTCTTGGTAGAGAGGGAAAACATATTCACAAATCTTACTTGAATTCTTCTTTCCTTTTTTCTGTCCAAAGGCAACCCTGGAGACCTGCACCTTTTTCATGGGCATGAGGGAATACCAAAGAAAACTGCTTATTAAATTCAATGTGGAGGACAAATCTTGAAGTTATAATTGTTTGGCTCTGCACATATCGTACCTCCCCACCTTTTGTTTCCTTTCTTTCATTTCTAACTTCTGGTGGCACCTGACAAAATAAATTAAGTAAGAAATAGTAGCAATTAAAAAGCTATTAGTGAAGTTCCTGTTCATGTTTTCTAGCCATTTTCATGTGTTAGAAACCCAAGGCTATTTCTTTCTTAAGTGATCAAGTACATCTTGCCTTCCTGCTTGAGGAGTAACATAGATACAACTGCCCTTTCCTAATCATCT
This sequence comes from Geospiza fortis, assembly GCF_000277835.1. Lineage (NCBI taxonomy): Eukaryota > Metazoa > Chordata > Aves > Passeriformes > Thraupidae > Geospiza > Geospiza fortis. Next base: position 800,782 of record NW_005054340.1, on the reverse strand, counting down.
CTGCAGGGCAGGACTTAAATTATGTGGGCAGTGAAACCAGAAAACATCAATTTGTACATCTTAAGAAAAGAAGAGTTTCCTCAATAAGGAACCAGGGAGAGAGAGAATGAGAGAAACTCCTTAAACCAATCAATTTAGGGCATTTGCTGGAGTAGCACTCTGTGTAATAGGACTGAAAGAGATTTAGTGGAGGATGAGTCATGAAATACGCTAGGAAATGAAAGAAAGATGGAAGGCAGAAGAGAACAGAAAGCTGTAAGTAGGAAAAAACCTAAATGACAGAGTGAAGAGTAGAAAAGTATATTTTGGAGACTAGAATAATGAGAAAAAAAAACCAGTAATCATAGCAAAAGGGTGTTTGTTGAGGAAATGCAGAAGTTTCTGGAAAAGTTGTCAACCAGAGTGATTAACTGAGGGAAGAGAATAGGAAGCATAGAAAAGGTATGAGAAGACATATGATCCAGAGAGCTAAAGAAATAACAAAAAAAAAAAAAGGCAGAATAATATTTACTCTTGAAGTATTTCAGTAAAATAGGATTGAGGCATTTGAAGTATTTCAGTAAAATAGGATTGAGGTATTTATTTGGGTTGGAATAGCATGGACAAAGCGGAGAAACTAGAGAACAATTGTTTGCACCCCTACTAGACTTAAAGAACACAAGGAGCTGCACTTTTTGTCTAGGAAAAGGCAAGTGGACAACATACAGAGTGTTGGGCATTTGTTCCCGAGTTCTTGGTGCTTAACATTCTCTCAGCAGCATTGAGGGCGCAGCTGCACCTTCTCACTAGGCAGGTAAGGCAAGTGCCTGTGCTGAGCCATGGCAAAGAGCACTTCTGACCTGCCTCACCTGGGATGGTGAGAGCTGAAGTGACTGGGTGAAAATCTATGCTAAACACCTCAATTTGCATTGTTGAGATAGACTCAAGTGGCTTAAAAATTGCAGTGGCACAGAATAGCCGTTGAAGTTCTGCTGGTACTTTGAAAGTAAACATAATGCTCAGTTAGATCTTCTTGGGTGTTTTATACTATCAAAATTTCTCCAGGCTTACTTTGATTTAAGCATGCTGGCATAGCAAATACTGTACCACTTTGATTTTTCATTCTTCAACAATTTAGTAATATTTCTAATACAATCCTTTCTGCATTAAGGGTTTTATTTTATGCAAACAAGATCTGGATTTGAATAATAACCCTTGGAAAGCCGATAAACTGTCTCTTCAGCTTTTCAGGCAATTAGTTCTTCTGGGTGAGAGAAATGCTCTCTGTGAAGGAGGCATATATGAAATAGATGATTATTGTCAGGTGATTTTTGTTAATCGTATCTTCAGAAAACAGTGAAAAAGATGTTGCTGCAACACTACAAAAATGTGCAGAGAATATTATTAACTATTGATTACTACAGCAGTGTTGACATTTAATGAACAGTGATGTTTTGGTCTTTACACCAATCTGACTTTCAGTGGTATTCTTGTACTCTGTATAGATTTGTTTGGAGTAATAAATTCACACTTAAGCAGGCTTTGTCACATAGTCAATGGCCTTTTAAGTATTCACTGGCTATTTCATGCTGAATATAACCTATGTAGAATATAACCCTTTACTCATAGTGCAGGGCAGAAATTATTCCGTGACAATAGCAAGAGAAACAAAGAGGAGTGATCCAGCTGGATTAGGCAGAATGATGACCAGCTAGCTCCTTCTATGAGGCAAATGATAACATTTCAGTTATCATTTGCCTCATTTCAGAGATTTGAAAAATTTCAGGCCTTTATTTACCCTTGATTACTTGGTCAGAAGTTGTAGGTAGGACTTAGAATGAATATTTACAAATCCTACTCTACTTCTACCATTTCTTCCTTTTTCTCAAATATTAAGTCCTTCAATGTCCCTTGGTGGGCATAAGTCATGACTCAAGTAATTTCCAGTGCTGTTCTGCCCAGCAGGACCTTGCTGGGGAGTTATTCAAGGGACTCCCTCCCAGACCTCTGCATTACACGGGGGTCGTTTTGGAAAAAAATAGAGGGAGAAAGAGATAATGGGTTCATTTGTGTGCATAAGGGAATTATTTACGAAATGGATTCTTTAGATATTTCTCCTTGAGCCTTCAACAAACCTAAATAAAAGGGCAGAAGAGATGTTTTTGTTTACCTGTGAAAATGATGCAATGTTACTAATCAAAATGAAAGGGCAGCAACACTTGACAAATATACAATAACCATAACTCCCTAGAGGTGTTTAATTTTTTATTTGATAAAACTAGTGCCACAATATGTGAGGAATGTAGCCCATTGAGAAATGGTGGGGATTTTAATTATATTGGTTTTCCTTTTTTTTCTAAATAAAAAAAGAATCTTTTGTCTATAAAAAAGCCACTTTATAAGTACCTTTATAAGCTCCATGGATAAATCTTATCTAGTAGGACTGGTTTGGTTTCCTTGATGGAATAAAAGAAAATAAATTAAATTAGTGGTAGGCTTTTAAGCACAGCTTTTGTCCAAAACTACTTGAGTTTCCCTTCTGCACATCATTAACTGCAGAAATTAAGTTGTGCTCAGGCCAAATCAGCACACCTTCCATTCAGTTTATTTCACTGGTGTATACTGTGATGGTTATCTTTATAAGTGCTGAAACTTAAATTAGATTATCCACAGAACTTAGCATATTTTTTATCAGTAACACAAGTTGTCCTATCACACTTACAACACGTCAGTTTGCTAAGATCTCTGTGTTACTGAGAGATCTGCATAAACTCTGTAGGTGAAATTATTTAATATATTTAGAATTTCCTTTCCTGATAAACAGTCTTATTCTGTGACATACATCATTAAAATAAATGAAGGAACAAGTAGGTGTCATCACAAAAATGTGAACTTTGAATGTGTTAAAAAAAGAAAAAAAAGAAAACTTTGTTATAAGATATTAGGCTAATAATTCTTGCACAAATTTCATTTTTATGTGCTGAAATTCCTTCTTAATCTCAAGAGAAGTCAAAGCAAATGGTTTAACTTACTTTTTTCAGGAACTGCAGTTTGAGAGACTGACTCGAGAACTTGAGGCTGAACGTCAGATTGTGGCGAGCCAGCTGGAGAGATGTAAGCTTGGATCAGAAACTGGAAGCATGAGCAGCATTAGGTAATGTACAAATTGTTGATATCTTTATAATTAGTAAACTTTGTTGCTGTTATGAATTATCACCAAGAACAAGTTTGGTTTTTTTTTATAAAAATCATATTCACTAGGGAATGTGAGATTTTAGTGGAGTTTGAAAATTAGCATTATGAACTGCTTTTTAAAAAGAAAATTTCTTGCAATTTTGTATCTTCTTTGTTCAATAACAAAATAGTAGTCACATTTGGAATTCATTGATTTCCTGAAGCTTGAATGGACTATCAGCAACTTGTTTCCACCACCAATACAGCTGTAATTTTCAGCTGAAGATTTTTAGCTTCCTAATTGCAGAGATGTATTGATAAGTTTTGTGAACCTATTTAACCATAATTTTATCATTCAAGGTATTAAAAGGTTTAGAATGAATTACGTAAAGCTATCTTCAAAATGTCAGGTGTATCTTACATCTTCATGACGAGATATAAGTCTCTCTCTTTGTTTAAACATTGGTTTACTTTAAGAAATTCTTCTGGTCCGTTGTTTGGAGGATGACAATTTTATTTAAGAAATTGTAACAAAAGGAAACTGATATCTTGGTGAATTTCATGGAAATGAAGACTTTTCATTTTTTAGCTTCTTGATAAATGTGTTTCTTTGTTTTCTCAGTGAACCTAATAAATGGAAGATGATGGTACTTGAGTTTCAAGAATTGAGAAAGAAATAAGTTGTATAGGCATGTGTTCTTTTTTTATCAGTGGAAATATGAAGAGATAATATGAAGTATAACATGGTAAGCTTAGTGCAAAGTTTTATGTGATAATAGTAGCAAAAATACAAAAAGCATTGATCACTTCCTCAGTTTAAGCGATTCAAACTACTCTTCAATCAAGTGAATGATTTTTCCATAAGTAAGAAATAACTGTTCAGTAGAATGCCAAAGATGTGACACAAATATGGAATGCAAGGTCAATTAAAAATGGCAGAAGTCAGAAAAATCTTTCACTAATTCAGAAGAAGCTGTATGCAAAGTTGACTTAAATGTAAGCATTCTTAATAAATCTGGTGAGAATTAACTCCTTTAGATAAACTCTTGTTTTATATAATGTCACCATCTAGACTTGTTAACATTAGAGAAAGTGACTTAAATTATTTAAGCATGGTCTATATTGGTGCATCAAGTTTGCTTCTCTAGCACTTTAAATTTTAATTTAAAAATGGTATGACTGCATTTCAAGAAAGTTATCTGCAATATGTTTGAGTAATACTGAGGTATGTTTAAATTATGCTGTTATTTTGGGATTATTCCAGTCAGTAGTATGAAGGTTGGGAAATTTCTTGCTGTGCAGGCAATGTTTCCTTGGTGAACTTTTTTCTTATTGATAAATTTATACTTTTGAGTTATGAGTGATATCAAGGACAGATGACTTGGAATGAGTTCTGAGACTCCAGTTATTCAAGAAGTTTAATAATTGGACTGCTAATCTGTCTGTGAATAACAGAATAACGGAATAGTATAACAGAAGAGATTTTAAGCAAATTCTTGATGTCAGTAATTGGCCTTGAGATGTTTTACATATGCAGTTTCTAGCATTTAAGCTAAATACATACTAAGAAATACCTGAAATACTGTTTTGTAGAAAATAACATTGAAAGTTTACAGTTAGATAGCTGTCCTTAGACTTGACAAGTGATGTAAAGAGGAAATAAATAATAATCTAATATTGTTGTTGTTGGGTTGTTGTTTATCCCATATATATTAAATGAGTAATCTTCTGCCAAAAAAATTCTAAATCCTCACTAGAGGGGCTTAGAACTAACGCAAATACAAAATGCAGTCAGATATTTTTCTGACTGCTGTGCTGACTTTCCAGTGGTCATCCAGATTTGAGAAAGTTTCTTTAGCATTGTATTCTTGACATATACTTAATCTGTAGTCTTTTTTTTTTGTAGGGGATTGGGGGCTGTGTTCAATAGGAATTTTGCTAAAAAGGACTTGGGTGCATTCTTTTCAGGAACAGGTACTTGGATGTGAACCAAAGGCAGAATCAGTCGCTTCTGATAAAACTGAATAAAATGTTTAGACCATGAGTTAGGACAAAACTTGTGAACTCTTTCCTTCCCCAGTTTCCCTGTTGGCAGATACTGAACAGTTCATTACTCAGCCTGCTGAGTATTAAAATTTCATGATACATTCCATAAGGAGACAAGTCATGGTCCATGCTACTCCATTCCTCTGGCTGAAGTGCTTATTCCTTCTGGGCCAGAGCTGTCAAAATCTGTCACTCCCTTTGGTACTGGGGGGGAGGGAATTAGATGCCAGCATTTGGAGTTCTTCAGTCTCTGATAATTTTAAGCACATATTAAAGAAATGTACTGTTAGCAAATCCTTAAAAATTTAAATTTCTGTTTCATAGTCTTTATCACTGTTTTGAGCAGTTTCTTTGGGATTTTTTTTGTTGTTTTGGGTTGGGTGTTTTTTTTGAAAAAGCCTTAGTGTTCGAACTGAGGAGCATTGCTCAAGCCTAGCCTACTTTTATTCCTTGAACAAATTGTTTGCAAATTGGTCAGGCAGGAGACTTTTTCTCAACTGAATTTCTACTCACTACTGAAATTGGTAGAAGTGATGTGCCCTTAGTTGTTGAAAGTCTCTTGAATAGACTGGCATTTGTGCCTGAGTGCCTGAAGCAATATGATGACGTTTCTGTATCTTGCAAGTAGCAAAAATACAGTCTAATAAACTAAATAGTGTACAAAACATAACTGCTTTGTACATTCTTTTTTTCAGTAAAGTTCTGTCCTTCAGAAATGCCTATGTTATTCGCACTGTATTACCAGGAAAATTATATTTTCCTTAGTTAGCTACAATTTTCACAAATTCACTGAAAATAAAAGTACAGCAAGTCTAATTGATAAACCTATAAGATCCTTAATTTCAAGAACATTGAAGAAATAACTGGGATGCATTGTGGCATAGGCAGACAACTGCTGCTGTGTTGGTCAAGTAAATAAAATAGCAATTACAGTTTTCCTGTACAGCTGTCAGTGTTCTATGTAATTTAGGCTACTTATTGTGAAGTGATATATGGTCTTTTTAGATAGTTAATTTTAAGGATTGTCAAATCCAGTAGCCTCATAAGAGGCAAGGCTGCTGGAACCTAGACCTGCACAGACTGGAGAAGTGGGCTGAATGGAACCTTATCAAGTTGAAATTCATAAATTATTTGCAAATGCATCTGGGATGGAGTATCCCCTTGTTACAACACAGCCAGGGATAGAAAACAGCCTTGTAGGAAAAAACCTTCAGGACCTTGGAGGTCTTTTCCAACCTAAGTGATTGTCTGAATTACTGTGATACTTACTCAGTGATTCTGAGTCAGCAGCATCCTTGCAGCACAGGCCAGCTGTACCTTGGGCTGCAGCAGCAAAAGTGTAGCCAAGAGATCAGGACAAATGATTCATCCCTTCTGTTTGAAGGGATACATCTTCAGTGCCCTATTCAGTTTTGGGCATCCCTCTATAGAAAAGACATCAGCATTCTGGAGCAGGTTCTGTGCAGGGCTGCCAGGAAGGCAGGTGGCCAGGGAGCACCTGGGGTGTGAAAAGAGGCTGAGGAAATAAGGGATTTTAACTACAAGAGAAGGGTCAGGAGGGGCCAACTTCTGATTGCAACCAGGTAAAGAAGGACATACAGAAGACAGGGCAAGAGTGTTCTCAGAGGTGCATTGGGTAGAATGATAGGTGACAGATGGAAGTGGGAAACAGAACATTCTAATTAGGTGTAAGGTGTTTTTCAGAATGAATTTGGTTAAACATTGTCACAGGTTGCACTGATAGATTCTAGAGTTTCTATCTGTAGAAATAATAAGGTCTCTGTGTTCCCACCTAAATTTTCCTGTGTTTTTTTATTACTATTTCTTCATAAGTCCTGGGAATAGAATTGTATTAGTATTCTATATTCTTTTTTCCCATAAAATTACAGGCTCCCCAGGGAAGTGGTCATAGCATCAAGGCTGCCAGAATGCAAGAAGCATTTAGATAAGTCAGGCACATGGTCAGATTCTTGGGGCTGTCCTGTGCAGTGCCAGGAGTTGATGATCTTTGTAGGTCCCTTTTGACTGAGGATATTCTGTGATTCTATTCAAGTATTTCAGAAAAAAAAAATCCCTCTCTTACCTGAACTGAAAATGTGTTTGCTTTTGCCTGTGAATGTGGGTGTTAAAATAAGAATATAGGTATTAAAGTTGAAAAGTACATGGTTAGTATGGATTGTGGAGCAAAATACAAGCCAAGAGACAAAGATATGTTTGTCATATCATGAGGACAGAACAGGGGTTTTTCATGCAGAGTTTGATCAACAGTCCTGTGGAAAAAACACTGCAGCTTTCAAGTAAAAATTATACACCATCATACATATTGAACATAGATTTCAGTACATGTTAGAAAATAGTTTAGCCTGCATTGTGGTTCTTTGTCAACTCAAGATTTATCAGTTAAATGTGTTAAATTGTTTCACATTGGTATGCTTACAGTAGTATCTCCAAATGCTACTGGAAAGCTTCTAACTTGAAAACAAAAATTTAAAAATCCTTTTAATTAAATGTAAATTAGAAAGCTAACTTTAAAAAAAAGTCAACAATTATTGCAGAGCAGAATTAAAAAGGATTTTATTATTAGCTATGAAAATGCCAATTATAATGTTTGTACTTATTTTTTAAAAACAAGCCAATAGCATGGCTATTTTTACCAGGATTTTAAAAAGTGATATTCTTTAAAGAGTTGGACATTTCACCAACGGGAAGAGAAGATTTTACTAAACTTTTGTCAGCAAATGTTGTAGCTTAAAATTAATCTCAGTCTGTAATGTGTGTTTACTTAGTAGTTCAGAAGCTGAATAAATTTTAAGTTTTTTCACACTGTTGTTCATCATTGTGGATTGTGTAAAGCTTAACAATTCATACTTGGATGAACTTTTGTCAACTGAATTATTAAAAAGGTTTATCTGAAAGAAAATTAAAAATGACAATAAAAGCATGCAGGTTTTTGAAAATGTAAGATTCTGAAAATATTAGTCACAAATTCTACAAGTCAGAATTAATTAGCTGTGATAAGAGAACATTTTGTAGGGGTTTTTTTGTTGTTTTTTTCCCCTCCTGCCTTTATCTCACTGTGATTTTATGTTGCTATAAGTGACCAGGTCAGGCAGAACCTTTCAAAAATATGCAGATTGCTCTACTCCTGAAGAGAGTTTGGTCAGGGTTAATCATGGTACTATCAGATATATTTGTAGATCTTGTGCAAAACTTTGTGTGGGCTTGTGATAAAGCAGAACATTCTAGTAAAAATATGTTGTGGGTTTCAAGGTAGAAGAGATTAAAAACATCCTACCATTTTTTGCTAGGAAACCTAGTTTTGGTTATAATGCTGTTAAGCCAGAATGAAAATGAAGTTAGCTAGAAGGAAGCATTCAATTAGAACAAAACAATGGGAAAATGTGCATGAGTTTGTTGTACCAGAAGGTTTTCATTGAAGTGTTTGCATTATTTGAGTTCTTTGCTATCTCTGGAAGGCATGAATAAAAAAAAATACCTTTAAAAAACATCACCACTGCAAAAAAAAACCCTAAACAAAACAGCAAAACACAGAGATATTCTTAAAAAAAGTTGAAAAGATGGTATTTTTCTTACATTGAGAATCCTTAAGGAGTTCATTTGTATTATCTCAGAAAAAAGAAACTGAAGCAGCCTTTGTCAGACCATAATTTAGAATGAACAATGTGGGTTTAATGCTTGCCACTTTTTAAAAGGTTGGTTTGATTTGTTTTGTTGTTTTGACGTTTGTTTGTTTTTTTTCCCATGTCAGTTTTCAGCCTAGAGCTTAACTCAGTCATTGAGGGATTCTTCCCCATGCCATTCATCTTTTCCAATAATCGACTGAGCTATCACAAAAAATGTTTGTGACTTTGTTGGCTTGCTAGGATTGCTAGCTGATGGTTGATAGTCGCTGTGCTGTGTTCCCAGCTAGGTAATAGCTGGAATCCCTCTGAAAAGAGCTGGAAGCACTTCTGAAAATTGGGCTACTTATTTCCATGCCCAATCACAGCATTTAGGCACTTCTCATGATGGGAAGGTGGAGGGGCAGGTGCTGATCTCTTCACTCTTGTGGCCAGTGATAAGGCTCAAAACAAGATGAAGCTCTGAGCCAGGGGAGGTTTAAGTTGGATATCAGGAAAAGGTTTTTCACCTGGAGTGTGGTTGAGCACTGGAACAGGCTCCCCAGGGAGGTGGTCACAGCACCAAGCCTGAGAGTTCAAGAAGTGTTTGCTCTCAGGCACAGGGTGTGACTCTTTGGGTGTCATGCTCTGGGCCAGGAATCAGGAGACTCAGTGATCCTTGTGGGTTGCTTCCAACTCAGCACATTCTATATTTCTCTGATTCTAAATCTTGGAAACCAGAATTTTGTGGAATACAATAAGTTGTCCGGAAGTAGAGGGGGCAGATTCTGATTGTTGTTGTAACTGTGTATCTAATTTCCAGGCCTAATTTCCTATACAGTTTGACATCAAATTCCTGGTGTTGTGTTTACCACCACATATAAGAGTGTTTGAGTCAGAGAAAAGGTTTTAGAACCCAGGGAAATACTGAGGATAATATTTTCAATACTTCAGTATCACCTTGTAATTGGTACCTCTTGATCTTTTGATTGTGACACCTAGAGACCTGAAATGTGATGAACTCTCTATACTATTAGACTTGGTCAATAAGTTAGTTTGAATCCATCAATAGAAGAAGATTTGAAGAAAATGTCACTCTAGGAAATAAATTATGGCTGGAACAGTTGACACAATTAATACTGGTAATGTGCCTACTTAATTATATTCTGAAGAATGACATTTTACTGGATTAAAGTATCAGACTTGTTATCTGATAATTCTGAACAATCTGATTTTAGATTAAGTTTGAGCTTGTTTGTACTCAGTTTATAGTATGTCCAGTGTTGAAGGAAATGGTTTAAAAAATACTGAGATAAGGAATTGGTACAGGAGCAAAAAAATGAGATGAAGTCAAAAGTTGACCAATTTTTTTGTGTATTTCTATTACTGGAATATTTGTAGCTTCTTTGTTCTGGTTCTCCACAAGAAATATGTCAAGAAAACATTTATTAGATTAGTCTTCTTATCCTCTCCCAGAAACTAACTGGTTTCATAGTTTTGGAGTAGATTAGCTTCTGTTGCTGAAAGGCAAATTTCCGGCATTTGTCCAAACAATCAGGTTTGGTGTAATTTTGTTTTTTAATGTACATCCATATCTTTTACAGCAGTAGTATGGATCATGTAATTCCCAGATAGATCTATCTCTGAAGGCACAAGCTCCAACAGGACTTTTAAAACACCCTTTCTACAGATACTCTTCCTCTTTTTCTGCTTGCTGAATACCCTCCAGGGACACCATCTCCATGGGAGGAGTAACACAGTAATATTCAGCATTGCCAAACTCATTACATTGGCATGTTAATGGAATCAAGTATCAGATTTTCATTTAATTTCATAAAGAGAAGATATGTCAGTAAGGATATGGACATTTTTCTGCCCTAAGAAAGGGTCTTAAAGTCTGAAAGTCTTATATGGGGCTGCCAATTGTCACTTATATTCCCTCTCAAGCTTTTCATTATGTGTTCTGTTTTATTAATACAGAACATACAGGTATAATACATGAAAAAGAACATAAGCAAAACCACAAAATGACAACAGAAAAATACTTTACATATCAACTTTAACTGATACGTAGGCCAATGAAGACTATACTTAATAGTAAATTCTCTACCTTAGTGCATTTTTGGCATACTAATAAGTTATTTGAAAACTGTTTCCAAATTTTGTATTCACAATTTCAGTGTGTTTTTGAAAGCCTGACACTTGGGTATGGCTAATATGAAATATACATGGAATTGCTGATCTTAGAAAACATATTGTTAATGTAAAACTTGGTTATGTCTTGCAAAGTAAGGTTCTGTGTTCAGCCTGCTGTTCACAAGCTGTTTGTTGAAATATCAGGACACTTCAGTTTATCATAAAGAGTTGATAAGCACTGTAGTAGTTTGCCCAAGGACACAATAATAAAAACTATCATTTGAAACTTAAGGATATGTAGAATATCTATCAAGAATGGGACACAAGTGACGAGTCTATTTCTCTACAGCCCTTCTAGCTCTCCTTGCTGGGCACTGCTTTAGTAATTTGACAGCATTCTTTTTGTTCCTATCCTTCCTTATTGTATGTCAGCATGTTTTTGGGTCGATTAGGAGGAAGACAAAATTGAGAATATACTGAAAGTGCCTTATTATTAAAAGTTCTTGAATTTAGAGTGCTTGAAGGCAAGTTTGATAAAACTTCTCCAGGAATGCTCATTTCTAGTGCTTACTGCTTGTGAGTCAAAGGTACTAGATAGTGATTTTTTGATATCTTAGATGTAGAATACAGCTGAGAACAAATCCTGTAACATGGTGCCAGTAAAAAATGGCCATGGGCAATCGACATCAAACATTGAAACAGAATTAAGGTATCCAAGGTTTTTCAAGGAGTTGGTTCTGAGAAACTGTGGACAGAGACCAAAGTGCTGTCATCAAAGTTGCCTGGTGCTTTGTATAGAACCAGGATTTCAGTTGTTCCTTATTTTAGTAAGGTGCACCTTCCAGGTTGAGTATTTCCTTTCCAAAATGCACATACTGAGGTTTTGAAGGGAATTTCAGCTAAGCAACTTTCTTGCTGTTTTATAAATTTGCACCAAAAGACATTGCTGTTATCAGAGTAATGAAACATACCTTTGCACAGAGTTATGGAGATAATTCCCTATTTTCCTACAGTGCTTTTTGTCTTCTACCTACTGTGGGGGCAGAATACTGGAGCTTGGAGGGAAGTCTAGTCTCTTCAGTGTTGTTCCATCCTTCCTTCCATGTTGTCAGGGTAAGGAGGTGTCCTTTGAGTGCAGTGGCAAGAGGTTAAGAAGCAGATTTCCAGCTGCATTTAACATCCCAGTTAATGCATGTATGGGGGAAAGTTAGAGAGGAGGAACCATTGTTCAAAATGTGGATGAGACATCTGGTAGAATTCAGATTCAATCTATAAAGTGTAGATTGGTCAAAATTGGAGACTTGAGAAGTGAGGAGTGGGTTGAAGAAGGATGAGGAAAAAACAGCAGCAGAGAAGAGCAGAAGAGGTGGCTAAGGCAGAGGAGTCAGGGAGCTGTGTTCTTTCCTTACAGCTGGAGGATCGAAGGCTCAAGTTGAAAATACCCTTTTATCCTGGCTACTCAGTCTGAGAAATCTCAGAGTAATTGCTGAGGAGATCTTACTGGCTTCATTTGCTGCTATAAGCAGTCATCACATCTGTGCAGCGGTTCCTGATCGGTTTTTAGGATCCCTGCATGTCTGGAAGGCTGTACAGAGAAATAAGAAACAAAGAATATCTGACAGGGATTCAAATGAATCTTTCCATTAGCAGCATTAGGCGGGAGAGCAATTCCACAGGTACAATTCCATTGGATTGCCTTCAGCTATTACAAGGAGACAGACAGTTCTTTTCCTAATGCACATTTTGCAAGTTATGAAATCTATTGGTCCTGTAAACAACAGTGTCCCTCCAGACAAGCATGTCTTATCCCTCAAGCAGTTTAGAAATGAAGTGATCATGAAACAGAAGTTGTGTAACAATGCATTTGTACAAGGACTAAGTCAAAATGCAACCAGCTGAAGGTGTCCCAGAATTCCAGCTATACCTTTTCTTCCTGTGTGTGTTTCACCACTAAAAACAAAGCCTATCTTACTGCTTTCTTGAGGGGAAAAAAAAAGTGTCACGTTGAGTTTCAAAGAAATATTTCAAAGAACTTGAAATAAAGTCAGGCATGCTAATTTCTCTCCCTTTACCACCCCTACCTTGTGCTTCTCACCATCTGACCTTGTGTAGACAACCTTGAATTATGTCTTGAGCATCCACTCTTTTGATATCTTTCTTCTTCAACCCTGCCTAAATTTAAATTCCACCTAAATCACTAAACACTGTATATTGGCAAGTAAAGCTGTTACCTCTTGCTCTCAGTACTTCCTTGCTTTGGCAAGTCCTGCTCACCTTTCAGTGCAGATATGGGAACAGTTACTAAAGGTCCCAGCCAAACCCTCATCCTGGCTACTTTATCTGTCCCTAGCAAGTTATTTTTCTGTTAAGGTGGCTTTTTTTTGGGTTCTTGATTTTAATAAAAGCATAGTTGTTTTCCAATGCAATCTTAAGAAACTGATTTTCAACAGAAATGTATTGGTGGAAGTTGCAAACTTCCCAGTAGTCACAGCTCTCAAAGATACACTCCTCTTGGAAGTAGTAATTTCTGCAGTCAGAGCAAAAGTGGATCCTGTATCTTGCCATGATTTGTCTTGATAAAAAAAAGATGAACTTTGTTGTATTTAGCTGTAGTGTTTGATATAGCAAATTAAAAATTTATCAATTCACTTAGAAAACAATTCGGGGGTAGTGTTTTTTTCTGTTATTTTATCCTAACTTTAGAAATTGACTGTTCTATTGCTCTTAATTATTAGGTATTCTCTCCTTGCTCATATGTGATCATTGGTCCCAGTTATCCTTTGTGTTGTCTGTATACTTTTCTGTTGGATTGACATGAACGTCTTACTGATGCTGCCGCAACTGTGACTGTTCTGTAGTGGAAACTGAGCTATGCCTTCTTTGATACTCAAGTATTTCGCCTACTAGAAGGGCTCAGGAAGTATTGCTAGTATATTTAGTTGAATTCCATGAAAGGCATGAATGGACACAGTTCTATTCCACTGGCATCTCAGAACTGAATAGCAGTGTACTTTGAATGGCTAAGTTTAGATGCTTTCGAGGCATGTTGCCACTTCAGCAGTTAAGGAATATTTTATAGACTTTATTACGTTAAACTTAGAGTAGCTTTTAAATTTCTCATGCTTTCAGCTCATAGATGTACTCTCAGCTATTGCTAATTGTGAATAAATACTGTGCCTCCTGCTGGCTTTCCTTTACCCCTTCTGTTTTTACCTTGCTCTCTATCCTGCTTGTTTGTATAAACAAACAATGAAAAAACCCAAAGACCAAAACCAACCAACCAAAAAAAAAATCCCAAAACCAAGCAAAACCCCAAAACTTTTGCACACATCAGTGCACTGCTTCTTCTCTCTCTGTAGAGCAATATACCCCAACTCCCCACGTATAGAAAAGGAAAATTTAGTACAAATGTTGCATTTATGTTTGTTCTGTTATCTTAACTAGATCAAGATTATATACCTATATTTTCATTTAAATCTACTTTCTGAATTTTTTCTTGAAAGTCTTCAACATGCAGATTATCACGAAGCTGGCTGTGAGTGCAGCTGTGATAGATATCATATTGAACTGAATACAGTGTGAAGTTTGCCTAATTTCAAATATCGTATGAAAGTTACCTTAAATGTTCCCAATAGAGCTACTGACTTTATTGACTTATTCATGAATGGCTAGCAGGAGCCAGTGGCTAACCTGAAAAGAATATCTTTAGCTTGGATAAGAATGCTTGCTTCAAAGCTTATCAGAAAAAGCATAAAAAAAATAAAGGGCACCAGTTGTTGGTAGAAGAGTTTAAGTTTCAGGGGGACTTCAGTGAGCTTCACAGCAATGGCATTCCTCCCCCCACCATTGAATCCACAGTTTCAAGAGGATTAACTTGGTAGTAGGTTCTATGGATTCAGGCCAGTATTTCCAGGCTTCCTTCTGGGTTTGGACACTGCTCTCCAAGCCTATTTGTTAATGAACCCCTATCAGTAAAACATTTTTGAGCATGCACCCACAATATATGGTTATTTATTTATCCATTACATTTGTGTACTACTGTATTACTATATTATGAACCTTATGAACCATAAAACGCCCAGAAATTAAAAAAGTATGAGATAAAAATGAAGTAAACGCAATTTTTTTATAAAAAGATGTTTCTTTTATGTATTAATGGTGCAAAAAGAATTTTTTCCTGCACTCCAGGAACTCGTCTTGTGGAATTCCTGGGGTATCTGCATACCACTTTGGAGAGTGCTGGGATGGAGGACTAATCTCACAGTAATAACTTTTCTGCTGAGGAGTCTGATTGAAGCCTTTTAGAAGCAGTCCTGCTTTAGGTCAGGCTCTGCAAGAAAGGTGTGCAAGACAGTAGTGCTGGCAAGATAAGCAAGGGAGCTGTAGATGGGCAGATGGGAGTTTCCCCCTCACTTAAACCATCTGAGAGCTGTAGTCCTCCTTTCACAGTATTGGGCACTGCAAAGGGAATGCAGCAGCAGCCACATCAAAGTTGTAGTTTTCTTCTTCTCCTCCTTCTTTCACTGCCTTTTCCCCCCATTCTCACAGTGTAAAAAAGATGTCATTAATATTTTAATTTTTGGCCTAGGTTATGGGTTTACTGAATAATGTGTACAGTTATCTTTACAGTAGGTTCATGCCACACTTTGTGTGTAGCTCCCAGTACTTAAGGGATCTTGTCCTTAAAGGCATGTATTGCCTGTACTGGGATAAGTTTCCTTCTGTAAGCTGAGGCATGTATAGTTGGGATGCTATTATACCATTCCTTTTCACTTTTATATCACTCATGAATAAATTTGTTTATTCTAAAAACCAATTGTAAGTAGTATTTAAATCTAAACCCATTTCAACCACTTCAGGCTAACACAGGAACAGCATTTCAGCAACATCGATCTGACAGTGTTAGTCTATATGGAGCCACTTCTAGTCAGAACACCAGACTAGTAGATAGAGAGCATTACAAGAATTTTCTTTATTGCACTCATAGGACCCATTCGGTTATAATCAGTGCTTTGTAGTTCAGCTATCCAATTTTCCCCTTCTTGTTGATTCACTGAAAGCTCTGGCAGATCTTTGGAAGCTCATGGCCAAATAATTTGTCAATGAAATGTATTGGATGTAAATTGGTAAATGTAGCTGTTAAGAGGAAATAATCATTGCAAATTCCTGATGAGAAGACCCTTTTAATAATTTGAAGTAATCATCATCTCCACTTTCTTAGTCTGCTAAATATATTGCATCACAATCTATTACATGTTGCTGCTTAGGGATATGTGAACATAAGGGCATAAGGAACTCTGTATATTTATGAAAGGCTTTTACAAAAAGCTTTCTGATTTCTTCCATCCAGTCCATGTTAATCGTGTTGAAGAAATGAGCCAGAGATCTAGTTTATCCATACATAATGGTGTTTATAAATCTGCTCTTGAAAAGGGGAGTGTACTTTATGCAGTAGATTCTAGAAGTCAATCTGAAACAGCTTCTGTAGCAGCATTTATGTTTCCCAGCTTTTGTTTATGATGTAAAAAATACCTCCATTTAGATGTCAGAAGACTAGGACTTTTATTACTGGGTATTTTCTCATCCACCTCTTCTCCTTTCCTTTCCTCCTAACTTAGATCCTCATAGGGTTCTCACTTAGTGCCATATTTAAGAAGGCACTGTATTTATATTTGAAGAGAAAGACTTTAAGAATTTCACCTTCCTTGAGTCTTTATTTTCGGCAGTAATCTGAAGAGGATTTTGTACTACCACTATAAGAATCTAATTGTACTGCAAGTCGCTTTTGTTCTGATTTTGAACTGGTTTTTAAATCCATGTAAATCTTTCTATAGTCAACTCTACTAATAAAACCTAAAAATGGACATATTTTAGTGACTTTGGAATATACAACTGTTTCAATATTAATCTCTGTTTCTACAGCGAGACACTGGTACTATATTGCTTTACTCCTTTGTAGTGAATTTAGATGATAGTTTATATTCAGCTTAGAAGAAAGACCCAACAACAAAAAAGGGATATTTTTATAATTACAGTAAATGCCCTTTTTCATGCTATTAAAATAATCTGTGACAGGAACTGCCTAACATCAAGGATATTTCAATAAGCATGATTTTTATCCCTTGATGAATAAAATTTAAAGAAGGCCCTGTTACCATGCATAATATAACCCTTGTCAGGTTTTGATTATTAAAGGCATTTTTGATTATTTAAAGCATTTACTGAAAATGTAGGTTATGAATTGCTTTTATTTTGTTCAAAATAATGCAGGATACACATAGTGAAGAGATACAATTGTGGCTAGTCATTTAGAAAGATATTATAGTTAATGTACAGCTTTGTGCATTAATGTTGACTTTAGTGAAAAACAGTACTGCATTTGCTGAATGTTTTGATAGTAGCACATCATTATTTAAGAGTGCAGCCAGCCTGGGGTACAATTTTTTGGATCTTAATTTTTTTTTTTACTCTATCTTGTTATTTAAAACTACATTAAGTGATGCTAAGCAGTAATAATGCTAAATATTCTTAATCTAATCCAATTATTAAGATAGGATTTTAAAGGTTTATTTTGCTTTTTTTGTTCAAATTATATGCAGGAGTAAGTTGTTTTGATGTTACTATTGCTGTTCAGAGTTCAAGTGGCTTGAATTGGCTTGTGAGGTACAGCAGATCTCATGTCAAAGAAACTACAAGAATATTCTCAATGTAATTTTTGTACTTTTTGAAATCTCGTATTTTCAATCACTTCTGTATTTTTCTTTACATTTCAGTTCTGCTTTAAATTTTTGTCATATTTATAGGAGTTTCTTCTCTCTCTCCTTTTCTATTGATATTATAAAGGCGTAGGCCTTTTGATGAGCACGGATCTGTTCTGTATGATTCAATGGTCTTGCCACCCTGGAATGTCTGATGAGGTAAATAATTTATTTTACTGGAGTGATGTCATATTCATGAGTTTCAAGACCCAAGAGCCCTGAAGTCTTAATGACTGCAAATCCTTACCAATTAACCTACTCTGAAAAACAAGGTGTGTCTGAAAGGACAGAGATTTTTTTTTCTCTGTTGATCATCTCTGGTTCTCAGCTAATCTAGGAGGAGATACAGGATTTTCCAATCTACTTTCTTTAGAATCTCCATACCACTTTCTCTTTTGGCTTTGGAGGTATCTTGTTATTTGCTTCTGCAAGAACAATCAATTGCTTTGTACCCTTAGTTTTTCCATCACTTTATGATGATAATAGGTCCCTCTATGTTCTGCTAATTCAGTAATGGTTCCTGGGTCAGAGTCAGGGGACACAAGACAAGAGATAGTGTAGTTTGGAAAAAATGGTAATGCTTTCATTGGGACTGATGATCAGTCAGCAATCTGACTGAAAAAAGAACTTCCATGTAGGTCTGTCAGAAATACTACATGCTACATTTCTTGGTAGCCACTATAAATAGAATACTATATGCAAACACATGCACTTATTGCAGCTCAAATTTTTTTACTTTCAATTAAATGTGTTTGCCTTCCTGCCTTGGGTTCCTTTGAACTGCTGAGTCTGAAAGTCTTCCACTAATGTTGCTGAAGTTTGCAAGTGATCTATTAAAAAATTAATCCAATAAACCCATTTTGACTGATGTTTCATTTTATTGCAGACAAATCTCAAAGAGGGATACCATGCAATGTGACTTGTAAGCAGGCAGCAAGCCTTTTAGTGGAAGATACACATCTTGCAGCCAGTCTTCAATTCATTGACTGCTCATTAATTTAAATGGTATTTCTTGGGTAAAGAAGTTAGAAAATGACCTTTGATTTTGCCTGTTTAAATGTTGCATCATTCTTATGGAGAAGAACTGTGGAAGTAGAACAAAAGGTAGTAAATCCATAATTAAAAGTACATTCTGTAGATTTGCTTCTGCTTCTGTATTTACTTTAACTTACTATGTCATGGTTAAGGGTTAATATCAAAGAAAAACAAAATGGGAAAAAACAAGCAAAACCCCCGCCTTACAGCATGGGGTTGACATTGGTCCTTCTCGCAAGATGGAATTACGAGAGAAAGCAGAGGCTTCAAAACAGCCTATACAGTCACAGTTAAATTTAGACAATATGTATTAAATTACAATTTCTCTATTGTGGAACTTGAGACCCCTGAATATCTGTAGGAAAAAGATTATAAAGAGCATCAGGGCAGAAATTCAAGGTTATTTCGTAATGGGCCATTTTTATGGTCCAAAGTTGAAATCTTAATTGCTTTTTATAACACAGTTTGAACAGAGATAAATATTGAAGTTTTACTTCTCTGCTGAATTGTCATGCTTCTTTTTAAAAGGAAGGGACCTAGGTGCTGTACCCTGTGGAGACAAGTTGATTTCCTTCTTTCAGTTCTTTTGTTCCCATGTGCTGGGGAATGGGAAAACAGAAGAAGGAAAAGAAGAAGAAGAAATAAAAAAAAAAAGGAAAAAAAGAGCTTTATTTGCATGGAGGAAGGGCAGGGATTGAATGAAGCATTCAGCTCTGCCAAGGCAGCCATTCTCTTCTGTGGCATCAGTACTCTGCCAAGATTGTCACACTGTGATACCTCCTTTATTTTGAAGTTGGAGACTTTCTATAACTAGGATCTTTTAGGCCTGTGGTTTTGCAGTGTGATAGCATGAAGCCTGATGGGAAGGATTCACCATGAACTACTGCCTGGAAAACCTTGGCCAGTTCTCTTTGAGCAGAAAGCTTGCAGTGAAAGAAATGGCAACAGAGGGGAGAAGCAATGAGTGTGGTATAAAGTTACTTTACTTTTTTGATAGGACAGTAAGCGCAGTTAGTGTGACTTCTCTTATCTTTTCCACTGCATCTTGATGGCCTTTTGGTAGCATCATGCGGCAAAGCTATTAACACTAAGAAAAAAGATTCAAATACATGAGGACACAGAGCCTCTTATGGGAAATATAGCATCTGAAATGGCATTGCTTGCTTTCTGAATGCTGTTCAAAATGCCTTCAAATGCCAGTGTTGACTGCATTGGGTATTGCAATTAGTGATTATTTTCCCAAAATATCTTTTTTTAAATAAGTTTAAACAAGCTCACTACATTATTAAAAGTTATGGCAACCATAGGGATTTCCGACTATTACTATATTCCAACATTACTATAAGAAATGACTTACTGCTCAGATTAATTTTTTTTCAATTTTGCAGCATATGATTATTTTCATATTTCATCTAAATTCATGAGCTATAGAATAATTACTAAAGGAAATATATTTTATGTAAATAGCTGAAGTTTTTTTCTCAGAATCAAAATTATGTTTGCAATTAATGAAAATTATATTAGGCAATTCTTTGGAAGTCTGTTGTGAGTTCTTCACTGATTTCCAGATTTTCTCTGAGATTTTAAACATGTTGTAAGTAAAAAAACCTAAAAGCTCAAGTGTTCAAAATGGTTTATAACTATTAAAGATAGTGCTCAATTTTATTCAAAACTGTGATATTTTGGATACTATGAGTTGTTCTACTGGTACTTGGGGAATAAAAGCAACTTTAAGGTTTCTGTAGTGACTGGCTTTATGTGCCTTACAATCTCATTGCATTTGGCCACCAGTTGTCCAGACATGGAGTTCTGGGTGTCTGGTTCTGGCTCCATCACTGCCTGTTTAGCCAAGTTCTTTTCAAGTGGAAGCCAACTGTGCCTTTTAGTTCTTACTTCACTTATGAATTTTTCATTGTTTTAATCTGTTTTGCCTGTGAAACTTTAAATTTATGCTTGCTCTTGTCTCATGGTAATGACATACGGGGACAGTTGATGTACTGTAGCAAGGCACCTGTCATTGTTCCCTTGTACACAGGATAACTGTGTAATAAAATGCAAGTGGTGTTAAGGAATGACCCCATTTCAATGAAAGCTATAAAAAAATATATACATAAGGCTTTCACAGACATTTTTAGAGAGTACCTGTAAAGAAAAAAAGCTGTAGCAAATAAAAAGGCGAGGAATTACTTAATGGGGACTATTTAAGCGTTCTCTGAACTAATTATACCTGAAAATCCTTTCTGAATGTATTCCAGTGCTTCACCTGCAGAAAATGTATACTGCTTCTCTGATAGATAGTGTTGTCAGTTTTACCAAGTGTTGCAGCCAAGTGGCAATATATTTGTTCTCTCTGAGATGTGTACAGGATGACTGCACTCGCAGACTGGCTGTGAGAGTGACAGTGACACAGAACTCGCTTTTCAGTTTGCTTATGTTACTCCATAAACGTATAGGCAGGTCATGCTTGAAATGAATGTGTCACCATTACTTTCCTATACACCGGTATCTTTAATGTCATTTCCATTTCATTACCCTACCCAGAGCAATTTAAGTTATCTGTGATAGCATTCTTTGTCTGCTGTCAGCATAGTATTGGTAAGGCATTCAGGGGCCAATGGAAAACAAATGAAGAGTGTGGGTATCCTTGCCCCACCCCCCCCCGCAAGATAAATTTATGGAATGGTGCACTAATAATGCTCAAGTTTCTAGAAAACTTTCCATGTCTTTCCACATGGACTAGCTTTCAGCCAGAAAATGTATGACACTGAGACCAAATGTCACTGTCCTAAGGGCACAGAGCCAGTTTGTAGGTGTTCCTTTTCCAGTCCCATTTCCTCTAGGAGCACTGAATGTCCATTGTAGGTAGCCATATCTTCAGCCGTGTGCATTGCTGTGTCACCCGGGGGGACCTTGAATATATATTATGGGTAACTTCTCTCCTGGATGGACCTCTTGGACAGGCACTACAGCTTGTATTCAGGTCTGTTCCCAGCCCTATCTCTGGATGCTCGTGACTCAAGCCCCTGGATGGATTCTAGACCCAATCAGTTACTTCACTGTTTTGGGAACTGTAAGTAGACTGATACCAGCCTCTCTGCTCAATTCCTTGGCAAAAGTGAGGAGGTTATCCACAGCACAGTGTGGGGCACTGAGTAGACCAAAGATGTGTCCCTGGATGTTTCTTCACAAGGGTCTTCTGTCCTTGGGGGCTTGAAGACTTCTATCCTGAAGGATTCTCCCATGTGATGATCCTGGCTCTGTGAGTGGGGGTATCCAAATGAGAACAAAGCTCAAGTGCTGTGTTTCCGTGTGAAAATGAGCTCGGGATCTCTGTAACAGAGACATGTCTGTTTTGCTACCCCTAAAGTCTAGTGGTGGTTTAGGGTCTTCAAAGATGAAGGTTTTCATCTTCATTAAGACAATGCAGCACCTGGTCAGCTTGCACATTGCAGTGTAGTATAAGAAGCACTGGAAAGTAGCTCTGAGCCCCTAAGCCTTTCAAGAGCCTTTTGGATGGCATATGAATGTTTAGTGAGTATTTGGTTTACCTCTGGAACAATGTTTTCAGCTAAATTTCTTCCTTAAAGGATCTAGTTAGCATGCACTGTACCCATTCCAATGGGACTTTACTTCATGGATTTGCTTCAAAATGATATTACTGCTTAGGACTGAAAAGAGTACCATAGATGCAGCCTTAGAACATCTTATGATGACTGCCAGCCACTGAAAGGAGCAATAATTGTCTCATGCTCACATCACTTTTTCTGTGCCCCTTCTGCTTCCTCTTCTGAGTTCTGCTTGTCACACTAAACATTCCGTGCTTGGAGGGAAAGCTAATTCATGAAAACCTCCGAGCTTTCCCTCAGATCAGCAAGCTGAGGAGAGCCTCTAGAGAGCTGCACAATTACTAAATTTAACTCAAGGGAAGAAGTCAGAAAAGCAGAGAGAATACGGGTCTACCCCCTCTGGCCTCCGCCTGTTGTTAGATTGAATTAAGTCTAATATGGAAATACACCCTGAAGGAGAATCATTTATTTAGAGTTTATTTAGAGAAGACACTGTTGCTACTGGTTGAGAATTCGCACAGCTGAGGAGTCACTGTTTAAAAAGTGTGGTGGAATTCCCCAAATCCCTGACATTTTTTTTCAGCAGATAATAAACATTGTCAGATGTCTTGTGGAGGTTTTTCTTGACAAATGGAAAAACACTGGATATGTGTTTGGTTTTCTTCTTTTGTTCTGACCTTCTCAGAAGAATGAAAAAAAATCAGAAAGTAACAGTGAACTGTTATAATCAGTATTATATTCACAGGCAGATACAGTAGGTAATGCACCACTAAGATCATACTTCTTTTATTCATCTTTCCAAAATCTGTTTTAGGATGAGTTCAGTATTTTTCCAAATTTTAATATGGTTTTGTGTATCTGTACTTGGATGATGATAAAGATAAAAATTTGGTATTGTATTTTTCTACCTATAATTTACAAAAAGCATATTATCTGCTTTCTTTCCAATCTATTTATCTTTTTCTAAGAAAAAAACACCACCAACAACCCTCTTTAAAATGCCATATTAAAACACCACTCAGTCAAGGAGTGAATTTTGAATCTCCTGCTGGAACTATTCTCAGCTCACTTTGAACTAAACAGAACAGAAACGGCAGGAGGGTATTCTATTCCCTAAATATACACTTTGTTAGAAATAAGGTTATCTAATTAGAGCATATTAGTTGTGGAAATTGGGAAGTCTCAGTGCTGATGTATGGGCAGATTAAGGTGGAAGTTTTAAAATAAAATCTTTTGTGTTCTTGTACTGTAAGTTGTTTCTTGCTGCTTTTGTACGCTAGCAGCTTGCAAAGATTTTTCCAGATTGAACAGGTACCATACATTTCCTCCTAGGCTCTTAAGGGTCTGGGCTTTTTTTCCCCAGAGATCGCTCTGCAGTGTGGCTGAGGTCTGCTTTCTGCTCTGAGCAGAGCCTCTCCCTTCTGGGCATTTCTGCCTTTCAGCCTCATCCTGGAAGCCCTTCCTCTTCCCTCTGGATAATTGTTCTGAGTGCAGCAGCCAGGAAAGATAGCTGACCACACACACTTTTAGCAATAATAGCAGATAATGTTTGTGCATCACATTCAAGAGCACAATTTGCCCAACACACTGTTAAAATATGGAGACTGAAGCAGATACCAAGGAAGATCCTTTGGCCTTAATTAAATCCTGCAGTTGTGAGCCTGTAGCTAGGACTGTCCAGATTTAGCACTAGGTGTGTGTCAAATGACTACAACTGAATGGTTGAACAATTTAAGGTATCTGATGTTTATTATATCCATTACATTAAGCATGCTTTGGGAAAGTGAAGTGTGATAAACAAATCTAGCTATGGAGACCTTGGCTGAACTGACAATTCCATGGCTACTATTCATGAAACCAAAATTATTTTTCTGCTGTGAAAAATACACATGTGAGTATGTCCAGCAAGGTTGTGACAGGATATATTGAAGTATGTAAGTTTGTGTGTTGGAGATTTAGACAGAAATTACCAAGTAATTGCTTCTGGAGAGTGCTTAAGGATTGTGCTAGAACAAGCTTTAGAGTCATTATTTGCAGAGAATTTGCATACATGTCATTTTATCAGAAATTTTGCTGACCTCAAGTAGGACCCACATCTATTTGTCGCAGGTACTCCCTGCTCCTAACCACTGGTGCCTTCATCATTCTGCCTAGGGTCCCCAAGGAACCCCCATAATGTTGGGTGAAACGATTGTGTCTCTTCTGGTTGCACTTCTGAGTTTCATCCAACTGAAAAAACAGCATAAGGAAGTTAAGAATAGTCCAAGACAAAAACTAATCCAAGGCACAACCATATGAATTTTAATAAGGGCAAGTGCTGGATTCTACACTTGGGATGGGACAGCCCTGGATGTTCAGACAGACTGGGGAATGAGAAGCTGGAAAGCAGTGCCACAGAAAGGGACCTGGGGGTTCTGGTTGATGGCAAGTTGAACCTCAGTCAACTCTGCCCTGGCAGCCAGGAGGCCCAACCCTGTCCTGGGGGGCATCAGGCGCAGCATCACCAGCTGAGCAAGGGAGGGGACTGTCCTGCTCTGCTCTGCACTGGGGCGGCCTCACCTCGAGTGGTGGGGGCAGTTTTGGGTGCCACAATAAAAAAAAGACATTCAGCTCTTAGCATCCAAAGGAGAGCCATGAGGATGATGAGGGGCCTTGAGGGGAAGCTGCATGAGGAGTATCACTTGGTCTGTTCAGCCTGGAGGAGACTGAAGGGAGATCTCATTGCAGTTACAGCTTCCTCATGAAGTGGAACAAACACTGATCTCCTCTCTGTGGTGACCAGTGACAGGACCTGAGGGAATGGCCTGAAGTTGTGTCGTGACAGGTTTAGGTTGGATATTAGAATAAGGTTCATCACCCAGAGGGTGGTTGGGCACTGGAACAGGCTCCTCAGGGAAGTGGTCACAGCACCAAAGCCACGAGAGTTCAAGAGATAATGCTCTCAGGCACATAGTGTGATTCTGGGGAGTTATTTTGCAGGGCTAAGAACTGGACTCAATGATCCTTGTGAGTCCCTTCTGTAGCTCACTCAACGCCACACCTTCCAACTCAGAATATTCCATGATTCTGTAAATTTCTTTTTTTAAAAACTTATGAGACAGAATTGGTGAATTCCTTGTTCCTAAGTACTTTATAGATCTCACCTAAGCAAACAAGTCAGTCCCTGTTTTCCCTCAGCGCTTGAACCTTCACATGAATAGCTATGGCTTCTGGAAGGAAGCTGGCAAATGTGCCTTCTCTCTGCATGTCCTTGATAAATGTGAGGAGGGTGGATACAGTCCATAAGTCTTCTGGCCTTCAGAAGGGTCTGCTCTGCGCAGAGAGTGTAAGCCTCCAGACCTCTCCCTTTTGTCTTCATAAGGTTCTCCTTGTGTTTTGCTACTATTTTATGAGAAAGGGGGAAGGTAGGAGCAGAATAGAGCAAAACCTTAAAAAAATGAGGAGGTGGCAGAGAAATTTAAATGGATGTTTAATGGTGAGAGGCTCAGGAATTTAGTAGCAAGGTAAGGAGAGTAAGTTAGGAGCAGGAGAGGGTGAGTGGCAAGCTGAGACTGGATGAGCAAACACAGGAAGGCAGTGGTGTACCATAACTTGAGAAAAGAGTAACATGAGATTATGAAAGGAACTAGGCTAGGTCGATGGGAGCCAAAGGAAGTGGGTAGACAGTTTATAGATAAGGAAAACCTGTTTCAGCACAAAATGACGATTGCTAGACTCAAAATCTTATTATCAACAAAAGGGTACACACCATATAGATATGTAAAGAGGAACTCTCCAATGCAAATAAATACTTAAGTTGTCTAAAAGTTTAAATAATTTTAAAGAAAGGAAAACCTCGTTGGAAATAGCTTTTAAATTTTTAATACAAGAGACACTTTCAAGTAGGTGCCCCTTCACCCTGCTGCTGTGTGTATTCTTTCAGTGTTCCTCTGGGTTCTGGAGCTGAAAGTGTCAATGTTTCTGAAGAGGAAAGGGGGCAATTAGAACAAGTTTTCAGCAGTGTGAGGGCTTTGCTGAGCAAGGTTCACAGAGGCAGTCCCTTTCTCCTCAGTCTTGGGATATTTTGATGTAATATCTTACCACAGTCTGTCTTCCCTCTGCTTTCCAAACTGGGGAGCTGCACGCTGCCTCCCCAAGTCCCATTATGCTGGAAGGGCTGTTTGTCACACAGTGGTTACATAGGAGTGCCAGCCCCATGCTCTGGGTGCCCCCAAACCAAACACAGGCATGTGGCCATCAGACAACTGCTGCCACAGCTAAAAGCAGCTTCCACCAAGGCAGAGCCAGACACATCCACAGATCCCGTGCTCCTGGCTGAACAGCAAGCCTCTGACCTTGTGCTAGTGTTAGCCAAAACTGTATTTCCTTAGCTAAGGGAGAAAGGCTGATGGAAAAGACAAAGATGCTGGAGTTATAATCAAACTGGAAAAGTGAACCTATATGTCGCTGTGTAGGGAGATGGAGTCTGACTCCCTCCACCCAAAAAAGGGATACCAGAGTTATGTTTATGGAGTACTTGTGGATACAGGACTTGGCAAAAGAGCTTGGCACTATAACGCAGAGGAGCTCAGGCTTGGAGAAAAGGTAGCCTTATGGAGTAGGAACTAATGGACTCCAGGAAAGTGAATTTAAATTCAGAATTGATCCTGCATGTTCCCATTCTTTGCTGTCAGCAAGTGTCTATTGGGAAGTATGTCCAGTCTTCTTACAGGCGAAGTGTACCAGCCTTCAAATCTGCCAACTACTCTATTAATACAGAATGCAAAACCAATTCAGAAAGTCTCATCGTACTATTTGTCTGCATGGGTCCCAGCATGATGTTGTAGTAATGGAGAAAACTGTGCAGTAGTGTGTATCTGTGTTGAAGATTTTCAAGGTTAAATAGTATTTTATACATTTTAAGTTACAATGCTTAAGAGGGTGATCCAAGGGTATTTTTCCACAATCATTCTGCAAACTGGATGGGTCAGCTCTCAGAATGGTCCATCATCATTATGCAGTTTGAGATATTAAAAATTAAAGATTAATATATTTAAATCGGTTGTATTCTGCTCAATATTCTCAAAAATAAGTTCCTAATAATCTTTTTATATATATACATATATATATATATACACACACACACACACACACACACAAAATATATATCTCTGGAGGCATGCAGACTTCTCCACTCCTGTTCTCTTGCAGTAATAGGTTTGTTGCATCATGTCAAGGTGCCAGTTACAGCCTAATGGAAAAACATATTTAATCTGTGCTTTTGTTATATTGTGGATATACTTAAGAGAAAACAGTTGAATTGGATATTCAGTTTTTGACAATAGTCTGCTTTTTCCTTTCTAGGAACAGAAGAATTTATCAACAAAACTAGTAGATGAGGATGAAGCCAAAACATGTATTTATAATGAGACAATCATGTTCTGTGTTGAGGCTATAGTGCAGGGATTTTTGTTCCACTGCATTAAATGGCAGGTAAAAGCAATAACAATTTTGTTTGATATCAGTACAGTAAAGTAAGTGCTCAGCTTAGATGTATTTTGATTATCTTTCAGAAAAAAATGATTTTTCAACCCAGTTATCAATCTAATTTATTGGATTTATTGGAACTGAGCTCAAAAAGTATGACTTAGTACCCACATATATTTTAGGTTTTCTTGAATGTACCAAGAAATGTGTCACCGATGGGGAGGCTTTGTTAATTTTTGATTTTTATTTTTTGGAAAAAGGTCAGTGCTGTATCTTTTGGGAAGAAAACCTGGTGCATACACAGCTTTCTTTACATGGTTTGATTAATTTCAAGGATTCTTATTGTGGCAAAGTAAGTGATTCAGGGATCACTGTTCAAACTCAATACTTAACTCCAAAGAGGGCATGTTCATTGCACATTCTGGCTCATCCCCTGTCTAGGTCTTTTTGCTCTGGGCATGGAAAGTACAGACACACTAATTCAGATCTGGAATTGCAGAAAAAAAAAAGGTTCCTATTTAGCTGCAATTGAAATGCCAAGATTGGGAGAAGGAGGAAGTTTAAATTATAACTCAAAATCTATTGTGGCAATATTTGCAGACATTCATTTTTGCTGATCGGCTGCCCAAGAACTTGAACTGCTGGTGTTTTGGGGACCGAGTGGCCACCTTACCCAGGGGGCTACTGTGCCTTTTGTGTGAGCTAGCTGGGCTTTCTCATGTCCTTCCTGGCTATAGAGACATTCAGGGAGCTTGGATGTCCCTGTGCTGTGTTTTGCTGTACTTACAGTTGTGTGCAGCACTATGGGAGAAGACAGACTGTTCTGGGAGGGCAGTGCCAGAAGCAGGTTACACAATCAGTTCAGCAACGACTGTCTGCAGGGATTTGCAGCTGTGGCTCTGACTTGTTTCATGTAGCCAGAGTGGTGTAAGTGATGTACTTAATGAGCTTAAATGTGTTGCAGTGGAAAAGTATGAAGGACGATTAGTTGGCCTCTATTTTCCTCAATTTTACCCTTCTTTTGTCAGGCCACAGTTCTTAGAACTTGGTGCATCACCTGTGGGAAATGCAAGTTTTGATGGCTGGGTCAAGTATCAGGATTTGATGGATGATATTATTTTAAGTTATGAACTAACAGAAGGAAGAAAAGAATGTATTCTTTTATCTTGTGTGGGGCAATTTTAAAATTGGCAACTCAGTATCAGACAATGCAAATTTATAAAGTTGCTCACTTGTCAAATATCAGTGTCAAGATATAGGTTATAATCTGCAATAAATATTAGATACAGCACAGCGCTGAGTGTTCTCAGTTGATGCTCAGGATCACACTGCCTCTAGATGACTCTATCTGAAAAAACTGTTAAGAACTTACAGTCCTCAGAATATGTTGATTTAATGGAACATTTGAGCATTTTGGCGATTGTCTTCATCTCTGTATATGTATTACAGCGTACCACTTGTTTCCTTGTCAAAATTAGTGTATTTTCTCATTAATGTTAAACTTCAGTCACGGTGCCTGGAATCTTGTACAGTTTTCTTGTTTATGTGACTTTGCTTTTAATATCACTAGAGGGTGATACTGTAATTTACTGGTTATGTTCAATTGCTGTTTAACTAGCCCAGCACTAAAATTTGATGGCCAGAAGACTTCCTTTGTGATCAACTAGTCAGCACATTGGCAGTCTGTTCCTGTTGTGTGGGATCATCCCACACCACAAACTGTTGCGGGGAGCTGAGGTTCTCTTTTGCCCAATGTCAGGCTGAAGGAGTATAAATTCTGCTTTTGGAATGACTGTTCAAGAGGTTTTACTTTGCTTCTCTGCCAGCATCCCTCACAAAGGCTACAGTGTTCAAGTACAAAATAGTATTTCTTACCACTTAACAGGATGCTCTTGGATTCTTTTTCCAACTCAGCAGGGCTCTAACACAGTGCCAGACCTTTATTTTGTGGGCATCCGGTCTGTATTCCCAGTTCCAGCGTGACTGTCAGCCCCAGCAAGGGATGGCTGGCCATCAGCACTGGGGAGCCCGGGCAGAGCATGCTAACAAGCCTGGCAGCATGGGGGGCTCACCAGCCAGGACCCCGACCCTCAGGATCCGAGCAGGGTGGGTCTGGAGACAGGAACAAGGTTCAGCGGAGAAAGGAGTTCACCCCAGGTTCAGAAGAGGTCAGATAAGTTCCTGGTGATGAGGCAGGGCTGAGGTGAAGCCCAGAACACCAGTCAGTGACTCCTGCTTGAGGCAGGCCCAGAGGCAGTAGCTGGGTGAGCCTGAGTGCAGAGGCACCAGGCGAGATCCCAGGGACGAGGCAGTTTCTGTGTCAGACTGGGAAGTCAGTCTGGGTCTGGGTCTGGGTCAGTGGGGCCAGTGACCAGGCACGGGCACCTGCAGTGTGGTGGCAGCATAGCTCACGTGGTCTGTGGTCAAGTGTGGCAGCCTCAGCTCTGCAGCCTTTCCTACATAAGGGGTAGGGCAGCCACCAAAGCTTCTTCCAGCTTCCTCCTGAAAAGCTCTTTCAGGCTTGCCAGGATGTCTCAGCACTGGCTTTTGCCACACAAAGCTGGGCTGGAGTGTGTTGCAGTCCAGACAATCACTGGGAAGTCTCACCTCTGTGTCCCATATAACAGTGATAAGAAAATACTCTCTTTTGATCGATGTTTAGCAAAGTAAGGACATTTCTGATACACCTCCAAGGACAACCTACTGGCATATCTTCCACAGTACATGGAATGGTCAAGAATAATCAAAAAATTTAAAAAAACTATATAGGACTGCTTGTTTATACTGTTTATCCACAGATCTATGACACTTAATCTCTGCTCTGTATGATGTTGGAGGCAGACCGTACATGTCAACTAGTGACGAGACAGCCATGAAAGTCTGCTTTCAGAGACTGACACTTTCTTTCAAGTACCTGTAGGCAGAGTAGCTTAGCCCTGCCACAGTGCAAATCTAAGGGAAATAATTTTAAGATCTTCAACCTCCTGGATGTGCTTTTATCAGCAGAAGAGTATCTAATTTTCTTCCAGAAAGACACATCCACAGACTTTTCCTTCCTCTTCTGCCATGAGGAAGGTGGGGGGGGGAATGATAGGAGGCAAGCTAGGTGGTCTCTGTGAGGGCCTCTGTTCATCACTTCCATGACTCATGGAGGTCATGTCAACCAAAGAAAGCTCAGCTTAGGGAGGGACTACTTTCCTTATTTACATTCCACATACTTGCAACAAAAAAGTTTCTGTAAATCATTAACAGGAGCTCAAATACTCAATTTACTTTACCAGGCGTAGATGCTAACCTTGTGGTCAGCATAAGTGACAGCATCATTCACGTGGTCTTAAACAGTATAATAAAAGGATAAATGAAGGCCCCTCCATTTTCTCTCTTTTAGGACTAGCCCCTCACATCCAACATTGTAGTATCAAATTTTGTGAAGCAGCAAAGTTGCAGGAAATTTTTTTTAGCAAGTGTCTCGTGGCTATTTAGAGCAAGGCAAGGTAACTGTGATGCCTTGCAGTTTTGTGAGCAAGCTGTGCCTTCTGTGCAATTTCTTCTGCTCACTGCCATTGGGAAGGACTTCCCCTTTCCATAACTATGAGGCATGGGGTATTTTTTCCATGCTGGAGCGGGCTCACCTGTCCCTATGAACTTATTATGCTCTTAGCTCTCCTGGCTGAAGGTTATGGGATCCTGGGCACAATTTAGTGGGCAGACTTTAGGAAGTGGAAAGCTGTCTCTTCTGGCACTAGCTGACAGCTGTGACCTGCCTGCAGAATATACCAGAATAGATTATTTAGTGTCGTGTTTTTGTGGACCTCATTACTCGAATCAAGGCACTGTTTTATGTACAGCCCATGCAAAGCTTTCTGGGCATTGTGGGGACATTCAGCAGGGCGTCTGCAGGGAACTGCCGAGGGTTTTTTGTGCTTCAAAGTTTCTTTGGCATTCACCCCACTAAAGGCACCAGCCGCTATTAAAGGTTGTTATTTTTTCTTACGTTCTCTGCTTTTGTTTCCCTGCAATTAAATAATTAACTTAATGAGAGATTTCTGGTTACTCTGATAATGTTCTGGGACATTGTTGAACTTCTGTGATCAACGGGAACTCTGACAGGTGTCAGGA
Source organism: Geospiza fortis (assembly GCF_000277835.1). Classification (NCBI taxonomy): domain Eukaryota; kingdom Metazoa; phylum Chordata; class Aves; order Passeriformes; family Thraupidae; genus Geospiza; species Geospiza fortis. The sequence continues at coordinate 768,883 of NW_005054340.1, read as the reverse complement.
TCTATTTTCTGTCATGTAGAAAGGTAGTGAGAAGCAGCCAAAAGCAGCATAGAGCAATGACACAGCACAAAGTGATTCAGGAAAAACACAAAGTCCCTTAAATCAAAACTGTCTGTGTGTTTAGGGAAGACTATATTCGATGGCTTAGTAATTTTTGTTTACTAATTTTTATTTGTTTATTTTTCCGACTGGATTAATGGTGTACTGGAAAGGAGTGAGTAGGAAAACTGGAAGTTTTTTAGTAAAGAAAATAATTTCAAGATATATATATAAAGTAAAATTTATTTTGGTACTTAAGTTAATACATACTTGTCAGGAATAAAAGTTGGAAGACTTTTTTTTTCCCAGAGACAAAGAAAAGCATGAGGAAAACTTGTAGCTGTAAAATTGTTATGTGGGTTCTTCTTCTGAATGTTACATGGTTGGTATGCAAAATTAAAATATTTTTGCTATATGTAGTTTTTTAACTGTTCAACTTAAGTACACTTGGAAAGTTTTATTTTGAAATGGCAAGTGCATTCAAGCAATGCTGCCAAATTCCTGGATTAGTACAGTTAATAAAGAACATTGTGTTGAATTTAATTTGTGAAAAGGGATATGCAGCCTCAATTATCTTTGGAAAAAATGCTACAAAATCTGAAAGTGTTAGAACACCCAAATGATTTATAGACATAGTAGTTTATTGTCAAGGATAATTGATCTGAAATACATATACAGTATAATGTCTTTAAGTCTTTCTGACAATGTGATGATACCATTCCAGTACTCCAACTTCTGTTTCAGAAGAACACATCACCCTATTTTTGTACTTGTGGCTTCTTAGAGGAAAAGGCAAAAACTATGTGGTATCTGGTTTGAAAACCATTCCTCAGACCAGAACCTTACTGAAGTTACCTTGCTGCTAGATGTGGGAAGTTGTGACAAGATCTCAAGTGAGATGAGCAAGCCTAGTCTTCCTCCTAAAAATAAGCTGCCCAAAGAAGATTAAAAGGGTTCTTAAGTGCAGAAGGGGCAGAGGGGAAAAAAAAAGAAGGTAGAAAACTTATCATTTAAATACAGAAAATTTCCAAATGACTAAGAAAGCAGCACAGAGATGAAAGTGGTTCCTACTGTGTCATGGTACAGTGATTTAGTCCTTCTGGCCTTGTTTTATGCCAGCTAGTGACCTTGAGTTGCAAACTGTGAACATTTTCTCCCCCTCCTCCTTCCTCTGCCATGGTTTGCTGCATTTCCTCTCTGCTTACCCCTGATGTCGAGCTGCTCCAGAGTTCCTCTGGTTTCTCTTCTTCCCCCCACACCTCACATCCTACCATGGCCACCTGCCCCAGCAGGCAGTCTGCTTTTTAGTGGCATCCCTGGGCATCCCAGTGGGGAAGCACAAGCTCCAGCCTGGTCCCTTCAGGGAGCGGAGCATACCTCCGGGAGCCCAGGCCTCGACAGGGAGGATGGTGAGAGCTTTCCCAACAGGCACTGAATTACTCAGCATGCAGCTGCTTGCTGCTTTCCAGCAATTGCTAAATCACAGTTCGGGCAGAGGCAAAACAAAGCTGCCCTTGACTTAAGGAATAACAGCCTGCAGCCTTAATTATTCTGGAATTTAAAGGCTTACTGTTAGCACTAGACAGTCAAGGGAAGAGTGTTTTAATACTGTTAGAGATATGGGTTTGCTGGTAACCAGGACTTAATGAAGCTGATATTTCTTCATTTGAGCAACATTCCCTAGTTTCTGTGTGATTTTGTACTGCTTCGCTGGAGACAATATATGAGTGAGGAAAATTCCTAATTCCAAGCACAGGATTGGAGGAAGTTTTCCTCAGCATCTCAAAGTAACTCTGGCATCTTTTCTCAGTGGTAGTCCTCTTTGTTGTGTTATACCACACCTGCTAATAAGGGTCTGTGTGCTATGAAAATGGGCAGGTGCAGGGAAACAAGAAAAGGTGCCCTTTACTAAATGGTTGTTGAGTGGCTTTTCCAAGTGTCACACCAGAGCAGGCAGAAACATTGAATGGCTGTCGGGACTGCAGCTTGATGGGTTTTTCACTAAAAAGCTGACACTGACATTGTGTTTTGAATCTTTTGTACTTCTTCACAAGCTGAGTAAGATGAATTTGTCAAATATCTATCCAGTAAATAATGTGTAGAAATCTTCTAAGTGACATGTCTTTTTAGCTTGTCTGGCTTTTTACCCTTCTATTGGTTTACAGTTGCCTGTGAACAAAGACTGTTACTACCCTTATTTTGTCTGCACATTTTCACATTGTTAGTTTGACAATGTTCTTTTAACTTTAGAAATCTTATTACCTATTGATAAAAACCTTCATATTTGAATATGCTTTTAAAAAATTAAATAGAAGCCTGCGTTTTTAGCACTATCCTGTTCTTTGCCTATGCCCTCCACCCCCAATATGTTTGGAAAACAGAACATTAAAACAAGTGCTAAAAAGATCCTTTTAAATTCTGACACATGACACTGTTAAATGATATTGTATATCCAAAGAGTTTAGCCTTGGTTAACTGTTGAAGTAAAAATTTAGTTATTTACCACAGTATAATTTTAGGTATGTGTTTCTAAAGCTGCACTGTACACCTGAGCTCCCTGCTTGTTTCCTTCATTCTGTTCTCACTTACAGACTGTGTGTGCACTACTGATGGTAACTGAGCCATATGATTGGTTTAGTATATATGCTGAACAAGAAATTAGTTACTCAAACTAGTATGTGATTCAGTGTCCTATTTTAGATTGACTTTTCCTTACTCTTGGCAAAATATTTTGGGATTCCCATCACCAAGGTTTAAAATATAAAATTGTATAAAGAAGCTTCAGCTGAACTCTCTAAGTGCAGAAGAATGGGCAAAAAAAGGGGAATAAAGCTAAGTAGAAAACTATAAGAAAAATATGCCAAATTTTTTTTTTGTTTAAATTTCTGTAACTTTTTTTCTTTCTTCTGCTAAAATACAATTTTTACATGCATAAAATCTTGAGCAAAAGAGAGGATTACAAAAGCAGATTTAAACCAACGGCCTCTTTTTACATTTAGTTTACAAGGCCTTGCTGAAGATAAGGTAATTCCAGCTTATTTAAAAACAAGGTACAAGAGAAAGGGTTTCTTGAGTCCAAGAGAAATTATATATAGATACATAATTGGAACAAGTGATAGATTGAAAGGTTTTTCTGTTGTTTGTTTTTTTAGCAGCTATTTGATACAGTTTTTAACTAGAAATTTAAAGAAGTATCTAGGTATTTGTAAGTGGCCAAATGGAAGCTAAGACACCTACTCTGTGAAGGCAACAGCTGTGCTTTAAAAAATTAGAACTCAGATTTTCTGAGGTGATTTCTGAAACTAGACCAGGAAAAAGTGGAATACAAAATATACAGAAGAAATTAACCTTTCCCCACTGTACAGATCGGCTCTGAGCCCTTGGGCTTTGTACTTAATAGCATGGGTTAGTGGGCCACTTCTACCCAGTTGGGTTTTTTTCCCCTTGTCGTGCTTTATTACCAAATCAGTCTTTGCTTTTTCAAAATCTTTGTCTTCTGAGGTGACAGCATACTCTGGAAGAGGTTAAATCCATTTTCAAATAGTTATCAGTTGGAGTGTTTGCACTTTGGTCACCAATTTGGAAAGGTGCAACAAGCTTATTTGGTGCCACTTTTACTTGAACAAATGGTTGTCCATGGTATAATAACAATTAAATAATTAATAACTAAATATTCACTGTGACCCCATAGTAGGTTCAGGACTCACTTAAGATTCAAAGATATTAAAATCCAATATGTAAATTAAACCAAAGATGAAGGCATACTAAAATTCAAAGGGCAGAAGAAGTTTTACCAAGTATTTCAGTGATAGGTTTGAAGCATTTAAATTTGCTACTTTTTTCATCTTTTTAATCTTCATTATTTTTGCATACTCTCTTTAACTTCATGAATAAAAGGAGTTCCACATTCATTTGGAAAAGATAATGCTGTTGCTTACAGAATGCACATTTCAGAGTTTTTTTAATGCTTCAGTGACTGAGCTTGTGTTTAGTTAGCATTATTGTCTTCTCATCAAGAGGAGATCACACACGGTATCTATCCCAAATACATGAAGTCTGGTCTACACTCTGCAGTTGTGTAGTGGGGCCCAGTCTTTTCAGAAGAACCCTGAACAGGTTAAGCTCTTTGGATTTTTAAGCAAACAGCTACTGTAAACATCCAGGAGATCAGGTTAGTTATCTTAAACTGAGAATCTGAACCTTTTTTCAGAGAAAAACATCAGTATTTACAGACATGTCGAAAAAAAAAGAATCCTGTTAGAAGTAACTAATGTGTGTCACCCTGTGACAGTAGTTCAGAAGGTTTGACTTGCCATTTTATTTCCAGTGCTGATGTTTTCTTCCAGGCCTGTAGAGGTTCAGGGAGGCTCTCATGTATATGATCTGCAGCATTTCACCTTTATGAAGAGTGGTGATTTTTTTTAATCAGGTTTCCTTCTGTTTGACAATACCTGCACAAGATGACCACTTCATCTGGTCATGTATGTCAATAAAACTCATTATTTAACCGGATCAGAGCTTCCATATGCAGAAAAAAGATCAATCAAGAAGACAAGGAAGTAGAGAAGGAAAAATATGTAGATAAAAAGATGAGCAAGCAAAATTGAAGGGAACATTTGATAAAAGATGGCCAGTATTTAAAGAATTCTTATTTTGAAAATACTACTAATTTTGAACATTTTTATCTTTTTTCTTTTAAATCTCTGCAAACATCCAGATATGTAATTTTGACAGTAGTAGTTGTCATCAGTTTAGACATCTACTCCATCTCATTGTCACATAATTGAAACTAGAAGATTTTTAAGGGTGCCTTCCAACCCAAAGGATTCTGTGACATAAGGAAGCTATCTTTGATTGAAAACCATCTTGACAAGTGACAAGGGTTGCAATTACCTAATTTGTTGATTATGCTTGTTCTTTTTAGTATTTTTTCCTGACTCGAGAGAAAAAACACTCCTTAAAAATACCTAGTTCAAAAGAACAAATGTTGGGATAGTAGTGCATGTCTGTATTTCATGTTCAAACAAATAGCTCTAGTATTTATTGATGACTAGTCTAATTACATGTTAGGAGGAGAAAAAACTGAAAATGGCTACAGTATAATATCAGATAAAACCCCAAAATTATGTTTCTTCTATCTGTCTTGTTTTTTCAATGTGTGACCTTGATACTATATCAATTTGAGTAACTTCATAAGTCACACAACTTGAGGTGGTTCCACAAAGAAGGAAGGAAGGAGAAATGAGTATTTATGGAGAATACCTTGAGTTTTTGACAAACTTTGCTTTCTTTAAAGATTAACTGCTGCTTGTTTTTCTTTTGTAACTAGTAACTGACAAGAAACATTCCAGGACTGTAGATGCAGCAAAAGGACTTGCATTTAATCCTTTCTGTAATTCAGGAGTAAAACATTAAGGCCTCTATTGAAGATAAGAGCTAGTAACATTTGTTTCAAGTTAAGTGTATTTTTCACTGTTATTTCTGCACTGGAGCTTCCCTAGTTTAACCCTGCAATTACAATCAAACAAAAGTTGAAACTCTTTCAATAACAACTCCTGAGGCTACAGATGACAAGTCAAAGTCGTGGTCTTCAGCTCATGTGCCTTGAGTGGAATGGACAATTTATTTGCTAGCAGTGACTTCCAGAACTGCCAAGCATTTAAGAATAAAGATTTTTAGATCTCCTGGTTCTTTTTATTCACTTCTTTTTTTTTTTTCTTTTTTTTTTTCCCCATAAACTAATTAAAGACATTTTCTGACTGGCTTCTCAAGAGAGGGCAAGTGTGAGGTGTGAGCATGGACTGTAATGGAAGCAATGCATTTGTGCTGAGAAGAAAGAGGAAAATCTTCCATTTCTGAGAAATCAGCTATTGTAAAATTTCACGATATGACTGTTTGACTTCTATTTGTCACTGTTCTCTGTACACAGAGGTTCCACCACCACGAGCAGTATTTAGTTTTTGTGATTTTATTTACTGTGAAATCCCACTTTGTGGTTTTGCTGGCACATAAATATCATTAATGATGGACCTTGCAAAACTCAGTCATGTTTCAACACTCACTTCCTCTTTTTAGGTAACAAATTAACCACTGAAAACTGAATGGAAGTCTGAGGATTTCATTTGACAACAGTGAATTTGGGAGCCTGTTCCAAAACATTGAAATATTGACATTAAATGTGTTGACGGTCATTGAGTCTATAGCCTTCAAGTAAATTCATCAGACCGGCAGAGTTATTTTGACCTACTTAGGAGCCCTTTTCTGGATCAGTTAATCAAAACTTCAGCACTGTGTGTATGTGCTCAACATGAATTCCCAGACTGCCAGGATTTTTATTTGAAAATCATAGCTTTGCAGGTAACAAACATATTCCTTTTGAGAATCTGAAGGATTGACATAGAAAACTGGTAATCCACTGTGGACTCTTAAACTGTCTCAAATCTCTAAAGGCTGTAAAGAGCACATGGAGAAAGTGAGACTTTATTATCCTGTTTCTTCATTATTTTCTCCTTTCCATTGCTTTGTCATATCCGCATCTCTTTTAAAATTTTGCCCTTCTTCTAGAGGATGTATACAAGTAAAACAGAAGTTAACTGTACATATCTATTTTACATCTCAGTTTAAATTCTGAACTACTATTTCAGGGAGTATGGGAAGACATGACAAGAAAAATTATGAATTTTTTTTCAAGGACTTTTAAATTCTTGGAAACTTAAGCTGATATTCATGATTCCTGTTTGTCTGAGAGAATGTTGTATTCCACACATCTGCTATTGAGTGTGCCACATTGAAACTGTCTCAATCGGATTACTGCTAAAAACTATGTGGGACACTTAATTTCTACATTTTTAGTGGCTTGAGTATGTGTGTATTCCCTTTCTCCATAAGTGATTTTTATATTCCTAACTGTTTGTGTTTACTGAAAATTGCTCCTTGTTTCCCAGTAAAACTGTAATTTGTGTGCAGATGCTGTGCTGCAGGGCATGCAAAGATCAGAATATCTGGTTGATGGATTCCTTCTAATAAAATGAGATTTTTATACTTCTCTAAAAATTTGATTTAGTAACATTTCCTACATTCCAAAATGTCAAATTTTATCCCGTTCCATCAATGTATTTAGTTAGTGCTTGTGTACAGTACTTGTACTTGAATGCAAAAAGATGAGCTACTGCAGTCTTAAGGTTGCCTATCTAAAATTGCTTAAAAAATAAAAAAGGTCAACAAGCAATAGTAATGTGTTGTCTTACCACCTGCAGACTTACTAATGCTCCATCATAGAGGTCAAAGGGAGGACATTGAATTAATTCAAACAGCTCCTGGAGTGTAGGGACTAATCCTATTTAAACCTATGAGTTAATGAAGTGGTAGGTGTGGAGTCTTCAGCAGAAGAAGGCAACCTTTTTCTCATAAAGGGGTGCTGGAACACCAGAGCTTTGTGTAATTTTGTTGCCTGTCAGGTCAGATAAACAGCAATGGATGACTACGTCTGTATTTTGCTAAAAGCCCAGGGTTTTGACAGCATACATGGAGACTTCTTTCATTGAATTTTTGAAATAGTTCAAATGTTGCATGAAAATATTTTCACCAAAATAAGGAGCTATTATTGCTGCATTGATTCAGATTTATTTTGCATGGTCAGTAGTGTATTGTGAGTAGTTTACTTTACAGATGAAATTTTCTGATGCATACAGTAACATGTAGTGTACTGTGGATATTGCCTGTCATCTTTATTTAACATCCAGCTAAAGGGATGCAAAAATTGTGAATTGAAAAAATCTCTGACTTCACCAAATTAGTAAAATTAAGTTCGTTGGTGATAAAAAGCAACCAAGAATATATGAACTAGCAGGACAGATGTATAAAGAGAGGACTGAGTGTGGGACTGAAGAAAATGCCTGGGATTACTTCACTGGTTTCACAAGATGGAATTAATTTTGCAATTTGACTTCAGTTTTGCGATGCCAAGTGTGTAACTCACTGTGGGCCTGGGTTAGTACTTCCCTTTGTTTTGTTCTTTCTTTTCTTTGCAGGGTGTCTGTGGATGAAACATTTTTCATTACAGCCATAAGTTTTCTATCCAATCATTGCTTGCAAGAGGTAGAAGGGTAGAGACTTAGATTGTGATTTCATTTTGTGTGGAGCTGAGAGCACTGAGCCAAAAAATGCTTCTCTCAGTTGTCCTAAAAGGCATGAGCCTACTCTGTGCCTCACACAGGCATGCACATGTGCTGCATACGCAAGTGGTAGCTACACTTGCCCTTGTGACTTGGGCTTAAGTGAAATATGAACATAGCAAATATATGATAGCACAAAGAGAAAACTGTGTAAAATAGAAACAAAGAGTTGTAAAAATATGGGACAAAAAGATTACAGCTAATGTGAACAAGAACTTAAAATTGTATATACAAGGTACATTAGGTAAATGAAGAAAAAAATTAAAATTTTGTAAGTTGATCTTCTGATTAAGATTTTCAAAGAAGCCTTGATAAAGTTATCAATTCCTGTTGGTTTAAGGAAGAGTTGCAGGTCTAATTACTTTAAACCTCCTTCAAAGCTGAAGAATTTGATTTATCATTTTAGATGGAAATGATTCTCTCATGTGAAAAAAAATCAAAATACTTGTACAAATATTAAGTTCTTAATGTAAAATATAAATGTCTGAGAGCACAAATAAAATTATAAATAAAACTGTATTGTAGGATGAAAGGGTATAAAATAGAAGTCAAATATTTCACTTTTGAGGAAAAATCTAGTAATTAAGAGATGGAAATCTGAGAAAACATGTATGTTGTTTGCTAACAAAATTGTTAACAAATACTAAATATACAGTCCAACAAATGCGTACTTGTTTTTATGCTCTCTTGATGGACACACATTAATTAGCCTGTGTGTTGCCAAGTTTTACATTTGGCTATGGGTTTGTGAAATAGCGCTGTTGCTGGTTAGAGTATTGTGTTTAGTAACAGAGTAGGTAATACTGAGAAAAAGTTTCATACTGCAATAAAACTGTGATGTGTGCCTGTATTTTCAGACACATCTTGAGAAAATTTCTTACATTTCACGAGTCACTTCCAGCTGTTAATTTTCATTGTTATGGAATTATAGAATACATATATTTCCATTATTATGGAAATACAGAATTTGTGTTGGAAGGGACCTTTAAAGATCATCTAGTCCAAACCCCAAGCAAAGAGCAGGGACAACTTCATCTAGGTCAGGTTGCTCAGAGGCCCACCCAACCTGGCCCTGAATATTTCCAGGGATGGGGCATCTGCTAGGTCTCTGTGCAAATCACTCTGGCGTTTCAGGGGCCTCATAGTTAAAAATGTTGTCCTTACATCTAATTTAAATCTACTTTCTTTCACTTTGAAACCTTTACCTCCTCTCTTGTCACAACAGGCTCCACTAAAATGTTTGTCCTCATCTTTGTTAGAAGTATCCTGTAAGTACTGGAAGGACACAACAAGGTCTCTTTGGACCCTTTCCTCTCCAGTCTTGACGCACCCAACTCTCTCACTTTGTGGCTGCCTTGTGAACCCATCTCATGTCTTTCCTGTGCTGAGGATCCCAGAGCTCAATGGAGTACTCAGAGCAGGGTCTCACCAGTGCGAAGCAGAGGGCCAGAACGTGCTGCCTGTATTTGTTTGGATACAGCCCAGGATACAGTTGGCTTTCTGGGCTGCAAGTACACATTGTTGGCTCATGTCCCCTTTTCATTCACCAGCAGCCCCAAGTCCTTCTTGGCAGGATTGCTCTCAAGTCCCTTCATCTCCCAGCCACTCTTGATACCAGGGCTTAGCCTGACTCAGGTACACAACCTTGTACTTGGCATTTCTGAACCTCATGAGATTCCCATGCACCCACTTCTCAGGTTTGTGCCTGTCCCTCTGGATGGCATCCCATTCCTCAGTCATATCAGCTCACCATGCTACTTGGTGTCACCTGCAGGCTTGCTGGGTGTGCACTCAGTCCCTCTGTCTGTGTCATTGATGGAGATGTTAAACAGTTCTGGTGCCAGTACAAACCCCTGAGGGACACCACTCATCACTGATCTCTGTTCAGATATTGAGCCATTGACCATTACTCTCTGGATATGACCATCTGAGCAATTCCTTGTCCACTGAACAGTCCATCCATCACTGTTACAGTAAAGCATATTTGAGTCTCCTACAGTGTATTCACCGTCAACAGTGATTTACTTCCACTTTTTCTATCTTTTGTATATAACTGAAGCTTTAATGTGAGAGAAAATTGCATATAACTGTCACTACAGTGGAACATGCTATAGCGTATGATGGAATTGTAAATAAGTGAGCCCTGTGGAAGAAGCACTCTGCAACCTGCCTCTTCTGTTGCTGTTTCCTGTGGAAGCTCCTCCAGGAAGTTGCTGTTGCATTTTTTAAATAGCTGCTGTAAAACACATGTGATGATGATACAAGATGCTTCAGCTGATTTAAATACAAATCCTTCAGTGAAGTTGCACATTATGTGTGTCAGCATGGAATTTATCTAAATGTCTTTATCTGCCATGCCTTACCAGATCTCTCAAAAGATGAGCTGCAGCCTTGTTAATCAATTGAGATTTGAGCAGGGATGGTTAATGTTCCATAGTCATGCAGTATAAGGAGTTAACATCTTGAAAGTGAATGATTAGTGTTTAATTCAGAGTATACAGGATTATGGGTACAGACTTAAGAAATCATATAAGCTCAGTGTACATTCCTAGAAATGTATCAGAACTAAATGTTTAATTAAATGACTTGCAACCTGCACTTTATGTTAATGTTTGCTAGTTATTCTTCATCTCAGCTTATCTTCTCAGGAGATCTATGCCACTTTTTAAAAACGTTTGTAGTAAAAAGGTCATATGCTTATCTTAAAGTCAAAGAGATAGTGCATAGCTCATTAACAGTATCTTAGATTGCCTTTTTGCGAACATTTTCCTATCCAGGATATCCTACATCCATTTTATTATACTTTTTTTGAGGAAGGACATTGGTGAAACAAAGGATATCTGTTAAAACTAAACAAAGGAGATAACTCTGTCAAAGTCTGCCCAATAGCTATCATTAATAACCAGGTAGTTTAGCAAATGAATGTGGATTATTTCAGTCTTCCATGCATATTCTCCTGATGAGGGCAGAACAGGAATGGAAATAAGGGATGGGAAAAATTTCTGTGTTGTGTATATCAGTTGGCAACCCTTTTTAGTGATTTCTCTTACTGAAAGGGTGGACTTGGAATGCAAATGAGGTTTTCAGTCCTCTGATCTAGGAGGTTTTAGGTTATATTAAAATACTCCATCAAAGAATTAATATAGCTTTAAATATTGCATAATTACTCACCTGTGTCAGTTGGTGCCATACAAGTACTTGATCTTTACTGAAGAAATACATCCCCAAAATATATGTAGTAAGCTTAGAGGAAGTGAATTTTTGCAGCTATAATTTATATTTGTCAGTGTAGCATCTGCAAAGAAGTCAAGACATTGAACCATCATTAAAAATGCAAATGAATTCTTATCTTTTCCAAGCACTTGATAGAGGATGAGCTGTGATAAGGCTGGCTCTTTGCTACACAGTGCATAAATCTGCAAGCTGTGTCAATGTGAGATGCTTGTTGTAGGATCATTTAGGCTGATGCAAGTGGTAATGCAATTCCCAAAGCCTGGACCTCTATTAAACTGTATACTCTCTCGTCAGAACTGTCTAGGTCTTTCACATATAGCTAAACATAATTTCATTCACTGAGTTTTTTTCTGAGGTGGATGTTATGCCAAGGTCAATTGATGTCTAATAAACAGTAGAAGCATCTCACATGATCCAGGATGATGGGTAAGTAGTAAAGCATGAAATAAAAATGGTTTATTAGAAATTGAAATGGAAGTGTTTTTAAAGAAAGTTGTTTCATTATAGGTTCACAATAGATAATTATAAACACACTCTTTAGAATTTTAGAAATAAAATGAAGACTTCTGTGATTACAATACCTATTAAGGACTTGCAAGATATAATAGCTCCTGGCACAGTGGAGGATGACACAAATGAGGATCTCTTAGGCACTAACCTCCATAAAGGTTAGGGATACACAAAGGTGTAAGTTAGTGCCTAATAATGCTACAAATACAACTTAAGCTGCATGTAGGAAGGTCTACTAGTCCAGATGTTCTTTTAACCTCTTTTCATTAATGGTTATGTCATGATTTTATTTCTCCACTGATTATGTGGCCATTTTGGTGGCAGATATCACTTGTCAATAGCCTTAGTTCAACTCCCTCTGGACAAAATGTGTAAACGTAATATTTGCTGTATCGTGGGTAACATATTGGTTTAGGTTTCATTTTTCACCTAGTATTGGTTTGACTGAACAATCTTTTTTAAGGAAATTTTAGGCTAAGACTCCTCAAGTAGTGCTTTAGCTTCTGTTCGGACAGCTGGTTGCTATGGGTTTCTTGTATCTGAAGTGTACTTGAATTGACCAGCTCACATTCCAGTTCCTCAGTGAAGAACAACTGTTCCTGGCTCTACCTTGACTCCCAATTTATATTTGAGGATGTGAGTCTGCACTGGACTTGGGGAGACTTAAGTCTTAGATAAACACATGTTTTAAGCAGTACTGGGATTTTCGCAAAATCAAACTTAATGTGATTGTGCTGTGTTCTCTTATTGACCAATTTCCTTTGGAGTAATGAAAAAGTCCCCACCATGTGATGCTTTAAAGTTCTCCCTGGATAGTCAGAGAGCTCTCTCAGCAATACCCTGGGCAGTCTTTTATCTGAGAAATATTTTTTTTCTGTACAGGGTATAAGCAGTAAGGGACAAATCATTGCTTGAACATGGTAATATATCTCTGTTAATTAATCTTAATCACATTCTGCTCTTCAGGAAAGGTGGGGGAGGGGCAGGGAAAATAGCTTTTATCAATTTTCACCCTAGCTGAGAAACATTTCTCCTTGATTCCAGAGTGTCTGATCAGCTGGATATATTTGTTGCGTAGAGCAGGTGCTCACTGACAGGCTGTTTGTTGGAAAAGGGCTAGTGTGGAGATCACTTAGTCCAGTGGCTCAGATCAGTCATGGGTGTCACTTGGGTTGACCCAAGCATGGCAGGTCTTGGTCCACCCGGGGAACTGATGGCTGACATCCTGGATGTGCACACAAATAAATCCCTCATACCCAGGCATGACTGATTTATAATTTTGTCTTTGATTCACAGTTACAATTTAAGCTTCATAGATCTGGACACATATACCTTCCTGAAAATGCACATCCTACATTAACATTGGAGGGGAAGTAGGATAGGGCAGATGTAGAAGAAAAACATTGAAAATGCATTGATATGTTGAAATCAATGCCACATCCATGGCAAACATTTCTCTCTAGCCTGGAGGATGAAGGAGGTGCATGTTGCTGTAAAATGGGCCTCATTCACCCTCCTGAAAATGTTTTCAGTTCCCTCCTTGTAGGTTTTCTTCTTTGGCTTCCATGTAACAGCCTTGTCTGAGACAGGCTCAGATCTTTTTTCAGATGAGGCCCTAGGAGAAAATCTGCCATTGGGCCACTATCAAAGACCAGTACCTGTCTATTAGAAAGTTTGCTTTTATCCTTATCACAGCTGTGGATAACATGAACTCTTAAGCTTATGGCTCATACTTAAAGGTGGTGAGCCTGTGGAAACTCATCTGTAAAAGGTTTCTAACTGTGGAATGTACTTCACAGACATTCTAGGAAAGTGAATTGACCTCACATAGTACATTTCAATGGGTTAACATTGGAAACTGAAGAAAGTTTCATAACAAACTCCTTGATCTTGGAATTTCTAGGAGCACCTCTTTTATTTTTTTCTTCATTATAGCTAGGGAACTCTCTTGTGAGAAGTTCATAGAAGGGAATAGAGATAAATAGTACAGAATGTACCACTGTCTATTATATTTATACTGGCAATATGAAAGAAGGAGACAAATTTGGGATGAATTTTTCCTTTCTATAGCTGTCTCCACACCAACTGATTTCTTTTTAAGGCAAGTCTTATGGTTAACAGACAGTTAGAAAGATCTGCTAGTACCTGGATTCCTGTGGGACATGACACTGGAGGATGCAGAGGTTTCAGAGGCTTCATGTGGATGTACAGTTTACAGAAAAGCCAAGAGCTGTGTTGAATCCTGGAAGTCATGCTGGTTTTCTGAAATAGGACATTTTGTGAATTTAAGGTGAGAAATGGGCTTCACTAAGGAATTTTTTCCTGAAGATAACTTTCTGTCCCTTCTCTCATATGTGATAATAATTTCAATAACTAAAATAACACTATTTTTGGCCACTTTGTGAATTACTAAAGTGATGGTGTCTTTAAGCCCTTAAACTCACTGCTATTGACATATTTATTTAGGAAGAGCAATATTCCCTCTGAGCTTATATGAGACAAAACCATCATTAATTAAACGTTATATCTTGTGCAAGGCAGTTCGAGTTCAAGTAGATAAGAAAACCATGCATGTGTATTAGCCAAGAGCGCTCAGGTAGTACCTGTTGTGAACAAAACAACAGTAAAAGAGTTTCATTTCATTTCATTCTGAACAGTTCTACCCCCAGCCTGTATTATTGTTTGTCTTACATAAATAAATCTGCTTATTTAGTTTCTGAAAATTTCCCTTGAGTTAGGGTCTCTCCTCATTTTTTCTTATTTTTCTAATTTTCTTATTTTTCTAATAGTATCAGTAAGATTACTAAGAAAATACCTAACAAGATTCAGTGAAAATAGTAATTAATAGTAACTAACAAGCATTCCTATATTGCAACCTGGAAAATCCACAGGAATGGTACTGAAAAAAAAGTTACAGGTGATTATGGCATTAGCCTCTGTTCCACTGTCCCACCCATAAAATTCCATATAATGGCCATCAGTCACAATAATGACAGTACATTGTTGCGCTGATGAGAGTAGAGGTGTCTCCAAAAAAGGAGATAACTTGGTTCCAGATTATGGTTGGATCCATAAGATAAACAACCAGGGTTAGATACTGTAACTAAAGAAGTGATAAATAAAAGCCTTGTCAGAGACTGATGCTGTTATAAAAATTCACAGTTATGTAGATTATATACTTGTGGAAGGTCAATAGTACATAAAACACTATTGTAATTACCATTCTTGTTAATATAGTGTGTGTCTGTGAAAAGTGGTTAATTTATGACCCAAATGCTATTGAAAGTAATAAACATAATGCCCTGGAAAACTACATGAGCAACTGTCATACAGAAAAAATGCTTTACATCTTGAAGTATGTCTTCAAATATTTTGATAGCTTTCTATGGTCGTTAGCTCCTACAGTTGGTGCAGGATGATTGCTTTTATTATGTGCCAGTTATTCTCATGCCTGCTTGGTCTCATGGAAGAGTTGGTGTTGGAAGGGATCTCTCAAGCAGAACCACCTAGATCTACTTGTCCGTAACCATGTCCAGGCAGCTCTTGAGTGTCTCCAGGGATGGAGATGCTACAACCTCCATGAGCAAGCTGTGTCACTACCTGGCCAGTACAAAAGTGTCTCCTGATGTTCATGCAGTACTTTCTGTGTTTCACCTTGTGTCCATTGGCTCTTGTTCTGTCCCTGGTCGCCACTTGCAAATAGTCTGACTCCATCTTCTTTGCACCTCCCTTCAGTCATTTGTAGCCATTTATAAGATCCTTCCTGAGTGTTCTCTTCCCCAGGCTGAGCAGTCCCAGCTCTTGCATCTGATGACTTCCATACTACAAGGTGCCCTTTCGATGCCCCTAGCTAATTTGAAACACTGTTTGCGTGGCAAATGATGCTTGAATTATATGGTAAAATACTGCAACAGGCATATAATATCTTAAAAAGCATTATTTGTGGTTTCTTTAGAAATTATTTTAAACAATTCTAACCGGCATTATTTGAGTAAAAAAGGTGATTCTATATTCTTCTTGATGTCACTGAGAGATACAATTTTTGTAGCATAACATAATATTACATCTCCCACAGCTTGTCTGTTTCTCGTCATGTTGGTGACTAGTTAATATAATCTGATGAAGGACCATTTATTGTTGAAAATTTGGTTCAGTAATATAAGGAAAGAAGGTTCAGAATGGTATATCCTAGTGGTTTTTGATTTTTATTGCAACTTCTCCAATTTTAAATAATTAAGCACACTTTGGACTTAAAGATTCTTTTTTTTTTTTTGGACACATCAGGCCAAACCGCAGCTAAGTAGATGGAGATATCCATTCAGTCTTAAGTATAAGTTTCTTCATGTAAAAGTTGTTTTTGCTTATATCCCCTTGGACAAAAACACTGGGATATTGAAAGAAAAAATATAAATGTCTGAGTGCACCATTTGAAGTGCTTGACTGTATCAATATTGACATATAATACAGGATTTCCTGATACTGAGATAATTTTAATCAGTTAAGTTTGTACTGTGTACTGAAGGTTTTTGTTTAGTTTCCATGCAGCTTAGTACCAGAGCATTTCTCTTCTCTTGTGCTACCTGACATATTAATTACTAGCATACTTTTGCAGCTCTAGGCAGAATGTCTTAGTTTGATCTATGGCAGATTTTAAATTCTATTTATCATGGTTAGGTTTTTTTCATTTTTGTGTTTTGGCTTCTCATTTTTCTTCTTTTCTTCCCATGCTACTTACAGAGGGGCCCCAATGCCACAGAGTCCTTACCTGCATCCAAATCTAAAGGCCGCTGAATTGTCATGAGTTAGCCATGCAGGAGCAAAGCAGCAGGAAGCCGAGTGTGACAGAGTTATATTATAAATTGCAATTCGCTACTTGGCTGTCCTGCTACATCAGATAATTGATAATCTGATGCCTTTCCCATCCTGCACCTGTACCCTGGTGACAAAGAAATTAGCTGCCAAATAGCTGCTGTAAAGCAAAACAAAACAAAACCAAATCAAAACAAACACAAAACAAGCAAAAAATCCCCAAACAAAACTAACCGTGGAAGTGGGTACGCATTAAAAAGAATATTTTTCAGTATTATTATTCCACCCTCTACTTCATTTAATCACTCGTGACGATTGTCTCATGTCCTCCAGTTCTCTCCATTTTACACACAATATAAGTTCTGCATCTGAAATGGAATAACCCCATCCAAAAGCAGGGCTGGGGCTGCCTGGGTGGAAGCAGCTCGGGCCCTGGTGTACAGTAGACATGAACCAGCATTGACAGAATGAAAGGCAGCAGTCACAAACTGCAGCACAGCCAGTTCTGATTAAATATTGTGGATTCTTTTATTTTCACCACGAGAGCAGTCTGGTTTGGGAACAGGTGCACACTTTGGTTGTGGAATTTCATCCTCATAAATATTGAATCGTCAGACAAATACAGCCTTGAGAACCTGATCTACTTGGAAGTACCCTAGGCAGAGAGCTGGGCTAAATGGTCTCCAGAGGTCCTTTGTGACCTTAATTTCTCTATAGTTTTATGATAAGCCAGGGTGAGCCCTGCAAGGGTAACAGAAAGTAGCTAGTGTTGCAACTTCATTGTTGAATTTGGAATAACAAATGATGTTTTTTACTTTCATGTATATAATTTTCAATGTAAAAGAAGAAATCAAATAAGATTCATTTTTCAGAAAGTGCTGTTGAATTTTGTGACTTTCACTATGTCTAATGAATTTACTCTGAACAACATTTTAACCTGCTTTTTAGTACAGACCAGTGACTGACTCAAATTTTAGATTATCAGCCGAGAACTTATGAAAGGCTGGATTTGTAGGGAGGAAATATTCCACACCAGTATTATATATACAGAAGTTCTGTTTCATTGGAGTGTCTTAAAAATTAAGTTAGACAGGACTATTTTCAGAGTCTCAAAAATTGATATCCAAGCAAAACTTAGGTGAATAGGGCCATGGCAATAAGCATCTATTTTAAGAATATTAAGAGTGTTAAATCATAAGAGAGATGGGATGTAGATTTCTCTTGTGCCATGATTTATTGTATTTTTTCTATGGAAGGAAATACAATACAATCCTTGTTTACAAATCAAGGAAGTTGAAATGCAGAAAGAGAAGACAAGGCTATGACTCTGATGTTTCATTGGGAATTTTTGCCTTTTGGGTTCTGCCAGAAGGGCAACAGCAAACGTCTGTGCAGTATTGATAAATGGATTTTTATTCCTCCAAGGTAACAGGGCCATTTTATTGCTTCTATATTCTTGTATATATGCAAAAACTTATATGCATACATACAAAAAAATAGAAATGTAGAACACATATTCTCTTGAGTAAAAAAATGAAACCCAGCAGAAATCTTCCCTGCAGGACTCGTACACTTATAGGCTTAGGATTTAACAGATAACGTCCTAAATATTCCCTGAGATATTTTGTTTCTGTCTAACCCAAATATGATCTTTTTTCAGGAAGTAAAATTACCCAAAAGGCAAAAAGAGAAAGGGGGAAAACATCCACCACTGTATATATGTCTCTTGTGTAGCAAATAGGGAGGCACAGACTTAATCTGTAAGGGTAGCCCCATTTACTGAAATATTTGAATGTCACCCTTTCATATCCTTTCATCCAGACATTGCTTGACAGTGTTGCCTTGTGGCATTCATTTCTGCAGTTTCATTGTTTGTTTTATTTGTATGTGGCAAATAGAGTATTTACTACAGCCAAAAGCAACCAAGAGATGGCAGCACTGCTTTTAATATTCTGTGTGCACCATCTGCACGAAGTGGTACATCTGTCAGTAATACTTTTGAACTTTCCCTTTGTACCTGGCACATGCTTTCACCACTCAGTGAGTAGTTCTTTCTTTACAGAAGACCTGGCCTTACTGCTAATGGAAATTGTC
>NW_005054340.1:742319-750013 GCF_000277835.1 Geospiza fortis | reverse complement strand
AGCCTAACAGACACAGGAACTCCTGGGAATATTTAAGTGCCACAGGGCTTTGGTCAGTGTCACTGAGCAATCTTGCTTCATCATTTGCTTTTTTGCCTTACAATGATTTCTGTTTCATTTTTTATTTCAGAAAAAAATTGTTTTCATCAGACAAAGTGTTTTGGAATATAGGATACTGAACTAACTGCTCATGTTTAGTGGTTTCTTTTTACCAGTGTGCTTAAATACCTTCTACCCTTCTGAAGTGAACATCAATCACTTCAGGTTAATCCAAAGAAAGCCTCGAGGGGACATAACCATCAAAGAATTATTAACTGTCAGGAGATTATTAGCATTTCAGTAATTGTTCATAGGCTGTATAGAGTCACTTTGTTTCTTACATTGTAATGGTTATGTTATGTCACTATGTATATGCAAAGAAATAAAATTAATCAACTAATTTTGTTTTCACACTGTATTTTTGAAGATTTTTTTAGCAGCTAGACATCTGCAAAAGATGACAGTATAAATGTGGTGATTGAAACTACAAATAAAGTATTTGAATATTAAGTGAAATAGGTTGTGGTACCTTGTGAGGTTTGATACACTGCATATAAATGTGAGCATTTTTCATTTTGTGTTTAAAGAAGTCACTAACATGTATATATGGCTGCAGTGTTAAAATGATGTTGAAAAGCAAGAAAATTTAACTTGACCCGCCTAGAATCAACATCTGTTTCTAGCAAACTGACTTTCAGATCACCTCTTACTGTGACTTGGTAATGTGCTGCTTGATTTTTGAGTTTTGTGGGTTGTGATTAGCGTTTTAAAACCTTCAATCTTGCCAAGAAAGACTCCATAACACGTAGTCTATATTCATCTTTCAGCCCAGAACCATTTGATGATTCAGAGTGATCAAAAATTGTTTTGTCTGTGTGTGCCTAAATATTCAGAAAAAAAAGGCAAAAGCTGATGGGCCTGAACTTGGTGGTTTTTTGCAATATTTGACAAAATAGCTTGCCATGTTTCTAGTAAGAAATCAGTGTTGTCATGAGAAAATGAGCCTATTTCTGGCATTCCTCATCTTCCAGTACTCACCTGGGTTGGTCTTACTGCAGCGCTGCTGAATGGAATAGACCATCATTATATTAAAATAAGCACTGTGGTTTTTTCTTATAAAGAAAGTTTATAACCCAAATGATTATCCATATTCAGAATTAGAGTTGTGTTATTTCAGGATTTGTCTTTGCAACTGCTCTGGAAGTGGCCATCACCAGGAGCCTTCAACCATCAAATTTGCTGAACTGCATGTGGGTAATTTTAAATGATCCATTGTAAGCCATTTCTCTGGATGCAGAAATGGTGATGCCAGGAGGTAAGACAGCTAGGAGACATGGTGCCTATGTGATGGAGCAGGGACAGACAGGTGGTGGGAATCCAGCAGAACAAACAGTCTGGAGATCTCACCCAAGTTGCAGCCACTGCTGCAGGGGTGCATGCAGATGATGCTGCTGCCACTCAGCAGCTGGCCATGCTGTGTGTGAAATCTGTGTATGTCTGGGAGTGTTACCCAAGGCAAAGCACATAAATTAGCAAGTTTTGGGTTGTTTTTTTTTTTTCAATAACTGTTTGCCAGTGTCTGTGCCTTTCTGCATGATGGGTATTTCCATTGACACAAACTGTGAGGAGGAGCACAGTGCCCATGAGCTGCTTGTGGCAGGCTTGGATTTGTGCTGGCAGCAAAAAAGGCAATGATTTAGGGCTGGTGTTGAACTTAGAAGTTGTCAGATCAAGCAGGGCAGCTGAGGGAGGCACAGGGGTAGCTCCAGCCGTGGCACCTCCCTGGGGATGAAATAAGGTCAGGCTGGGACTTGGGCCCAGCCCTGGCTGGGCAGGGCTGTGGGGAGCTGGAGACTGGCCCTGCTGCAGCATCACTGGGGTAGAGGCTGACAGCCCTGGGGGTCTGACATGGGGTCCTGGGCTGTGGCTAGGTTTGGGGAGCACCAAGGAAGACTGGGCAGGGACTGCAAGGCCTCATGGGTGTGACAGCTGTCACAAGGGTTCTTGGATGAGGGGAGAGACGAGAATGTTGACTCCATATTCAGAAGGCTTGATTTATTATTTTATGATACATATATTACAATATAACTATACTAAAATGAAATAGAAGGAAAGGTTTCCTCAGAAGGCTAGGTGAGAATAGAAAGGAATGAATAACAAAGATCTGTGGCTCGGACAGAGAGTCCAACCTATCTAGTCTGTGGTTGGCCATTAATTGTAAACATTAAAGATGGCCTAATCACAGACACACCTGATGCATTCCACAGCAGCAGATAATAATTGTTTACATTTTGTTTCTGAGGCCTCAGCTTCTCAGAAGGAAAAATTATAAAGAAAAGGATTTTCGCAAAAGATGTCTGCAACACATGGGTTCCTGACATGTCTGGGCAGCTCATGAATTGACCACTCATTACAGCAGGAGTCTTTATTGGCAGCATTTGTAGGGGAAAAAAAAATGAACACCTCAAACAGCTGCAAGTAGATATTACAGGCATTACAATAGAATGTTTGTACACCTTAGACATACCTTCAAAAGCTACAGGAGAAAATGAAGCAAAATCTTTGTTATGCAACCAGTGTTGTAAGTGACAACACTAAAGAAAGGTCATGGTGGCTTAGCATTTCTATGGGAATGTGGAGAGTCCAGTGGAGTAAATCACCGGGATGGCATTGGGGCAGCCAGCTGAAGTGAGCAACTCTGGTTTCTTTATTGACCTGTATTTTCTTTTTTCAAAATGGCTGTAATTTTCAAAAAAGAGTTCTTTGTAGTTAGGCTGGAGAGATGGTGTCTTTTCCTTCACTTTCTTCTTGAAGTCTCCCTTTCCTCTTCTGTGACTGAGAGGGTGCTGTCATTAATGAAGTAGAAACCCTGGCAGAATTCAAACCTTTTGAAGGATTTCACAGTCCAGTAGACTTTGACAAATGAGGACAAATGGGAGTGCACTGGAAGGTGTTTATCTGAATGATGGTCAACAGGTCTGTCTAAAGGCTGGGCCAGGGACAGAGACATGTTCTGTCAGTGGCTCTGTTTGAAATGTATGCAAACCATACAATAAAAGAGCTTTCTAATAGTAATATGGGACTTTTAAATTCCTCATGAAGCCTAAAGGCTTTCAGAACTTCACTGACTTAAAAGTGGCATCTCCGTTTCTTCATCGCCTTCAGAGTTCAAAGGATACCAGTATGAATAATATGAATGTTGATATAATCCCAATCAGAGAAAATTATAATAATAGTTAAAACCTCAGTCATTGTTTTAATTCAATAAATACTCGTAATAGGTTCATCCACCTAACTAAGCAGAAGATGCAGCCACTTTTAATAAATAAGGTATTTGAGCAACTTTATTGGCAAATGACTTGAAAAAAACCTTGAAAGCATAAAATTGATCAAATCAAGACTGGTGAAAGGTGCAACAAAATAGTTCGTGTTCACTGGTGGGAAAATAACTAGTGAAACAAAATCCTGAGTAATCTTTAATAGCACTTGAAGTATATCCAGCAAACCAATAAAGTTCTTCATAGCAGAGGTATGCAGTCATGCAGTAAAAGAATTTAAATGGCATTGCAAAAAGTATTCCAACTGTAATAGTAAAAGTTAACTCAAGAATTTAACTCAGATTTGGATTAACAAGAAAGCATTCTTTTAACAGAAAATCTGAAAACTTATTTGAAGATGAAGAAAAAGAAATTCTAATAATGAAATTCACGTTATGTATTCTACTGTGTAAAGTTTTTTGTCTTTTAGGCTTTTTAGCTCCTAAGATTCAGCTCTAATAGTTATACTTCTTTGCTCCAGCAAATTATAAACCCTACAAAATTATGTTTGAGCAAAATATCTGCCTTTTTAATTTTCCTCTGTCTGATCTGAAGTGGTAAAAGAATGTCAAATACAGCATATGAAAGCAGTTACTCAGACAGAGAAATTTAAAGTGAAAACTCTCCAGCCATGAAAACCAAATATTTTGTTTTTCCTAAGTATTCAGAGAAGTAGTTTGCAATAAATTACAAAAGATTAGTACAGTTGTGAAAGAAGCTCGGTACCTTTCCACATGTAAACAACAAGCTGAGCGTAGAAAAAAATACAGGATATAGTGGCAGTCTTAGAGTCTTGAACATCTGGAAACACACGCTGTAAAGAACCTCTATATGGAGAATGTTTTCAAGGAAAGAAACAATAGATTCAACAGGTTTTGCCTAAGAAAGTGTTTGAGACAGCAAAATCTTTCATGAGCATGCTTAAGGAAATGTCTTGTAAGAGAGAACAGGTCTTACTTCAGTTGCAGAATTACAATGGGCTGGGTCACCAGCAATTGCTGCAACACTGATGGAAAAAGCCCTGTCTCTGTAATGCTATTAGTGCCTGAAGGTGTTTTATCTGACACCAGAGAATTTCTTGCTAAAGACACCTATGCACGGGAGACAGAATGAGGGAGGGTTGAGAAACCTATCAGTGTCCTGCTGTATGACCTTCCCAAATAGGATAAAATTGAATTTTGGATGCCAACTGCTCACAGTTCACTGACAGGCTGCACAGTTACATCAAACAATAGACTTTAGGCCAGGTAAAATAACTTAAAAGATTAAGCATTGGCAGCTGCATGTTTGATATGTATTTACTGATCTATATTTGAATTTGATTTTTTAATGTAGGTGGGAATATTGTAGGGTAGGAGTTGAGAAAGGAATATTAGAAGGGATTAAGAGCAACTAATACAGAAGTAGAGCTAAACAGTGCATGTTTAGTTGCCTTGCATTAAGAGAAAAGCCCAGGTCTTTGACTTGTAGATAGCCCTTCAACATTTGTCCAGTTGTGGTGGCATAGAAATTAAGTTAAGGTGCATTTCACAATCAAATGTAAGACCCAAGTGTAGACTTCCAACAGGTCTGCTTTTTTAAATAGAAAATGAAACCCTTTTCAAGAAGTATGCTTTCATCTGAGCAAGCATAATGCAACTTCAGTGAAATTGGTAAGGCAAACCTTTCATGTGCAAGTAAAATAAATTGAATTCTAAATTAATGACTCTTTCTCAGTGGTTTGAATAATAGCATGATGTTAATGCACAAGAAAAGCTGCTGTATTCAAATACTAGACCAAACAACAAATCCATGTTGTTTGGTTTCCATCATAGAAAGCATATTTACCCAGATTATGTGGACTGCATGCAAAAAGTAGTTTTGCTGTGGGTAACAAAGATCCTCCTTCAGGCTTTTGTATGTCAGTAACTATAACCTCAGGTAGTCGTCTAAATGGCTACCTCAGTAATTTTTTATTTAGATTCTCTGGTTTTCTGTAGCTGGCTTAGCAGATGACCTCAGATTTAAATCCCCTGGAGCAGGGACCATTCATTTATATGGGCATGAACAGTGAGGGTTTGATCTTGGCTGGAGCTGCAGGCTGTGACTGTGATGTAAATGTCAAGTCATAATAGAGTAAGCTCAGGCAATTTCTCTTAGAAATAAAACTTGCTGCTTTCAAATGTCACTAGGCTAAAGAAATTTCAGCATAAACTAGTGCTGAAGTCAGTGGGAAATACATTTATCCACAATGTAGCTTCAATATAAGTTATTTAATTGTAAACTATATTAAAATTTTATTAATCCAGTTATGCTGTATTGTTCACTCTAGCAGAACTATGCCATTTGAGAGGAAAAAGCTTATTGGATGCCTTTGGAATTGCCACACTTCCTTCTGTCTCCCAGGCACTCCTTGCAATTTTTGGCCAGACAGTCTAAAAATAAATAATTATAATTAAAACAAAAATATAGTAACACCTCTAAACCTAATCTTATGTGTTAAATCAGCCATAATGCAAACGCTTTTTAGGGAAGTCAAGTTCTCAAGTGTCTCTTTACCAACTGTGTGATTTCCAATTCATGTTTTCTCACTGCAAGTCCAGAAAATTGTATGCCACCTTTATGAGGAACAGGGATAAGGTGGAATTATTTCCTCCATTTTTTTTAGATTTTTATGGCTGCTTACCCAGAATGTCTAATAGGATTTATCTGCAAAACATAAATCTTAGTAGTGCAGTCTCAGTGAATGGAAAGAACTCTGTATGTATGTATGTATGATCCTGGACTTTTCTTACAAGCAGTCTTTTATTCCTGGTGTATACCTTTTGTTTTCAGGCACTTAATTTGTTGTATTTGGAAGAAGTCAGCATCCTCCCTCTTGCAGCTCTAGGGCTTCTTTGCAGAACTTAGTTAAGAATTCAAATGTGGATTATACCTGAACTGCGAAGAGAAAGAATTCTCTGATGTGAGGTACAGAAGTAAATATTGGAGTTGTTACGTGTGAATTTCTTTTATTTCTGAAATATGTGTAGAATCACTCTCCTCAGTGGTGTCACAAAAATAGTTAATGTTTGAATTTCATGGCACATAGCTATATGAAAATTAAATACTGCTGATTTGTAGTCACAAAGTCCATTTATCTTAAGTTAAATAGCTGCCATGATTGAAGGGAAATAATTGTGAGAAAAATATGGTAAGTTGCAAGATCTTACAGAATACAAAAATGTGCTGTGATTTCTTTATCTTTAGGCAGACTTGCACATTTTGAAAAGCCTTGTTAAAAAGTATGCCAGTAAAAAAAAATTGAGTCATCTTGTATTGAGCTGTTGCGTGTTGGGTTCAGGAAACGATGTCTGTTATCATGAAAGATGTCTTTAGGGTCCTGCTCTTACACCTGTTTTTTCATAATTATAAAGTAGATAAATTGGTTGGGTGCCTAGTAGCAATCCTTCAGTAGGCATTGCTGTTGTTCACTACAGCTGTAAGCTCTGGCCCTTGCAGGGACAAGATGGATCCTAAGGCAGGACTCAGTGGGTGTGTCTACCACCTCAGTTTGTTCCCTACACCTTTGAGAGGAATGGGAAGAGCTAACAGCAGGAAGCACATCTCCAAATTAAGGCTTTGATGTAGGTGTGTTAACTTCTTCCTGGCTTATAAAAGTCTTTGTTTAGGTAGCTTTGAATTTGATCTGTGTGATGTCTTACATCTACTGTAACTCACCTGTGAAGCCTTAGCAAAGAGTGAAATTAATTGAATGTACGATCTTGGTGTTTTAGGGAGCAGTGTTTGCTTGGCATATTTTTCCCTGTAGAATCAGGACAGGCCTTGAAAACACAGTTACACACTCATATGGTCGTGTATTGCTAAGGTGGAGCAGTCAGCTTCAAGTTATGTAGATACCAGTTGTATAACATGAAAAGAGATCCTTATGTACATATATAATTCATCTCCTTATTGCAAAAAAAAAATATATAGACAACAGTAAGAAATTCATCCATAATTAACTAATTCTAAAAAAATGACTGCATTACTTTTTAACCTGAAATTCCTAAGCTATTTTTTCTCCTCACTTGGTTTCAAGTTGACGTAGCAACTGCCATGGGTTCTCCTGCATTGCATTCATCTTCCTGTTTCAGTGGGGGATGCAGGAAATGGTGTCTTGCATAAGGTTGTGTTGATACAATAAGTTATCCTTGTGTTTTGGTGTAACAGGAAGGTTCTGAGGGGAGAGTCTGGAATGTGGGTGCAAGCCAAGGTAGAAATTAAGACTCTTACAGGAGAAAGTGATAAGCTGCAGATTTATTTGTAACGCTGTATGTCCACAAAGAAGGGTGAGGCGCGTGTAGGGCAGACAGAAAA
>NW_005054340.1:700160-742273 GCF_000277835.1 Geospiza fortis | reverse complement strand
CTTAGGCTAATGGGGAGGCCTCTGCACATTTCCCTAAAGCATTGAAGGTGGCAGCCTGTAACACTTTTCTCAGAGAGCTTCCCGGAACCCTCTGGCAAAGGAAATGTCTTGCTGGTGCAGGTAGGAGTTTGTCTTGCTACCCAGTTTCCATTCTGTTTCTGCTCTGTAAAAAGGATAGAAAGCAGAAAAACAAACAGCCAAACAAACTTCACATAGCTTTAGTCTCTCAAAAGGAAATTTCTTGAGTACCTGTATTGCTTTAGGTGACAAATTGTCTAGTGGCGTAATTTCCACTTTTAATTTGGCCTAATTGAACTGGAAGAGTGGTGCTCAGGGAAGCATTGCTGATCTGTTCACCATGGAAATAAAATGGGCTAGTCCTGAAGGAGATTAGATAATCCATAATCCAATTTACCTTTCCCAATGAAAGTTCATCATTGACTGTCTAAAGGACAGTGTCCTTAACTAAGGACACTGGCTTGAAATCCTGTAGCTGGCCACAGGTGTGGATGCTACCTAAATGACTAATCAATCCAAGGGTTAGTAAGTTGGTAAAATAATGAAAAAAAAAATTTGAGAACAAGGAATTTATTAAAAATTAAGATAGAGGAAACACTAAATTTGCATAGAAATGCTTTAAATCAGTGGAAAAACTGTAAGAAGCAAGTAATTTAGTAGACTTCTGAAAACCAGTAACATTGTATCTGCAATAAAACCATCAAGATGTTCTACTAGGTTTAATATCCAGAAATCATTGCAGAGTGAAACCATCTGTTCTCTTTCCTGTAATTTATATGCAAAGAGTGAAAGAAACATTTAAAAGTAATTATTTTAATGGGCTGGGAAATCCTACTGGCTGGTACAACTAATGCAACAGTTAATGTGAGTGAGGTAATTATTAACCTTAATCAACTTAGTGGTAGTAAAGTTGCTTACTACATGATCTGATACTGTTATGACTACTCATCACTTCCTCAGAGTATTGCATTCCAGTGTCTCCGATTTATTAGTAATCTGAGCAACAAATCCTCCTTCTCTTTTTATTCAGCCTTAGGTGAAAATATCATACATGGACTTTCTATTCAATTTTTTTTTGTCTTTTAGCAAATATGTCACCATTTATAATAGTTGCAGTCATGATCAATCACAGATTATCAGTGATTGTAATCATGGTTAGTGATGTACTCAGTTCCCAAATTGAAGTGTACTGTATTAAAAATTAGAGAAGTATTCTTGTTTCAATAAGCAACGGGAGTGCATTTACCCCTCACCAGCTTCCCTCAAGATTACTGCATGTCATCCTTATACTATTGAAAAATTGTTCTGAAATTTGAACATTGATGAGCAGCAAGCAAGTTATTGGGTTTTTCGTTGGCTTTTATATATCAAAGTGTGATTTAGTCTTAAGTCTTGATTTGCCGATTAACATTAGTACATCTTCAAAGTCAACTAGCATGGAAATTCAAGCATTCCTAATCTTTATTTACTTAAAAACAATTTTCTGTCTGGTCTAAAAAGATGATGGAAGACTTGGGACTTTCTGAAAATTATTTTCCCTAGAATTTACTGTTTAAATCCAATTTTAAGGGCTGAAATGTCAAATAATGTGAAGACCATCTAAGATCTCCTATATACTTCTGTTCTGATCTGAAAGTTCTGTCAGTGAAATAATCCAGTCCACAATTGAAGTTCTTTTGGCAAATTTAAAACTTACTAACTGGTAATACTACCAGGAACATGAAAGGTTCTTTGAAGAAAAAAAAAAAAGGTTGTGGTGGTGCAGGATTTGAAGAAAGGGCTTGCATGCCATCCACAATGGCTGTCCTGATAAATTTCCTCTCCTCTCCTCTTAAAGCATGCCATGCTGCAATGCAGAACACCAGGCATTGTAGGATCTGAATTGTTTAGAGGATGAAATTTAGGTCAAAAATTGACACAAAAGCTGGTGTCCTTATGTCTTCCATGGGAATCTTCTCATCTCTTACCCTAAAAGATGATTGCATAGTCACTCTGGATATGATTTCTGAAGCTTCCTGAACTACTCCTGCTTTCCATTCATACTTTCCATTTGTACTCAGTAGATTTTATTTAGGTAGGTACATCACTTGGTACATAACGGTGAGATATCCCATGAATCATTTGCTTCTTCAAGCTTAGCCATACAGTTAGCAGGGTTGTTTAGGCACAGAATACAGTATTTGTCAGAGTAATGACTTAAAAATGCTGTAGAACCTCAATACTGCATTTTCTCTCCCTCTGCAATTATGAGGATGCATTTCAAATTGATGCCACCTTGTTTGGAGCTTAAACATGATCTGAATTTCACTAATTATTTGACCCTTGTGACCTCATATTTCATCCATGTACTTGCAACAGTTATTCTCCAAGCCACACTTCTTGTGGCTTTCTTGCATTATCAGCTTTTGTTCTTTTGGTTACTTTTTCCCCCTGGGCTGCAGCTCATGTTAATACTGGGATGGCAGTGTCAGGCTGATTACGTGTGAGACCAAGAAATTGTTTTAAAAAGGGGAGGGGAAAACGGTTGCACCACAACAGAAACCCTAAAATCCCCATAGGGTTTGCCAGCTCTACTTTGCTGCAGTGTGTGTCACTTTTTCACTTTCTGAGACAAGCACTGATGTGTGTTAGGAAAATGCATGAAGGCAAGTTATGGTTTCTAGTTTTCCCTTCTACAAACAGTAGTTTGTTTACAACTGTGATAGGAATCTCTATTTCTTAAAGTATAAGAATGGTTGAGATTGAGCACTGCATATTCATGGCCCTGCCTGTAGATGTCCCTTGTGTTAATAGAAGAGACCACAGCATGGCAAGCAGTACAAATTCTGTGCTGCCAAATGCTTTTTGGTTGGAAATTACTTTACTTCTCTAATGAAAAATGTTGCACTGGATTTAAAGTGCAGTTATCACCTATTCTTACTCTTTTAATAAGCCAAGAAATGAGAAGCTGTGTTCTGCTGTGTCTGAATGCTGTCCCTTTAAAGGCAAAGGAGATGAGCTCTTGGATCTGATTTTCTATTTGTTAAGTCCAAGGAACAGCAGTTGATGAGGGAGTAAATGCTTAGAGTATTTTGGGAAGAATAGTGACTTGCCAGGAGAAGATGTAAGAATGCTAGGCCACTGTGCTATTAGAAGGGACAGAAACAAAAGCCTTGCTGATACATATCAATCAAGCTTTCTATCTGTGGTCTTCTTTTGCTGTGAGAAATATTAGCTATAAACACTTTTTTAAACCTTTGTCTTTTGTAGTGTGGCAAGATGGTAAGATGGTAACTAATTTAGGGAGGTGCATTGAGTTGCATTATTTGATTGTTATTGCAAGCCAGTTTCAACAATCCTGCTCCATGATTCTATAAATACAGCTATCTAAGACACAAAAACTACTGCATAAAAAATTTGCTTAATTCTCTATTCAATGTAGTAGCTTCTTTTTAATTTTATATATTTTCTTATTCATTTATTAGATAGAAAGATGCATTTTTCACATGTTGAAAATGATAGAAGTCCTGTCTTCGATATACTTTACCATACTGGATGATTCTCTTACATTACTCTGTATTGTAAATGGGTGAGAAGCAGGAAGATACAATTATATTCCATTACAATTAAAATCTCTACATATAAAGAAAACGAATAAAATGCCTTTATTGATATTTTTTTCTCTTAATCCTCAAAAGATTTGTTACAACAGTTCTAAATTAACTATAAATGTAGGGATAAGATGGGGTCTAAGACTTGCAAGATGAGGAAGGATGCAAGCAAGTTTGTTGGAAATGAACTGTCAAGTTCGGCCAAAGTATAGAGGGCAATATGTTTATGGGTATTTTTTTGCTCTTTATATCAAAGGTCCAGTGATTTTCCTCTAGAACTAAATGCAAAGAGACAAAAAATAGATTCTTTGAGGTGAGGTTGTTGTTTGCATTTAGCTAAAATGCATGTGAGTGACTTTTCTTATGACCAAAGCAACCAAAAAAACCAACAAAAAAAAAACCTGTGCCAAATCCCTTGGAAGTTATCAGTTCAAATCATTTTTTTTCTTCTGTCTTTAAAAAGAAAAATCATCTTTAACCAGAGCAAATTCTTAGTTATAAGTTCACTTCAATACTTGACTAGTTTAAGCACTAATTCCTAATATTAACTTTCCTACATGTTTATATAAGAGAACAGGTATATAGCAATTTTTAATTTTTATAGCAAACGGGGAAGTGACAGCAGCATTAGTAATTGCTTTAATGTTTCTCTTACTTCATTTTGGGGGTAGTATTATGAAGCATAATTTTGGCAGAAATAAAATAACTGAGCATCAGGTGAATGCCCAGTATAAAGAAAGCACTTAATAGGAATCAAATGTTCATTATCTACATTCAACCAGCTGTAATCAACAGGAGATTTGAAATTCAGAGCACTTCTTAACACCATTTCAAGTGCAGGACCTTTGCATATTTGTGTGCTGAAGACTAAAATCACAGTGTGTGATATTCATGCATTTATGTTTCAGAAAGTAAAAAGTTCTTTAGTCTAGATTGCCAAAGCTGCTACAGATTTAAATCTAAATAGCATTGCTACCACGCTAGAAAATCAAGTGAAAGTGGCAGAGGGTCCACCTGTAAAGGAATTTCAGATAGAAAAGGAATGTGTTATCCAAAATATGTATAATAATAGCCAAATACTGGTTTGGAATAATGGAATCAAATGCACCGACTCTTCTCAGAGTTTCCTTTAACATAAATTGAATTACCAAT
This sequence comes from Geospiza fortis, assembly GCF_000277835.1. Lineage (NCBI taxonomy): Eukaryota > Metazoa > Chordata > Aves > Passeriformes > Thraupidae > Geospiza > Geospiza fortis. The sequence continues at coordinate 737,513 of NW_005054340.1, read as the reverse complement.
TATCTGGTATCTAAATACTGCTTTTACACAGAAAGTTAAAAACAATAAGCAGCAGATACAAGAACTGTCACACCAATAGAGGACACAAGTCTGAGACAAAATGTATGGTTCCTGATTGTATAGTGCTCATAAAGTTGTGTAATGTTTAATAACTTGTAGGATAAAGCAAAATAAAAGTTTGTTCTTTCTTTTTCCATTTTGATTCTTGAGGTACTTTTAAGGGATGATCTGTTTATTTGGTCCTGCCTAGGCATCATGGACATACCTGTCTTCTTTTCCTGTGTTAAAAATTTGTGCACGTATCTCTTCTGACATCTGTTATCTCACGGTCAAATCTTACAGCTTTGATAAAATCTTTGGGGATGACTGGAATTTTAGCTCTGTAAAAATGGAATTGTGGCTTCAAGATTTATCATGAAATGCTAGAAGGATATTGAAACAAATTCCTTGTGAGTCTCAGTGTCCAGAAAAAATAGTGTAATTCAAAATAAGGCTGAGTTGTTATCATTTGGCCTGTATCCAAATATTTTTAAGGCCAACATAGTAATAATCATAACCTATCTTTTGGATAATCCTGGAAAGATACATAGCTTTTAGTATGGTTGCATTTGATTGTAGCTCATATTTATGTTGTTACCTTCAATTTCATGTGTGTAAGGCTCTGTGAGCTCATCTCTGGTATTTGTGGTTTGGACAGGTAGGTGCATAGAGCAGTGAAGTTACTGCTCCACCAGACATTTGCTGAGTGTCCTTTGGTATGCCTGGAGTTTTTTCAAGTGCACTGTGCACCAAAGAGTTTAAATACTGCCTACAGTAGACATAACTTGTCTTTAATTTACTGTTACTGTGAGCTAAACCACATGAGGTTAAGAGTTTGTCACTGTGATGTGGAGCAGCCAGCATACTGAACACGGCACCGCCTGAATCAACAGCATATTAGAACACAGCTGTACACAGCTACTCACATTTTCAGTCCATCACTGCAAGCTTCAGGAGGTCAGCTCTGTCCAGCTAAGGCATGCTGGCCTAAATCTTTTCTGCTATATAAAAACATGTACCAGGTGTCTTCCACTCATGTCCAAAAGGCCACCAGAAAAGGTGTTCAATGCTCTACGTAGAAAATGTATGAAAGCTAAGTTCAGTTCATTTCGCCAACCGACAGGGAGGATTTTCTAATGACAAGAAATATAAATTATTTTGGCTAAGATTTATTTTTATACTCCCTATGATGGCTGTTCTACTATGCACAGAACTGAAGATTCACTAGAGTGGAAAGAGGTCAAGGAACATTATTCTGACAGCTGGGGAGGTACCTGCATTTCCATCTGTGCTTCCAGGACTGTTTCTGTACTGTGGTTTCATGGACTGAAGTATCAGCCTTTAAAATGTAAAGCTTTTATTTTTATTTTTTCCCTTTATCACCACCACATGCCACATTTGCTAAGAGTGATTTGTTTTTTGAGGTAAACAAATGAAATAACATAAATGGAAAGATGTCTTGTCATTTCTCTGCTTGTTGGTGTTATAAAAAGCAGTGGTGTCTTTTGTTATGAGAAGGTGAGAATACAGTTTGTGTAACTGAAACTGTTGAAGGTTGTTCAATAAGAATGGCACAGGGAGGTGAGAGTATATATCAAATTTGGTGGGCTTTATAAAAAGTTACAGGCTTTCTGTTCAAAAGGTTTGTGTTTTTTTTTAAATCAGCACCCATGGAGCTGTGGATATGATCTTACGCATCACTGCTACTGTGCTGTTGGCAACACACACAAATGTCATACTTGAGCACTTCTCTTTTGAGAATATCCCAGTGGTATTGGGAACCTTAGGGAGGAAAAAAAAAATAAAAAAAGAGAGAACTGTAACTTAGACAATCACATCTTCTATTGAAATCCAGGACAAGAGCTGTTCCCATTACCTGCAAGTATACCTAGCTCTCTGTTGGTTGTAGATATAAATTAACTAAGAAATTATTTTAGTTAAGAGAGCAGAAGGCTGATGAGAAGGAATGATAATTTCCTTCTCCCACCAGCTTTTTCTACATTGAGAAGTAGTACAACCACTAAGTTAGTAGTAGCTCTCACAGAAAGAACATCCAAGTTCAATTTGTTGCTCATGTGACAACACATAAATCTCTAGCATGAACAAAGAGAAACAAAGCTTGTAAAATATTAAGCCTTAGCATTTGAGCCAGATGTCATAAGATTAATTATCCTTATGAATCTTGTTTCTAAGGTTTTACAAGCTAAGTGCACACTTTTTTGTACAGTTAACAGTTCCAGTTCATTGCATGCAGTCCAGTGGTTACATAGGGTTAGCCTGATCCTGCTTGAAGACAATCACACATTCCAAATAAAAGATCAAATGCCTTGAAGTAGATCACTTGGAGATAAACAGTATTAAAATGGAATCACATCTGCCAAGTATCAGCTGTCAGAGCCCTGCAGCTATCTGAAACCAATCAAGTGTTAGAATAATCTGTTGTAGTGCACTTCATCTTTATGTCTTTGTAATCATCCAGGCAATTTCATGAGCAACATGGAAAAGCATACGTGTGTGTTTGTGATTATAATAATGCTTTAGGTGAAATCAGAAATAAAGAATAAACACTTAATCTGCAGCTATGAATTTCAGCACCTCATTTGTTCATTATTTTCTGATTTCCCATCAATTCATGATTGCCTATGGCAGTTGAAAGCATTTATTCATTCTATATCTGGCTGAGAATTCAGAAAACTTGATGCAAATAGTCTGAACCTCTTAAGCAAGTTCATACAAGACCTAAATTATTCTGACACATGCATTGTTGCACTTTCATCCTTTAAAAATGTTTGTGTGAGACTCTTACAGAGGAATAGGACAAGCTGATTGCTAAGGTCCAAAGTCAATTTTCAGCTCACCTAGCTGTCAGATCAGATGTCTTCTGTGTTTGTGAGGGGAGCTGCAAAAGTGAGGTATATACTCTGTCACAGTCACTGAATAAAACTGAAAGCATTCTCTGATGGTTACAGAGCAGGTTGATATTGAGAACTGGAAGGCTGTCAGAACTGGAAGACAGCCCATGTGACATAAGAAAGGCCACTTCAGGGCACCCATTTTCTTCTACTTCTTCACCCATCATCATATTATTTGGATATTTTATAGCACAGAAACTGGCTTTTCATAAAAACTAAGCCTAGCTTGTTTTGGCATTCCTAAAGCACTTAGGCACTATGCTGTATGCACTAATTGCCTTTCTTATGCAGTTGCTTCTAAAGACAAGAGTTTCATGCTCTTGGTTTTTCAAGTGAAGCAGAATTCTGATAGGGTAGAGGAGCTGCTGGAGAAAAGTTGAATGTGAAGTCTAGACCATGGCCATCAGGACATTGTAGATGCCATTGGAGTTCAAGAATCTACTTACTAAATACCAGTAATTGAAACTATGTCTGACTTTTGCCATTGGTTTTTTGGTTTTCATCATAATCACTAACTTCTGTGTATGGATTTGACTACTTTCCCTGTTACGTAGATAAAAATTGGGTGCAGTCTTTAAAAGTATCATGGACAGAAATAACCCTGTGAGTGTTCAGATCTGACCTCTCATTTGCCTTAAGCCATTTCATTTCAGCCAGCTTATATGTACTTGAATAACATGTGTTTACCTCACATAATTTTGAGACAAATGTAAATTCTTGGTGTATAGGCATTAAGGAATGGAGAGTCTGAGTAAGTGCCCTTGGTAGTTTGCAGCTCTAGTGGTTACATACGTTCATGAATATTTATATCAGATTATTCAAAGGAAGAGTTTGCTATTGTAATGTTCTCCTGTTCTGCTTTCTGTACCAGGAGAAAACTCTAACGCTTTGACTGAGAGAAAGTTTCATATATTGTAATCAGAAACCCTCTCAATCTTCTTGATTAACTGATCAAAAGAAGCCTTTTAATCATACAGGTCATACAGAGGCATTTTCATTAGTTTAATTTGTATTATTCTTCACTTTTTTCTCCAGTTCTTTCAATGACCCCTTTTGAATTTTATCACTCTGAGCAATATTTGAATATCAAGAATATTTCTGGAAGCCTTTAACTGAAATAGAATATTCTCCACTATTTTTGTGCTCTTTTTACATTCAAGGTTTTTAAATTTGCTCTTCCTGCCACGGCATATTGCTTAAATAAATAGATATTTAACCATGACACCAAAAATCCTCTTTAACTGTTTTCCAAGATACATTCTCCATTTTTCAGAAAAAAAAACAGAATTCCTTATTGTTTAATGAATTACTCTTCTTTTGACCATAATAAAACACACTTATACCTAGGAAAGTAATCACAATTTTTCTTTCCATTTGTTTCCTTCACATCTAATAATTTTGCCAATTCCAGGCATCAGCAAGCTTTATAAAGACATTGTAATACTTTCTTACAGCTCGTCAGTGAAAATAGCATTAGCTGTCCTACATACTGTCCCATTTGCTACAGACGATGTCAGCCATTTCTCTACATGTGCTTTGATTCTGCCCAGTCCTATTTTCTGTCTGAAAATATTATGCAGAATGGCATTGTGTAAACTGTATCTACCATTAATTTAAAAAAAGGGAAACTTTAGATCTAGGAAGGCAATCAGATTGGTTTCATAATAACTATTCTTGGTAAGCTGTTATTGCCTGACATTTGGGACCAGCTCTTGGTCATTGCAAAGAGAAAATGCCTTAACAGTCCCACCAATTGATTCGGCAAGTGGAAGAATAAGGTAGACTAAAGCAAAATTGTAAAAAGACTTTCATAAAGTTGTTTCTCCTCCCTCTTGCTGTAGAACCCCTCAAAAGAATTTCAGCTTCCATGGTTGTTACTCAGGCATGATTTATTGACAAATTTATGCTTAGAATAATATACTTTTTTTTTTTGGTTGACCAGAGTTCTCTAAAAGAATTTACAGTTTGAACCAACATGTAGTCTGATAACTGGATCACAAGTGATGTGAACAAAGTAGCTATATAGTCCTGTATTCAGTGTATTCCTGAAAATAAGCAAGACTGCCTAATAGTACCCGAATGTTCATGCATAGTCCAGCCAGTCAGTATGTTTACAATTAATTGTCTTACTAGAATACAGGCTTAAATCTAAGTTGCTAACTAGAATGTGTGACTTAAATTTCATTGTGAATCTTATAATTTTCTAAGTGTAAATTGTGCGAGAGATTAACCTTGACCTTTTTTAAATTCATTGAGACAGAAGGGTTTTGGAATCAGCATTTGAGATCATGGGCAAATGAACCAGTATTGGAATTGTTATAACTGCGCTTCACATGCTTTGTAAGGTGTTGCATTTGCTATCTGTTGTAAATAATTCACCATTCTTTTTGTAGGATCCAGGAATAAATTAACCTATTAACTGAATGTAGAGTTTTCTGTATTAAATTTTTGTTTTAATTAAAACCCCGCAATCTTCTCTTTTCCATTATTCAAATTGTTAAGTAGTTTGGACTGTATAATATATTAGATTCTCACATTTGAATCACAGCAGTGTCAAGATTACTTTTCAATTGAGACAAATCTGTTTCTGTAGGTTTTTATATGCCTGCAGGTGTGCAGGATGTTCAAAATGTTTGTGACACTACCCAGTTCTGAGGGGAAAGGGGGGCAGCTTGCCTTTTACCTTTTTTCTTTTTTTTTTTTTAACCATCAGACATAATATCAGACCGTACTTTCTACACCAGGCTTAACAGAGAGGCCACAGTGAGTTCAGCAGCTCCTACACCTGTAGCAGTGCTCACTGGTGGCTGAGTTGCACTTGAGAATCAGCTGTGAAGGGTTCACAGACCTAAGCAGCCTCTCCTCACTTGACTGTCCCGTTCAGGAGTTCGGCTGAGGAGATGTAGGTAGGAGCCATATGGCTTGGATTACCACACAGTGTGAGAGCTGGAGGTGAAAGGGTGCGGGGACTGCTCTGGTTGCCTGCTGATAGGGTGGATGATCCCCTCAGTCAGTAAATACAAAGATTTGCATGTCTTTGCCAAGTCTGGTAAGTGATGCTGTATTTGACAGTAGCAGTTGTTACAGTCATTTATAATAAAGCTAAGACCTTTTTCTTCTCCTTTTTCAATTAAATTCTTTTGTCCAGCATGAAAAAAAAAAAAAGCATCACAATTGTGTCAATTTTACAGGATGAAGTGCCATTCTTATTTTTGTGTGAAATTGTCCAAAACACTTAAGGAACCAGGAGCATGTAGATAATGCATGTGCCAATGTTACAGTTCTAGCAAAAATACAATGTGAAAATTAAAGTATTTATGCTTGCATATAGTTCACATTGCTGTGAGCTCTACATGTAATCACTTCCATTTTTCCTGGCAAATGTGCTCATAAGGAAGAACAATGCAGCATCACAGCACTTTGCAGCACTCGTTGGTGATTAGCCTGATTAAGTTATATGGTACTCACAATGAGTAATTCAAAAGTATGTAATATCCAGAGATAGGAGCAGGAGAAAACAGCTCCCTTCCTTTGGTGTGTGCTTACTGTTAACTGTCCAGTGAATGGCCTTTTGCCTTTGTCAAACGACTTACAGTTTCTTTTACATGCCAATTTTGTGAATTTTGTGAATGCGCCATACAGTGAGAATATATTTCACTGTTCCGTAGTTTTGAGGAAAAACTTCTAAACACTGGCAGAGTTTGGCTTCTTCCCTTCAAAATTTTGATCTACTTCAGGCATCTTCTAGAAGTTTGTTCTCTCTAGCTGATAGGGAAGTACAAGATTCATACTCTGTTCACGGTTGCCCATTGAAACATTTATTTCCAATACAAATTTTTTAGTTTAATCTTTTACTCCAGGAAATGACAACTAAGGAGAAACATGAATTCTGTAGAGCAAGTAAAATACAATAGCTTCAGCTATTAAATAAAAATGTTACAGATTTTTGCAGCTGGAGCCTAAGAAATATTGGGTAGTGAGTAATGTTATTCAAAATATATTCCCATGATGTTTCCATTTAGAAACATTCCTTCAATCTATGTATATTATTCTCCACTTGATTATGCAGTTTGAATTTTTTTTAGCCAAAATTCTCTTTGGCTTTCTCATAATGATTACACTATAAAACGTCTTCAAATATTTTAAAAATAAAATAGCTTTCAGTAACCAGTTATATTATTTACTATCTATAGATCTCTTCAGAAGAAGCTTTTCTTTCTGTCAAGTTGACTCTGGAGCCACTTATTCTATCCTTATTCTTTCATTTCTTGCACGGATACCATCATCATTACTAAACATTTATGTACAGCTGTGCATGCACTGTCATAATGATTTGACAATATTTTGCAAGTGAGAGAAAGTCAGTATTTGCATCTTCAGTAGCTTTATCCAGACTTCTTAGAGATGCCTTTCTAGCAGCAATACTTACTGTGTACTGCTCAGATTTTGCCCTTTGTTATTTGATACAGCTACAACCTCAGAATTTTGCATAGATGAAACTTGATGTAAGGGCCTCTGATTTATCTTAATGCATGACAAATATCCAGAAACAAGTGAAATAATATATTGACTTCATGAAGAGGATATTAAGTACAGGAAAGACTAAAATGCTCTGAATATTCAGGTACTAATTTTAGGCCTATTTTCAAGAGTACATGTTGGGATATCACATTATAGAGATAGTGATCATCTCCAGGCCTACCTCTTACTGCACTAAGACTGATAACCAAGCTGTCTTTCTTTAGTTATTTTTGGTTTTTTCTGTGGAAAAATTGAACTGAAACTATCCACTCAATTTTAATCCACAGACCACCAGCTAGCTGGGGACACAGTTTTCCAATTTGGATTCCAGTTTAGACAATAAGAAGAGATCCTTATCCTATCATCTGCCTGTGCTCTGCTGAGTGCAGTAGAAGAACATAACTATAAAAAATCAGGCAGTTTAGGGGTGTAGTCATGGTAGATATTTATTTAGTTCTGAGATTTAGAACCCAATAATGGAATATTTTGATTCTTTTGAATGATAAGCTAGTTTGTCTCAGAGTTGTAATTTCTTTTTTCTGTACTGATACAACTCATATGTAAAAGATGCTATTTAGTTGCAATCCCTGTTCTAATTAGAAGGAGTGCTGGTGTCACACTTCTCATGAAAGACAAGATTTCTAATAGTTCAAGTGTCAGGTAATGATAATTTTAACTGAAATCAACATTGGCATAAATTTGAACAAGGCTTTCATTTTCCATGTCTATCTGATTTGAACAGATTATTTTTTAATACATCACAAAAATCTGGAATTTAAAAATAGTTTGCTGTGCAGAGATTAGAGTGATCATAATTTTTTTTTAACTTCTCAGAGTAAGTGGAGACCATCTGTCTATTAATTTTTTTTCCTCAAGTTCTAACTGTAATTATTTTGTAGTATCACATACCTTCATATTTAATCATTCCACTTGTATGAAAAGTTATATTTTTAACTCTTCTTAAGGGTATACAAAAACATGGCTTAAATGTTTTTCTTGCTTGGTCAAGGTGCATCCTCAGTTCGAAAAACCATATCTGTTTTTTGTACACATCTCAGTTTAAATATTTGCAGAATGCAGTTAGCAAAAAATTGACATTTATCATAAGACTGTTCTTGAAATATAAGATTTACTGAGCAATTTAGATGTGGGAGGAACCCAGCTTTCATCCTGGATTCATGATGTTCTGAAAATAGAAGTGGTATTTCCGATGCTTGCTTATGATCCAGCTAAGTTGATATGTGCTGGCAAGGGGTTTTGGGAGCTGCAAACATTTCTTATTTTCAGGATGTCTTTTCAGTTTTAAATCAAATCTCAGTTTTTTCCAGCTGACCATTAGATGATGGAACAATAATCCATTTGAGTTCTGAAACTTAAAAGAATCTGAGTTCCAGGAGAGTGGGGTTCTGCTAAGATTCATCTAAAAATTTGTTTTTGATTGTACTTTCTTTTGCAAACACGAACATCACTTTCTGTCTTCTGAAAAATGTGTCTATGTTGTCTTCAAAATACTTTTAATTTGAAAAATAATGATATAGAGTCTTCTTAATTAGGTCTCTGATTGTGATAGCAAGCAGCCGGGGAGGAGGCATACAAGGGTAACTTACGTGACGTTTTTTCCCATGTATGCATCCTCAAGACTCGATCAAAATGGAGCAATATGTTGTTAAGCAGTCAGAGAGTGCTGTACCTGCTGTATCATCCTTTTATTCCAAAAGCAGGTGCATTTTATTTTCATTAAAAATGAAAAGTGATGATGTACAGTAAGGTGCATGTTGGGTGGGGCAGATCTCTTCAGAAGATCAGCACTTCAGCCAGGGGAACCATTGTGGTTAAGGGCTGAGAGCTGCATTTCAAGTTCATGCTTTACTTTTCTAAACAGAGAAAGTTCATTATTTCTCTGTGCCCACAAAGTTGCATGTAAAGGTTGAAGACAATGATCTTTTAGCATTTTTGTTAATCAGTTTATTTTGCAGTTTTCAGCATGCCTGGGTTTAAATTCTGGTTTATAATTTATCTGATCTTGCTAACATTGTCTTAGGGTAATCTAGAAATTGGTTTCCTTTACAAAACACGAGTATTTTTAAAATCACATTGAGATCCCAATATGCTCCATCTTTTTGACATTCTGATGTAAAACCAGTGAACAGTCAAGATTGCAAGGCACGTGTGGAAGTGTCTGGTGCCAGCTCAAAGCACGGTCAACTAGAGCACGTTTCTCAAGATTGCATCCAGTGGAGTTGGCTCCACAACCTCTCTGACCAACCTGTTCTAGTTACTAACTCTAAGACAATTTTCCTCATGTTTAAGGGGATTTTCTTCAATCTTAATTTGGGCTCATTGCCGCTTGTCCTCTCACTCACTACCACTGAGAGGTCTGGCTCTTTGCACCCTTCCATCAGATTCTTACACAAATCAGTAAGATCCCTCCAAGCCTTTCCTTATTGAAGCCTTCACAGCTCTCTCAGCCTTTCCTTGCATGGCAGAGACTCAAGTGCAGTTGTCATCTTTGTGGGCCCTCACTGGACTCACTCGAATTCTCTATCCTATGTCCTGAAGCCCAGAAGTGCCCACTGTGTGCCAAGTGTGGCCTCACCCATGCTGAGCTGAGGGAAAGAATCACTTCCCTCAGCTCACTGGCAATGATTTCCTTCATACAGCTCTGGGTCCTCTTTGCCACCTTTTACTGCAAGGTCACACTGTTGGTTTGAGTGCTATTTATTACCCAAAAGGACTTCTCTGCAAAGATTCTTTCTAGCTGGCTAGACCCCGGCCTGCACTGGTGGGATTGTTCCTCCTTAACCCCTTGTTGAACTTTGTGAGGTTTCTGTTGGCCCATTTCTTCAGTCTGTTTAGATGCCTCTGAATGGCAACACAATCCCCATGTCTCTCAAACACTTTTCACAATTTTTCATCTTCTCTAAACTTGCTGAGGCTGTATTCTGTCCTATTATCTACACAGTTAAATTATGATGCTTAAAATGCTCATCTCCACACTGATTTAATTCATGTGGTATTTTCACACATCTTCCTTTCCCTTGAATTGATGAAGAGAGGCAATATATGTTAGGGAATAGACGTGCTGTATGCAAACAACAAAAGACCACTTCTTAATTTCCTGTAGCCTCACAAGGGGCTACAAAACAATAGTTCAGATGTAAAGGATATTGGACTTGAAAACTTAGGTGAGTCTAGTATGAATACTGTAGAAATGGAGCATTTTCAGATGCAAGGCCTCATTTTGACTTCATTCTGAGCACCAAATGTATTAATTTTGGGTCTGGCTCAATGAAAGGGAAATAACCTCTAGCACATGTTTCTGTTTTCACTATATTCCTCTTCTACCTTACACATGTAACATCTCATAAATTTACTGTTATCTGTATTTGATCCCTAAGTACATATCTCATTCTGTCTAAATGTCTTTTTACATATTGCTTTATCAAATTTTTAGGAGATAATAGCATCATAAAATTACTGCAGTGGTACCTAATCTGTATTCTACATAAGTCTATACATAGTAGTTCACAATTTCAAAGTCCATGCTTAATGGACAATAAAAACATATTTAATAACTATCTCCCTGGAAATATGATATTTTTACCAGGAATAGTGGTTTATTGGTTATTCATTTAAGTAGGTTCTATTTAAATGTTTCTGTAGTTTTGTTTAGGGTACAAAGTTCTTGGCCATAATTGTACTGACAGCTGTGGATCCAGTAATCCATTTATATAAAAATCAAAGTATTACTCACAACCTTAAAGCTGAAAATTGATAAAATAGAATTTAGACATGGAAGTCAGAAAAGGATAGAAAAAATGTTTTATGACTGGAATATTTATAAGGTTAAATTAATTTTAAATGTGATTCACACTGTGATGCGAGGAGTGAGCATAGCTTCTTTAATTAAATAAATAAATAAAACAAAAATAAACCTCTTACCTTCTGATTGGGCCATATTCTAGTCTTATAGAATTATTCTATATAATTCTATGTAGAATTATTCAATATTTTTGCTGCTGTATATATGTCTAGAACTTGCTACATAGATGTGGCCAGTTTGTAGGGGAAGTAGTTTTCTGACAAGTCTAGTAGCCTGTGACTTCCACAGCCAAAGAGTGTGGCTGTCAAGGGGATCACCTGCTGGTACACATGTCAGGAGTGGGACCAACAAGGTGTGCTGGCCCTGGCTAGTCTGTTTGCCTGAGAAGCTGAGAGGAGTTTGTACTCCTAAGGAAGGCAGTATTTGGCTACTACAATGCAGAACATTTTAACCACGTTCAGTTTGTCACTGAGCAGGAAGGAAATGGAAATGCACTTGGAGTCAGTGTGATAGGCTCAGAAAGGTGTAGTGGCAATAGTGGAGTGCCTGAGCTGTGGGCACCCTTGGCTCTGATACAGTAAGTTAGACACAGGTGACATACACTGCAGTGGACAATATGGAATCTACTGGAGATTTCCTGCTGGGGTATTTAAGATGTAACATAGGACTGGGACATTGGGGGATATGGAGAAAGAAGGCTGAATTCAGGGCAGGTGTAATCCACATCATTGTAGGGCCTGGCTTTTTATGGGCTCATTCAGGTAATCAAGCCTTTCATAAAATAATGTGGCTGGTGTTACAAATTTGTTTGGATTAACAGAAAAGCTTGAGCCTTGTGGAAGAAAGTGAAAACTACAGAAAAACTGTGTGGTCAGCTCCTCCCATAAAGCTGAATTTGCCACACATAGTAATTATGTCAAGTGTCCTGAGCTAGTTATAGACTGACAAGGAATTTTTTTTTTTCCAGAAGTAAGTGTTTTTTGCTCAAATGCACACTTACAAAGGGCTTGAAGGAGAAAGGGGAAGGTGCCCATCTTATGTCAGATAGCCCTTCACTTAGCTGATGCCACACTTTTGCTTAGCAGGTTGTTCTGCAGCCCTATCTGTCACATGCATATTTTGTGTCAGCACTCTAAAGAGTGAATTTCCATGAAGGCAGGCTTCTGGTCACAAGTTTCAATTGGTTTTCAGGTGATGCCACATATGTCTCATTGCCCTCAGCTGAAGAGGTTGTCGGAAGAATTCTTTCCTTTCAAATACGTTTCTGAAAATGTAAGTCAGCCCTGAGAAGATAGTATGATGGCCTGCTGTTTCTGCTGTCCCAGTGACTCCAGGTTATACTTTCTCAGGTTCAAAGCAAACATGGGGATTGCATTCACCTTCTCCTTTCCCTGTCTGCAATGCAATTTGAGACTGGATTTTAAATGCAGCCAGACCTTCTTACATATGTCCTGGTTAGGAGGACACTGACAGTAATGCACACTGAACAAGCCAGAAAAAACCACCTGCTTTTTCTAAGCAGCATTGGCTCTGGGTTTACAGGACTTAAATCTATGTGTCGAATCTATGTACTGGCATGTGCAAATATACCTGCTTCATGTATTGGAATCAAGTTGCTTAACATACCAACATTTTTAATCTCATGTTTTATGGACAACATCACTTGCATAGTAATCTACCTTCTTCAACTCCTACTAAAGTGAGTAAAATCTGAATCTAAAATCTGCTTAGGAAGAAATAAAAGGATCCATTAATTGATTGCAATAAATATATTTATTCACTGGGTAAATAATATTTGAGATTCCAGTGTGTTTGGTCTTGTCACAGGTTCCATTAATGCTTATTGTAATAGGCAGGAGATGGGAGAAGGAGATGATAATTCTGAAATAAGGGAAACCGAACAAAATCTTAAAAAAACCCCAAGGAAGTCATGTTAAAGGTTTTCAGAAATACAGCTCTTTGAGTAGAGGTGCTGGGGAGCAGGAACATAGAAGTTTTGGGTTGGAGTGAAGAGGAATTAACTAGGCAGTCAGGCCACCCACCATGTGTACAAACACCATGTGCTGTAGGAGAGCTTTCCCTCACATAGACGTACCAGGGAATCTTCAATCCTCTTCTCCTACTACTGGTGATGTGCTCACTCGTGCGCTTCGGTATTTCTGGATTCTGCCCAGCACCAGTTCAGCTCACCCTGTGAAAAGGCAGGTGAAGGTGCTGGCTGTCACACCAAGGTCACCTCTTGTCAGTGTCCCCAGCTCTGCGCTCTGCAGCTGCCTGCAACTGACCTGGCACACAGGGAAGTCACTCAGTGATGGAGTGCAACCTGGATTCCTGTGTAGGTTACTTTAATTATGGATTACTTCTCGAAAGCGCTTCTGCTCTTGTAAAGGGGACTTCACAGAACATGTCAATCTTGAGAAGGCAGTGTTTACGTCTAATGTGAAAATTTTAAAGGTGTTACGGGCTCACATTCTTGCAGAAGAACAGGTTTTCAAATTTTTCTTTTCTTCTGTAGTGAAAACAATGACTTGAAAAATAAGGGCAGAAAACTTTTGGCCTCTATTAGTGTGCATCACTGACATTTCACATGCAATTTTAATAGTATTTAGTTTCAGACAGAGGTCAAGAAGTCCAGTCTTATCTAATACCAAAGGACTGCTTTAATACTTTTTTCAGGTACTGATCTTGCCTCATTTTCAAACTGCCTGAATTTGTCTTGCATACTTCTGTGGAAAACTGAATTCCTCCAGGACTGACTTTTAGGGAATGCTGGGTTGTGTCTCACTTGCTCAGCTTCAGTTTAACACTGCCAATTGTCTCTTGTCTAGCTCTTTTTATGTACAGTGTTTGAATCTTGTACTGTTTCTCACTTTCATTTTGAAGCTATTAACTTGGCGATGTCATCTGATAATGGGTCAAATGCCCAGTGGAATTCCAGATGTATTAGATCTACTTTTCTTTGGTTTTACTCCATGAAAGAAGTTGTGCTCTATGAAACCTTAATAAAATCAAGTGCATTTACTTCTTTTCCTTTTAACTTACTAGCAAATTTTTAACTTTAGAAGCCAGCCTAGGCTTGAGTTGATAGTTTTGATTTTTATCTCCTTCCTTAAATAAGTATGATATTTTGTAATGTCCGTTTATAAATTACCACCCCCAGCTTGATGGAATAACAAAATGTGTGATTATATCTGCTTATTTCACTTATGGACTGGACACAACATCTTTCATAATGGGACATAGAGTATACTGTATTATTCAATTTCTCCTTACCATTATCCCTGAGTAGAACACCATTCTTGTTGAAAACAGGCCAGATATAATGTTTGTCTCTGTACAGGTCACTTCTATTCCAGTCCATCTTAACAGCAAAGCTGTTTTGCATTGAAGTCTAAACTATCCAGTTGTTGTGCACAGGGTTGTATTGAACTATATTTCTCAACACAAGAAATTGTGGAAATTGAGATTCTTAGAATTTTGTTTATCTGTGGGTCTTTTCTTGTTTTCTTTATAAACTTTTTGCTTAGTCACTGTTTTCTGGTTTTTTTTTAAACAAAATTAAAATTAGGATCTGGATACAGTTTTTAACGATTGAAGGCTAGGAATACCTCCCAGCCAGCACTCATTGATCCGGCTTTGAGCAGAGGTTTTGCTACATGATGAGCAGTAAAAATTTGTCTCTACTCTTGACACTGACAGCCCTAAAGCTAACTTGCAAATACTGCTCTTCCTCAAAATGGCCACAAAACTCATTGCATTCTTTAGCAAAATTATTGTTTTCAGCTCTTAGCTTTAGCATTTCTGTACTGTGAAAAATTAATTTTGTGAAGTCTAGGACAGATTTTATGTGATTCATATTGAGAGAAAAAAAATAAATCGGTTTCCTTGCTTTTCATATTAGTTCTGTTTTGCAGTGAGAACAGATTTAGCTTTTTGATTGGACTATTTCCAAGATGCACTGAATAAGTAATATAAAATCTCAATTTTACAATCAGCTTTTAAGCCTAGATTAAGATACTCAAGGAGAAAGAAGCTAAGAGAGTTAGTGACTGATGGCATAACTCAGTTGACAACCCCCTGAAGTTTAATTTAGTGTAATCAGAGAAAAGAAAGCTTAAAATAAATGCAAAGCTGGTATCTCCTATGTATATGTAGTATTTCTGAACAAGGAACATGGTGATTTAGATGGGCACGAAGAGGAAAATATTACATAGTAGCATGAGGTCTAGTGAAAACTAACTGGATTCTGGATCTACAAGGCATGGAAAGAAAGAATTTTAATTAATTGTTTTGAACAAGTGATGTTGAGGCATCCTAGAGGGGGATTTGCATAGGTAGCCAAAAACTCAATTTTCTTATGGTTCAGTAACCTTTTCACCAAAACAAAGAACTTTCAAAGAATTGTATCTGCCAATGTAAAGCTTAGCTAGTTATTTGAGATCTGGGTTTCATTCCTTTGTCTGCCATTTCAGCAGAGGCAGCATAGAAAAGTAGTGATTTTATTTAACCAAATATAGTTTAACATTTTTCTGCATAATTGTGCAGACTTTACAGAAAGTATTAGATGGTCCTGTGCACAGGGTGAGGATCACTGCCCTGTCTTAATACTTTAAATTTTTACAACTTCCAAAGTTAAAAGTGCTTTGAGGACTGCAGTAGGTAGAATTTTGTTTTATCAAACAAGCCATCTCAGCAGTTGAATCCCTTTATGAAAAAGTTCTTAGATATGAACTCAGTACTACCATAGGTGACAGACTAGTTGGTCTCTTAAATATTTAAAAGTAATAAAAGCACTTTGCTAAGCCTCCTGCATTTTCTTTCAATGCAACATGAAAACCTGTAATATTTGGGAATATAGTCACTTCTTTAGTATTTGCCACATTTGCATTGGAAAACTTTGCAATAAATAAGTAACAGACGGCTTTCACTACTTGTCCAATTTACACTCTGCTTTGGTCTCCCCATTTTCTGGAGAGGAAGATGGTCTTTTTTGCAGCTTAATGGAGCATTGATATGGAATTCAAGGGTATGCTTTTGTTTTTAATGATTATTGGTAAGATTGCCCAAAACAGGCCACAAGTGTTAGGAAAAAATTTGCAGTTTGGCTGTAGCAATATCAGCTGCATGGCAATAGGTGTAGATGGGGAATTTGGTACTTGCTTCAATATGCAGACAGTGAGCAATAGAGGGGTTATAGAAAAGCCAAAAAAACCAAAGAAGTTGCAGTGATGTAGAATTTCCAAAGTTGAATGAGCGCTTGTTTTTGGATCTGATCAGAGTTTTAGTCTAACTTTGGCTACTAGAGTACATCCCGTCTTGGTTCACCTGGTTGGCAAACCTTCGGGACCGGATCAGGACATAAAGTTTTGTTGCAAAGTAATTGCAACAGAAGTAATTCAGTATTGAAATGTGTAGATTATATATGAAATTTAAAGATTCAATATATAACTGTCTTGTGAGACTTCATGTTCTGGATGTAAAGAATATATAAGTAGAAAGATGATTTCATCCTTTTGTTAACAAAACAAAATTTCAAGGGATTGGTTCAGTTGTCTAGTAACTTTCACAATATTTTATATTGTAATATTCTTCTAAGAATAAAGATGATTGAAAATAATATTTTTTTCAGCATCACTAGTATGATATCTGTAAAATATTTTCTTCTTTATTCTAAAAAAATATCCTTTTACTCTTTAGGAATATTTTTTTTAATGCCTGCATATAATTTTTAAAAATACAGCATATTTCTTACATCTGTCTTTGCTAAATGTCTGACCTAGGAACCTGGTTTTACTTGTGTCGTGCCTCCTGTGTTGTATTTCTTCTGGTAGGCAGTGAATAATGGAAGAAATATTATTTTCATAGGGAACTGATTCTTGTTTTCCCCTCTGCACTTTAGTGTTGGAAAAAGCCAGAATAAAAAGACTCTGTGCTTACAGCAATGCTCCCAATCTGTCTAAAGGTTACATTTACTTTTTGTCATTTTGCATTAATATAATTTTAGTCATTTTCAGTAATAAATGTGTGATTAAAGGTTATCCATATAGCTAAATAGCTGTTATTACCATGTGCCATTTTAGTTACTTGGATAATTTGTCAACTCTGTATACAAACAGACAGTTTACAAATAAGAACTTTCACTCCTGTTGTTAAAATCATAAACCAATAGCAATTTTTCATGGATTGATCCAGCTGCTTATCACCCACCTAACAGACCCAATTACCTTTACATTCATCTAACATTTTAGGTTAGAAAGTAGTTTTCTGCTCCCTTTATGTTCATCCAGTGAAATGTAAATGTTCCACTCATCAGTTCTTACATACATTATTCTTGGTACTAGCTGCTTCTAGAAAACTCTATTGCCTGTGTTTCTGGTGGTATCAGTTATGTGTGGATACTGCTCTGTAACAATCATCAATTTGCCAGCATCACAGATTAAGGTTGTTTCAAATACAGAACTGGAGCCACCATCCTGGGCTGTCCTCCGGTTCCTTGAAGCTGGAACTAATATCAGCTCTTTCTAATAAACTTACCAACCAGCCTTCTAAGAGCAGAGTGAGTATAGTTTTCACACCTCAACTCAAATTGTGTGGGGTGGGCTGCTTCTGGGATGTTTTAATACCTTTTTTAAAGTCCCATCAAAAATTTCAGTGACCAGCTTGAACTTGTTTGTCTTTGTCCCACATGTGCTTCCTCTGACTATTTCTTTTTCTCCTGTTCTTCAGCCTTGCTAAATTATAAAAGCCAGGTGTGCTCCCTTCTCAAACTTCAATTCTTTCATCTAAATTCACCAAACTCTTCTGATTTCACCTTTTATCGGCCTTTATTTTCTCTGTTTAAAAAAAAGATAATTAACTGAACAAATGCTGAACAGCAGAATACTGATGGAGTCTTCCACATGCTTTACTGCGTTACATTCAGGACAGTACTTTGAAAGTAGCCCAGCTTTAAGTGGGGACTGGGCCAAATGTTGGCAAATTCTCTCATAAAAAGGATCAACAAAATCTTTCCTGCTTCATGCAGAATCAGCTTGTTTCATGGGAATGTTTCATGGGAGTGTTTCATGGGAGTGTTTAATGAGAGTGTTTCATGTTCACATATCTGGTGGAGAATACAGAAACAAAAGACAACCTATAAGGTGTGGGTGACCACCATGCAGTCTCTTCAGTGCCAAGTTCAGACAATATATTGACACTGAGACTGTTCTTTGTTAGTTACAGGGGCTTTCCGACCACTGTGGAGGCACAGTATGAGTTTGCTTCTTGGCTCCAACAGGCATAAGCTGAAGGGAAGGAAGTAGCTAAATAAAAAGAAGAAACATCCTGGTTCTGTATTTTCTTCTGTAGAGGGGAAAAGGAATGCAAAGACAAGGAAAGAATTGTTTACAAGGAAAGAGGTGAAGGTGAGGAGCCCTGTGAAGGGAGGTTTCTTGGAAGCAGCTGAGTGAAGCTAATGTGAAGAGGCTGTAAGGGAGAAGAACTGGGGAGGGCTGTGATGTGTGATTTCGCAGTGACAGGCTCTGTGTGTGTGTATTGGGAATTTCCTGCATGGAATACACTTTCTTCAAGGTAGAGGCCGTCTGGCTTCTGTCTGCTTTATTTCCCTAAGGAAGTGCTGAATTTAAAATGAATCATCCACTGAAAACATGGAGAAAATCCCTTTCTATTATTTACCAAGGACAACACAGAACAAATATTGTAGCTGAAACAGTCGTATAAAGTGTGATCATACTTTACATAATTTACCTAAAACAATGGTCAGCGTGAAGCTCTCAGCTTGAACTTCATGTTAAGGATTAACTCTACTGCAGAAGGGATATCCTTGTGCAATTTGTTGGTATTGAGAAGACACGAGCTTCATGTTACTACTGCTGTATCTTTTTTACCTGCTCTAGCAGTTAGCTGTCCCTAGGAAAAAAATATTGCAATATCTTCATTTACAGAAGTGGATTTCCTTAAAGGAATTTCATTTACATTACACCATATATATTTGGAAATGAATGTTATGGTACCAAGGACCAGAACCAAAAATACACTGAAAAAATGTGTTGTAATTCTTATTTTTAGGTGACTGTCTCCACACATCCATGGTTTGAGTTAACACCCAAACCACAGTGCTCATACAATGCATAGGGAACTATGTGCCTCAGAAAATAGTTGATCTCATATTCACTGAATGTTACTTACCCAGCATCAAAACACAGGTTGTGTAAGGCACCTTACAAGAAGTTCACTCTCACTCCTTGGTCTTCAGTAACTTTTTCTGCTCCACTAGGAAAATACCTTTCCTCAGTGCTACTGTCTGCACACTTTCCCTGAAGGCATCTTTCAAAACTTGATGTGAAGGAAATGTAGCTGTGGTGGTGTCTTTTATAATGGAGTTTCTTAAACAAATAATGTATTGTTTTCTATACAGAATACAGATTTCAGTAGGAAAGACAGAATAGCCTGATGTTACATTGAACTTAATCACTGCTTTGATTTCTTACAAAATATTGTAACTGGTTCCATCACATTGTGCACGAGTGCTCTAATAGCTAAACTTTTGAAATAAGAGGGAGGAGGGAATGAAGAAACTAGATCTCACTTTATCTTTTAGGGCATGGTACTGTTTTCTTTAAAGCATGGCAACAACTATCCTACATTTTGTGCAATGTTGTCAATAAGGCATGCTTGAAGAACACAGTTTTATGGGTACTGATAGGCTGTGGTATCATTCAGGCACCAGACTGCTCTGTTGCCTTAGGGCAGAGATGATTCTATCTATCCACTATTGATTTCTTTAATTTGCCATTTCTGATTCTATTTTAGATGTTTGTTGAGTTTGGATCAGTTTCAGATACCACCACTGGGACTGAAGGAATATCACAGTATGCTGCTGTCTAAACTGCTCTGCTGTGTAGAAGCGGCAAAATTTAAAATTTAAGATGGCTGACCAATGAGCTCATTGCTCACTGAGGAGGTGAAGGAGGGAGGGAAGAGCTGAGCTCTTCTCCCTGGGATCCAGAGACAGAGCACACCCGGGAACAGTTCAAAGCTGTGTCAGGGGACGTTCAGACTGGGCATGAAGAAACATTTCTTTGCCAAGAGAGTGATCAAACACTGGAGCAGGCTCCTAGAGAGGTGCTTGAGGCCCCAAACCTGTCCCTTTAAAAAGCTTTTGGACAATGACCTTAACAACCTGCTGTATAAGCTTCAGTCAGCCCTGGAGTGGTTAGGTATCTGGAGTCAGTGGTCATTGTAGGTCCCTTGCAATTGAAATATTCTAATTCTGTTCTCTTCTAAATGTGTTCCTGTGTAGCCATGTTCAGTTAGGGAAATGAGCTCTTTTCTCAAATAAAAATAGGTTTGAAGCAAACCAGAAGAACAGTATTAGCAGAAATCCAGCCTTGAGCTAATTCCTTCTTATTGTGAACCATCATCCTTTTTCTTAATTAATTAACAATGGGAAATTACAAAATTAAGTAATTTGGTTTGATTTTGGCTTCTCTAAATAAGAACAGAAGAGTGGCTGTATTGATTCAAAACCGGGGTCTACTTAGCCCAGTATCCTGGCTGGAATGCTTAAGGACATGAAAGAGACATCAGGGGAAGAGTGAGAGCAGGGCAATCACATGGTGCTTGTTACCCTAATGTTGTTATTGTGTCCAAGTTTAAAGTTAAATAAATACACAAAGTACCTATTGCCCTCTAAATTCTTTTCCTTAGAACAGCAGAGCTTCGAAGGCTTCCACTCTGAAGGGATTCTCTGTGTTCACTGTCATGCCAGGTCTGTCTGCAGAACTGAAGCTAAAGGAAACTGGCTGGTTCCAAGTGAAGTAGCAAGTGTTCTCTCCCTAGGTGACCAAGTTCATTCAAAACTGAAGTAAATGGGTTTTGGGGGTTTGGTCTGTGTGAAATTAATTCAGAAACAAAATGAAATTTACTGTCATTGATGCTCTTGTAGACCATTTCAGGAGTGATGGTCAAAACTACAGAAAACCAGCTGTTATGCTTTGTCCATTAAATAACAGCCTCTGGCACCTGCTTTGCAAGCCCTTTAGCAGGGCTCTGTGTGGAATGCAAGGCTGCTGCTGCCTTTCCATGAATGCTGTGTACTTGAACAGTGTTCTGAGTGGTGTAGCACCTGAATTTTAAATCACATTTAAATAAGAAGAAACAGAACACTTTTATTAAGCACAGTCAGCATAAGGAAATTGAATATAAATAGGACTAAAACAGTTTAAAAATTGTTTTTAAAGAAAAATCATGTAAATTTCTGCAGGTATTAAATGTAGAAGAAATTGATTTTTGAGACCTGTTTGGAAATTTGGCTGCAAGTGTTTCCCTGTATCATTGGAAAGAAGTACAAAACTTTCACAGCACAGCCACAAAATTCTGCAATTGATTTCATAAAACCTAGGGAGTAAAAATCATTTTTCTATGAAAAAAATTAGACAGTTTTCTTTCCCTGCAGGAACTTGAAGCGAGGCTGTTCTAATAAAGGTGGGAATTAACCACCTGAATGGTTTCCCGCCATCTGCAGCTAAGAACTTTGTCATCATTTTAAGAATCAGTTTGAAATTTCCAAGGTATAAGAGAGCAGCCATCAGTAAAATATGTGTGGGTTTGTGGGGGTATTGTTTATTTATTTTGGTTTGTTGGGCTGGTTTTTGGGTTTTTTTTCATTTTCCAGGATCATTGTAGGGAATTGGATGAGGTTTGTTGGAACATCAAAAAAAAGGACTTTTTGATAGGGTAGCCAAGTTGATACCACAGCTGACTAATAGAGTGCTATTCAATATTTGAGAGAGCCTATGGTGTCACATTTATAGAGGTGAAGGGAGTGCCTACCAATGTCACAGATTTTGATGTTATTTTAAATTGGCCTCAAAACCCAAAAGTTGCTCTTGAGGATTGCTTTTTATTATGGCAATTTATGGAAGGGTTGGTACTTTTTTGCAGGATTATTTAATGTAAAATTTATTCTTAGGTTGTTTGGTTTTTTCCCCCACTAGATAGTTGATACTAAAAGTTGTTTACTGTTTTGCAGATAACCTGAACTGTACTGCTGATTTAAAATCTGCTTCTCCTTTGCTTTAGATGGAATATTAATTTTTCAGCCTCCTTGCTTTTTGTGAAATGCTTCTGGATCTTTTTTCTTCCACCTTCCACAACAAAAAAACAATTTTAAAATCAATGAGACAATATCTGCCTGTAATTATATGCAGCAACGGTTGTGTAGCTCCATTGTAGAAATAATTTAAAAGATCATGTGCTGATACAACTCCTTGTAAAATCCTTTCATAGCTTTTCTACAGTAGTGTTATATATAATTTCATTAATTGTTTTAGGTATAATTTCATCAATTGTTTTAGAAAACAAGAAGAATATTTTGCTGTAGCAGATAGCTATAGCACCCAATACTTAAACTCTCACACCCTACATTAAACTCCTCCTGATCCGCCCTAATGGCAAGCCTAGCCCTCCTACTAGCCTTCATAGTCAAAGCCCCCCTATACGGCCTACACCTATGACTCCCCAAAGCCCATGTAGAAGCACCCATCGCAGGCTCCATACTACTAGCCGCTCTCCTCCTAAAACTCGGAGGTTACGGCATCATACGAATCACAATCCTGGTCAACCCAACATCAAACAAACTACACTACCCCTTCATCACCCTAGCTTTATGAGGAGCATTAATGACCAGCGCCATCTGCCTACGCCAAACTGACCTAAAATCACTAATTGCCTACTCATCTGTAAGCCACATAGGCCTTGTCGTAGCAGCAACCATAATCCAAACCCAATGAGCATTCTCAGGAGCAATAATCTTTTTCAAAAAATGAGTGACAACTGTAAACTGAATGACTTCACACAAAGGAGAGGCACACAAACATTTCTTGGGTAATTAGAGGAATACAAAAGTGTGAATTTGTCCTGGCAGCCTGTATGCAGGCTCAGTGATAAAGCAAGGAGTGTGCCAGAAACAGTGAATGAAAGAAAACCTACCTCCCTCCCTTCTCAACAAGAAGTGAGTTTCTCTGCTGTGGTGTTCTTCTGGGGAACAGCAAGGCAATGAATAGCCATAACTGCTTTGGCCTGCTGTGCATGTGCACTGGTGTATTTTGGTGCATGTGGTAAGAACAATGAATTTCTGCAGGATGCATTGTAAATACTGTTGCTGGAGAAGTGTGTGCAGGGCAGTGGAGCTCCTTCTTGCACTGAATGGTTCTGGACCTATCAAGGCATTCCTCTAAAGTGGGCCTGGTCTCACATTAGGCCATGCAATGTCTAAAACTAAGCCCATGTGATGCTGCAAGCACTGCTGTGGCCAGGTAGTGTGCAAAATGTGTCTTGGGCTGGGATTTGGTGTAACTTACCTTAGCCTACCATTGTCCCTGCTGCCAGTGCCACAGGCACACATCCACCTTCCAGGAGTTCAGCTGAGTCCAAGGTGCCCTTGCTGCTTCCCAGCACCTGCTTTGGAAGTGAGTCTTTGGGTGTTTGTACAGGCCCTAATAGCAACACAGTCTGGAGATGTCTCAGGCAGTTTTCCTTCTGCCAAAATACTCAATAGCATTCCCCACCTATGGGTTACCTCCCTTGAGGACTTTGGTTGCTTTTATAGAAACATGGCTGCTGAATGTTGTCCAGGATAGGGTTATTTTGGTGTCATGTGGAGCATTCACTGCTACACCACCAAAACTGCTTTTGACTCCAGTAAATTGCTGGGCGACGCATTTGATGGTCTTCTGTAACTCATCTTGCTATGCAGGTGCTGGCTGTCTACACAGAGCCCATCTTATCATGGTGGATTCCTATCAAGTCCATCATGAAGGGGCACCCACTTCTTGTTTAACTTGATTTGAGGCACAGGAAAAAACTAAGGCTCCCTAAGGCCTGGTTTGTTGCTTGCTTATGGACAAACTATAGGTCAGTCTGAGATTTTTCTATTTGTGCCTGAAAAGGGATAAACTTGATGTACAGAGCTGGTGGTAATAGTCTGACATCCTCAGCCGGCTGTAGAAAATCTGTGGTTTTTGCAATGCTTTGTGCTGCTGCTGTTCCCTCATTGTGCAGAGGCAGGTAGAGCTCCCCAGGTGATGCTCCCCAAAATGAGCTCCCTGCAGCGTGCTGTGCTCATTTGCCTTTTACCCTCCCCTTATGCAAGGGCACACTCAGAGGGTTCTCACTGCTTTGGTGCTTTTATGACATTTGTGCGGAAATGGGAACGTGTGAGTTCAGCTGGAATTAAGATGACTGTTCTGTGGATATTTACTTTCCCCATTCTTGCCTAGGGAGGCAAAACAATTTTTACTGGAATATCTCCTTTCCTAGGAGATACTAGTTATTAAAGGAGACATCCTAGTTATTAAAGGTAAAGCTTTAAGCACAATGTAGTGCATCCTTACAGAAGACAGGTTCATTAGCTTAAACATTAACATCAAGAACTAAACTTATAACAATATTCCTCTTAGTGTTTTGTTTATTTGTTTGGGTTTTAGCATTATCTTCTCATTCTTAAGTTATTCAGCTTCCTTGAGGTTTTCCTTCAATACATTGAGTTTTCCAAAGGCAATATAAGCATAGAAGAATCAAGTTTTGCATAGTTGAATAGTGACTTACTTTCTGTAAGTCAGGTAGAATTAAGTAGAACAGCAGTGTTATTTGTACCTAGAACATTTGATTTATAAACAGGAGGCAATGACTACCAAAAATAAAAGAAGAATAAATAAATTACAATTATTCTTCTGAGTTTGGGTTAAGGGATGTAGTAATTCTATCTACTTGAGTTCTCAGGTCAGTCATTTTTTATGCTAGGATTTTCTAATGCTATACTAGTGTAGTTCTGGTTAAAATCCCTTCCTAAAACTCTTAAGGTGGGCTCAGGTTACCATAGCTCAGAACAGCTTGATAAAGAATTTTATTTCTCATTTTCCTCAGTCAAAGATACTAACGTTTGCAAGCTTACATAATGAGGAATGGGAATATTCAGAAAAGTGGTTGCTAATGCATTTTTTCTTTTTTAAAAAAAAATATGAAGCAAAAATACATTTTGTTGAACATGCTGAAAAAATTTATTAGGACAATACTTCTGTTAATTAATGGTTTTTTTGTCTTTTCATGTATTTGACGTAACCATACAGTCAATTGTACTGATCTCTTGTGCAGCTGGGAAGCACCTGAAAGAAAAGGACAGAAAAGTGTGCCCTTTTATTCACTCCAGCAGATTTGGCACAGTCGTGACACAGCCTAAAGGCTTCCTGCACAAACAAGTCAGGTTGCTTCAGTCAGGAATTTTTTTCAGGCCAAAAGGAGGGGAAACTCAGTTAAAAAAAGGGAAAAAGGAAAAATAAAGAGTATTTAGATTAAACCTATGGCAAATTCTAATAAAGTTTTCTAGTGAAACCCTTTAAATGTTTGTTTGCAAGGCTCTGGCATTGGATTGCAACCAAGAAATGGCAGCTCAATATCCAACTATACTGGATTGTTAAAAAGCTAATGAACATGGATTTAACTAAGGAAAACAGCACTCTTTTGATACCAGAATATACTGATATCTTTGTAGGAGCAAATACAACTTTAATAGAGAATCCTAGCATCTTTTATGTTGGAAAAGACCTTTGTGACCATCAAGTCCAAGCATTAACCCAGCACTGCCAAGTCCACCACTAAATCATGTCCCCAGGTGTCACATCTATGCATGTTTTAAATACCTCCAGGGATGGGGACTCACCACTGCCCTGCTCAGCCTGGTTCATGTTTCACATGCTGAATAAGAAGGTAGCATTAGGATAAAAATTCTGATGGTGGATCTGCCATCATGACTCTAAAAGCTGCATTATTTATTGAAAGACCATTACAGTACTGGTGAGGAGAAGCATGACTAAAATTGGAGAATCAAAATGTAGTGAAAATTCATTGTGATCCTGAGATTAATATGGATACTGTACAGTGTTTTTGTGGAAGTCAGACAAGTGGTATTGGGGATTACTATGAATCAACCACAAGTGATTCATTGAACATAATGACCTTTGTTACATTTTGTGCAAGTTTGCTACTTAAAAAGGGCTAAGCTGGAATTCCTGGAAGTGGTAATTCACTCTTTATGCATGACTTGATTTTCTTTTCTAACTTACTTGGATGAGGTGGCATAGGATTTTACATCATGGTGTTCTTGCCAGCAACATCTAGTAATTCATTCTGCCAGCAAGAATGCCACCTGAGATGTTACTTTTTTATCTGGCTGGTGAGGTGATATCTATCACAAAGAAATCTGGATACTGGAAGAGGGACTTTGGAGTGGAAAGTAGTACCTTACTTATTATGGATTGTGCTAATTACAGAAGGGAAGATTGCTCTCAAGTCCCAGTGTGTCAGATGAAGCTGCAGTTATTTAGTACATCTGAAAATCAGACAAGAGGAATGTTAAATTGGAAAAAAAGTGTTATTTCAAAAAAAGTCACTGTCCCTAGTCACCACTAGGACTTCATTTCAAAGGTAATTTAAATTAATTTCGTCCAGTTCAGCACTTTGCAGTTATTATTGTTTGTCTGAGGACTCTGGCAACACTTTTCTTCAATATTGTTGATTTCAGTGGACTTGAATGCAAGAATTTTAGTTCGCTATCTCATCAAAGGACTGTCTTCTTAATCTATAACATCTCACTACTCTGAGTCAATATAAACCACAGACCATTGATATTAGGAAATTTATGATGATGTATAGATTTGAACTTGCCATGTTAACATTTATGATGCCAGGTAGAAATTAAAAGTTCTTTTAGAACTATTTTTTATGTAAATTAGAAAATAATTCTTTTTTTTTTTAACACTATCAAATCTGGTAAATAATTTGCACAAGTTCTTTACTGTAAAAATAGACCTCCACATGGAAGCATTTAATTTCATTTACATTACTATTGTTCAGAACATAGATAGTAGAAGGTGTACTGATATATTCATAAGTGATCCAGCATCTGCTGGGAAAAGGGAAAACAATTAGAGATTTAAATCCTTTTATTCATCCAAAAGAGCATTTAGTCTCAACATAAGAAAATAAATGAAAAAATAAATAAAATATTGGAAAAGTTAAAATAATTTCAATTTTTTTTCTTTTTTTTCTTTTTTTTTTTAGCTTACAGATGCAACAGATGATGTTGTTCTCCCTTATAAGTATCTTACAAAAATGTCCAGAAAAACCTTTCAGTCATGGGTATAATAATCAGTTCACTGTTATCAAAAGAATGGGTAGTACTGAGTAACTTCAATCCTTTTTGTATTCTTGTCACGTGAGAAAGCCCTATATTGAAGCATAAACAGAACATGCCTTGGAAGAAAATGTAGTCATTGCCTAATTGAATATACAATTTATTTTATCATTCATTTTAAGGTATCTTTCATTTTATTGAAAAAAAAAACCTACCAAACCCATCCTCTGGTGTGCATGCTCATTATTTTAAAATTAAGACCTTCTGTTGCTTAAGTGCTTGTACATAAAAGCACAAACACATCTAAATTTACTCTCCTGTGTAGGCCAATTGAATTAACTTGGCTGCACATTTGAATAATATAAAAATGCACATGATGATCAGTAGAACCAGAACTCATAATTTCTTTCAGAAATCACATGTAACTATTCACTTGCAAAAGTAATTTATAATTTTCTTTATAAACATGGAGAATCAGACAAATGGAAGATCCAAAAAGTTGAAGAATGCTAATGTTTTTTTGAAATAGTGTAGTTTGTATATCAAGACCAAGAGGCCAGTTTCTATATGCATTATTCAAATTACTTGATAAAGAAATAAAGATGCTTTCCTCCAGCTGAATGAATGATGTACAAGTCATTAATTAAAAATATATGTAAAATTATGTATTCTAAATACGTTTTTTACTCTTAAGTGTGTTCTTCTCTTAAATCAGTTCCTTCACAATAGATTTATATCTGAATATTCATGGCACACTACAAAACAATTTAATTAAAAATGATCACTTTTTTCTTTCTCTTTCCAGTTCAACAGAAGAGCAGTTTCACTGGCAAACACAAGGTAATGTACCTATCTACATATATGTATCACTTACATTCTTTCCCAGAAAGATTATTTTTACCTAAAAAAGATGGAGGGGAAAAGCACATTGATGTATGTGTAGGTTTTTGTTGGGGTTTTTTTTTTTGTGTTTTTTCTCATTGCTAGTGTGTGAAAACTGTACTTAAAAAGTGACAAGATTTGGCAAAAGTTTTTAGGATTGACAAAAAGTACACTGAAACTAAGTAGAGTTTTGAGAAGGGACATTGCTAAATGTGTCTTTACTTTTTTTACTACTAGACCTAAATATTCTCATTTTGCTTTTATTAATCCAAGGCCTCACTTTCAAAGGATGGCACAATTTTCAGTATGGCCAGCATCCTGGGAATGTGTGGCCTCCATTCCTTCATCAGCTGTGAATGCTTAGTCACATATAACTGGTTTTAGCTTTTGCCTTGTATATGGCTTTACCTTTTTGGCCTTCTTTTACATTTTTATGTTGTTAATTTCATTACAGATGGTCAGAAAGATATAGAAGATGAACTCACCACTGGTCTGGAGCTGGTGGACTCCTGTATTAGATCGCTGCAGGAATCAGGGATACTTGATCCACAGGATTATTCAGCCAGTGAAAGTAAGTTACTAGAAATACGTTTTCTAGAACTCAGAAATTTCTTGCTTTAAAACTGAATGCATGTCTTTAAGCTCTGCTAGTTTTTTGGGGGGAAAACAAGCACATGAAATATATTTAAAGGAAAATATTTTCTAATTGCAATGTTGCTGTACTATACTATAAGGTCATGTTACAAAACTTCAGCATCACCATCATGAAAACAACATTCAAACAGCAATTTTTCACTATCCAAAATGAAAATGAAAACATACTGGGTGGCTGTGAGGAAGTCTGACATCTGATTGTAACCACTTGGCCAAGTAGCTGGTAACTCCTTACAACTAAAATTTTCTCGTGGATACATAGACAGAAAGAAGTGAACTTAAAGATAATGCACAGAATGGCAGCTGGAGCAAAAAAAGTGAAGTCTTTCCTCCAAGGTTGGCTCACTGGTCACTTACCAGCCATTCTGTTGGCACAGCTGTGCAGTGAGAGGATGGATTGTTGGCTAGAACCAGCCACTGGGGAAGGGAATCAAGGCTACACAACAGCAAAAGTGTCAAGGGACATGCCACTCAGTGTGTTTGTAGAGCAGATGTCTACCAACAGTTGTGCTCATGAGTCACACCAAGACTGTTTTCCAGCATGTTAACTGGTCTGTTATCAGATGTAGCACTAGATGATGAAAAGGCAGGTTAATTCCCTAGATTCCTTTCTTTTTTCTCAGGCTCCTATCTCATATTCTGTCCCCATCTGCCACAATATAAACCCACATTCACTTCTTTGAAGTTCTTGACACTGGCTTTGCTTTTTTTTTAGTATTCCTCTACATGTCATTCCCTCTTTCTCAGTTGATCCCTGCTACCCAGTACCTTCTGACTGAGTCACATCTTTGGAGGTGGCTGCCCAATTCAGCTTTCTTGCTATCAAAAGGGAAAATCTCCCCTTCATCTAAAAAAGTTGATGAACTGTGACAGCCACCTTCTTCAAAGCATCTCTAGCAATGACAAGTCATCACCTGCAATATGGTCATCAGGTGACAGAAGGAAGACATTGCACATTGGATACAGAATTTTATTTTTCCAGAACACTTTTCATTATTTTAAAACAAGGTTTGCTGTCAAATTAAAGCTGAAAATCCTGGGACAGTAAAAAATGTTTCATTTTTCATGTACACAAGATTTCTGGGCCAACAGTGTCACTAACACTTTTGTTATGGTTTTGCTTAATCTGAACATAGTCTGTATGATTGACATCTGTTAAAATGTTGCTTGATCTGAACAAAATGGGGAAAGTGATGAAACAATGCAAGCCCTTGGTTTTTTCTTCATTTGGGGGTGAGGAGAAACAAAACAGACTAGCATGATAAGGATTGCCTTCAAAATGTGGCACTGTGATAAAAAAATGAAATGGGGTAGATGGCAATAGAGGAGATTGAGAGCAGAGTGGGGCCAACTTGTGTGGAGAACTGCCAAAAACTGGCTTAAGAGGTGGAAACTAAGAAAAAAATATTGGAGAAAGATGAAGATAGTACATGGAATGA
The DNA here is from genome assembly GCF_000277835.1 of Geospiza fortis. Lineage (NCBI taxonomy): Eukaryota > Metazoa > Chordata > Aves > Passeriformes > Thraupidae > Geospiza > Geospiza fortis. The sequence goes on along the minus strand of NW_005054340.1, from coordinate 707,051 downwards.
AGTTTGTGTACATGAAAAAAACGAATACTAAAGACATTTCTGGGGAGCATCACAATAAGCTAAAAGACAAATAGGAATGCAGGTAGATAGAAAGAAAAATAAAGAACATGAGCAAATGGAAAATGGTAATGGAGAAGAGGAACAATAGAGATGGATTTGTAGGGGATCATCAGGAGAGGAATTGAGGTTTGTTGAAGCAGGAGGTCCATACAGAATGTTGAAAGCTGAGTTTGCTTGGCTGGATGATTTGCCTGTGGGAGCAAGAGCTAAGTGCAAAGAAAGGGAACAACAGGGCGATGAGAACAACAGTCAAGAAAAGGAAAAGTGGTATCATTATGGACAGGACAGTAGCTGTCACTAAGAAATATAGGTTTGGAGAGAACAGGCAGGTGCATGTGCTCACAGGGAAGCAGGCTTCCCCACAGGGCTGCAAGCTTGATCTTCTGCATTGTCAGGAAATATTTATAAAGCCTTTTGTCACAGTGCCCTTATTCCTCTGCTCTGGGCTCAGCTTGTAATAAAACTAGATTGCTATTTGCCATTTATGGGTTTAATTAAGAATCAGATCTATATGCCAAAGCTAACAGTTGCAGCTCTGCTAATCACTCATAAATATAATTAGGATGTCATATACTGGATTTTTTTTCCTGGTTTGGAGGTATTTTCTGAATTTTGAGTAAAATGTTACAAACACATCAGACATGTAAAACATTACTGTGTTTTAAAAGTCAAAAGTACAAAAGTCAAGATTGTACAGCATAATTTGAATTTCTTATGAATGCATTAGAAAACAACTATTATGCCTTATTTTGTACATTTTCTGTCCACGCCCAGTTACCCCAAGTTAAGGCTCAAATTGCAACAGCACACTAGAGGGGAGAGTGCTTCTGACTTCTGTAAGCAACGAGTAGAACACATACACAATGAAAACAAAAGTCTCATATTTACTTAAGATTTTTTTGTGTCCCTCCTTTGTGTTGTAAAGCTTTCCTGTTATAGTTGAGAAATCATTGAAAGTATATTCTGCTGATACATGGTTTTAGGTGTTCCCAGTTAGGTGTGCTGAGAACAAAGTGTTGTAACAGAACACTTTGGGAGCACAGTCTCAAATATTTGAAGCATGATACAAAAAGAAGTTTAAAGCCCACTCTGTAATGTCTCAAACACAGTATTTGCATTTCCTAGACACTTCAGTTCTTAATCCTTTCAATTTTGAAATAGGAAATGAGATCTGTATAAATGTCTCACTTTACAGGTATTCCAAAAATCACCATTTGTGATATATCTGAAGTAAACATTGAGTGTTGTAGAATTATCCTCCAGGGTGCTATTTTTTTTCCTTTGTATTGAACATTTTTCAATGGAGACCTGATGTGATGCAGTAAAAAACACAGAACCATTTTGCATTGTGTGCACTGGCCATAAGGCAAGGAAGGAGGGGAAGAGCGATGACTCAGAAAAGGAAACTTAGTCTGGCATTTTCTAACTTTTGAGCTCCCAATTTGACAATTTTACTTATGTTTACTTCTCTGCAGTTTGACTGCAAAACTATATTTTAAGTAACAAGACTGACTCTGAGGAGAGCATTTCCTGCCTGCCATGCATTTGAAGCAGATTTTTTGAAATCATCATATGAAAGCCTGCCCAGTGATGTGACCAGAGCTTCCTTTTCTGAACTGTGTGCATCTAGTCTAACGACTTAATCTATCAGTAGCCCTGCCTTTGTAGAGGATTAGTGTGTCTCTACTCAGAATCTTTACAATTTGGTTTCATGCACTCTGATTTTCTCAAACTTAATTGTAAAAAGTTGTCACATAGCAGTGAGCTGTTATAATACTCCAAATCCCAAACATCACTTCACATATGCTATTCCTTTGGTAGCAAATAAAAGCCATGGAAAAAAGGCTAATGGGACAAGTCACATGAAAGGGGCTTACACAGGAGGGGCTCTGGATTGCTAATAGAGATGCTTGCTAATTATCTTTACTGAGTGTGAATCAGCAAATGTAAAAAACCTTAAGTACATAAAACTTCTTTATTTGGTGAAATGAAAGCAGAGTGATCACTGGTTTTAAAGGAATTATTATCAGACAGACACATTCATAACTGCCACAAGCTCTCATACATGCTTCCTGTGATGGAGCTGACCCTGGGACAAAGTTACATGCAACCAAGGGGAGTTCCTGCACTGTCCCCCGCCTCTTTCTTCTGTCCCAACTCAGTGTTAGTTGTCTTCCTCAAACCATGTGCTGCCAGCTGCAACCGACAGACAGAGAATCAGGGAACTTCCAGAATTATGCAAGAAACTGCAGCTGACTGGAGCCTGAGCCTGCATCTCCATGGTCCAGTTCCCCATACTGCACTGATTTCTCATCACCTCTCTGTTGCTCTAGATCTGTCAAGACTATGTCACTCCAGTTTACATCAAACATGTCATAGTTTTGTGGCCTCAGAGGGCTGTTCAGCCTGTCCTGAGCATTCCTGGGGATCATCAGCAAACAACAGTGGTCCACACATCCCCTCAGTCTCTGAGGGAGGGCACTTACAGCTCCTGCTGGTGTCAGCAGACATCAGGTACAAAGGGTCCAGAGTTCACTCTGAGGGCACTCAGTCCATCCTCCTCCCTGCTCCTCATTGCTGTAACACTCGGCTTGCCTGGCAGCTCCTCTCTGAAAACATTTCTTCCTTCTGCCACTAGCTTTTTCTAACAGGAACTCAAAAGTACTGCTTTTGCATAAATGAAGATAAGTAACTGTCACCCTAAATAGGGTCAGGGGAAAGACCAGACGTGTGAGAGCCAACGTAATCCCATATAAGATGCTGGAAACGAGTCATGGAAGAGGGATGGGAATGCACAGTAACTGCAGGACCTGAAATCACTGGGTGAGGAAGCATGCAGAGGAACAAAATTTAGTTCAGAACAGAATTATCTCTTTAAGGATGTTTCAGGAGACACAGCAATACTGAACAGTGAATGTAGCTCAGGAAAGGTACTTTCATGGCAGAATGGTTTAATCTAGTGAGGAAAGACATGAAAATAAATTTTGTGAGGGCTGAGTATGCACTGTGGAGACGAAAAGTTAATATTTCTGACTAGAAATCTTGGAAAAATGCGGGATAAAGAAGCAAGACATTATTTCCTGCCCTTCCCATCACTGCACCACTGTCTCAAAATCACACAACTACTTCAGATCCATTCCTTTTACTGCCTTGTCAATGCACCTCCTTTTTTGTTTTTGTTTGGTTTCTTTTTCCTTTTTTCCACTAACATTATATGTAAGAACAATTGAAAAGGTGGAAAGCTGCATGGAAGGAAGGACAGTAAACACAGATATACAGTTGTCTCAGTTAAGAAGATTGGTTGCTGAGGACATTTGTCATTAAGGTTTAATAAGGTTGCAGTCTGGCCTGCAGATGAGTGGGAAAGGTCCTGATGAGCTGCCTGAGGCCCCCAGATGTTCATCCTCTGTGACAGAGAAACTGGAGTCCTCTAAGCAGCTGTTAAGACCAAACTACCTTTTCCTGATGATGTTTGTAAATTCACAGTTTACAGATGAGTAGTGTAAGGTAAAAGTGGAACAGGGGGAAAAGTTGGTTCTATAGTTCTTTCCCTTCTATTAGTTTCTCTGTCCCCCTATTCCTGTGGATCACTAGCATGCCACATTAGAGGATTGACATGACACTGTCATCAAAACAATTTCTGAGAGAATTAGCTGAAGCTCACTGAGTCTTTACAGAACACACTGCATCCTTGCAGTCTACAGCGGTGAAGACAGGCAGTGATTTTTCTTTCTGTCATGGCATTAGCAAAAGGAGGGTTAGCAGACTTCTAAGATTACTGAGCAAATCCATTGGCAGTTTCTTCCTAGCTTAAACCACAGGCACAAATGTCTGCTAATACAGAAGTCTCTAATTTTAATTTATCTATTCTTAAATATTCCACACTTCTTCCTTTGCTTCAGCCTCCACAAAATAACCATCGGGCCGGTCTTTAAAGGATTATTGGGCAGATTTATGAAGCTTTCAGTGTTTATGTTTCTAACTGAAACAGAATAATTTAATTATTTTTCACTTGCTTCATCACTTCATTTGGCAACCTTCCTTGTTTGCTCTCTAAATCAACAGTACAGACTGTAGGAACAGAGCTCTCGTTGACATGGATCAGAAAACTTTCTGGATAGTTCTCCTAATTGTCTTGATAATTTTTAAATGCTCATTTTTAATTTCAGTTTTTAATTTTTTTTAGAACAAGCAGTTTCTATTAGAATTGCAGTTTTTCCCACACAACATTGCCAGTACTCCAGATGAATTTTTTCCCCACATTTTCTGGATACATATTTTTATTTATGTCTGTGACCCTGTTATCCTGGTGCTCAGGATTAATTGCAGAATTCAGAGCACTGATAAGGGGATAAATACAATGAAGATTTAATAATGACATCTTCTTGGCTAAGGCCATTTCATAATGCACTTCACAGATGCTACATATTGACAGAAATGCAGGCAATTAAATGTCCAAGTTCTTCTAGGGAAGAAAAAAAATGGTTTGCCACTCTGGTCTCAATCCCACAATATATTAACTCTTATAGTAATTTGAAACTATTTGCCCCAAATGTAGCAGAAACAGGTAGCAGTACTATTTAGATGCTGCGGTTTTTCCCTCTGAAGAATTAATTATGTTACAAGAGCATTTCACCACATGAAATTACATGCAGATGTTGCATTAGACAGATGTAGATTTCACTTAAAACCCCTGTCTAATTATGAGGCTGAAAAGGTAGGCTAAACTCTTAATTTATTCTCTTAATTCACTTTTGTTTCAGCAATTTTTTGTAATAAGAGAGATCCTCCTTACCCAGTGGAAAGCAATTGTCCCAGCTTGAAAAAAGCACTCCTTGTTCAACCTGTATGATTTTCAGCTTTTATCAGCTGATTTTATTATAGATGCTGAAAATGGATTGAAACAAAAAGGCACTATTTACACAATGAATGTCTAAAAGGATGTCTGTTTTCCATCCCATAGCTCTTGCTTTGTGAAATTGCCACCTGTCAGATGGCTGGACATGGTCAATGAGATGAAATTTGGCAACAGTGGACATCACAGTTTTTGACAGATGAAGTTATTTCCATTTCATTATCTGCCCTGACAGCCAGGGCTATCCAGTTTAGTCATTCTTTGTGCACACAAAGGAGGTCTTCTTGTGGGATCTCCTGGTAAACATACACACTAATAAAATCATGTGCTCTTTGAGAGTGTTTCCAAGCTGCAAAACCCCTAGGAACTGTGCACGCCCCTCCTCCATTTCAGGATCAGAGACTTAGGAGTAGAAGTGGCATAAGTGCCTAACACAGGCTACATTATCTTTCTGTCTGCTGCATTAATTCAAACCTGGCAGTGTCTGACACAACAGTTCATAGCTCCAGGTAAATCTCTCAGAGTATGAAGTCTGATGAAATTTTCATTTATTATGGAACCTTCTGTCAGTATTGTAATGTATTTAGAGTAAATATTGATGGTTAGACATTTTGGATGCCTCTATTTACTCCATTCATCTCTTCTAAAACAAGCCTTAAAGTCATCTTTGCCCAATTTGTAATGGAGTAAATCTCTGAAAGGGGAGCACCATTTTTCAGAGGGTGGTTTCACAGTTGTTCATTGTGTGTTCTCACAGAGAAAGTTGTCTCAACTGTGAGTCAAATTCAGTCTTTTGAAGTAGTTGTTAAATATGTGGATTTGTTAGAAATGGGGATAAGGTGTTGTTTCCTTTACCTATCTCCCCTTTTTGGCCCTAGTCACCCTAAGTGTGAGCATGAAATAGCTATTAAGTCATTTAACATTGTAATAACCACTGGCTGATCACAAACAGAGACCTGCTTTCCAGGGGCAATCCTCAGCAGGAGATGAATGTCTTTACCAAATAGCTGACGATGAAAAGCTCCTGTAGATTCATTGCTACACCCCACTAAGACATTAGGATTTGATGAAATGAAGCCGGCTCTAGTGCTGCTGAGAGCCAGCTCTTACATCTCAGCATCAGTGTTTACAGCCAGTGCTGCCTCAGAAGATGCTCCATCAGCACTAAGCATCCTTAGCTTGAACTCTATTGAATATTTTCCTTCTCTGTAACAGGCAGAGCTCAAAGGCATTGAGAATAGCACCAGAAGAAGAGATGTAGCTCAAACACTGCCATGCAGTACTCCATCACCTCTGCCCTTCTGGGTATCAGGATGGTATAACAGGCACATCTTTGTGACTGACATATCACATCCTGGTAAATTCATGTCAGTGTTCTTTACTTTAAGGGCATGAGTGAAGTTTTCCTTTTTGGCTGCTTCCCTTATGCAGGCAGGAGAACAAACTTAGGAGCAGAGTCACAATATGGGCTTTCACCGCCAGGATTCCTGACAGACTTTGGTATCTACTTCAGGATGAACTCAGGTCCAGTTACTCTTTGGTTTGCTGCCTGTCTTCAAGTTCATGTGTGATTGTTGCAAGCAGGAAACCTGGTGAAGGCTGAATGGACCATCAGTGTTCAGGGAAGCAGTTTATGCTCTCCCTGGTTTCCTCAGAGGTGGCACAGAAGTTGCTGTGGGCACCCTCCTGTGCAGGGCTTCAATCATCTCAATTCTTCTGCTGCCCTTCTGCAGATTGGTAGGTACCTGAATGAGTTTACAGGCATCTAGGGGCAAAGCACTAGAAACCACTGGCAGAAGTGCTGTTTAAAACTGGTAGCCCAGTACATGCCCTTATTGTTGGACCTAAACTTCTGCAGGCTGCCTCTTGCAATTTTCTCTCCTCTGGAAGTTCTCCAGCTGGAGACACACCATCGTAACATCCAGCCTTCTCCCTTTCTGTGCTCTCTTGCCTTTTCTTAGTGCACCATCTTTCCC
>NW_005054340.1:677040-700114 GCF_000277835.1 Geospiza fortis | reverse complement strand
CTTTCCCTAAACCACCCATTTCTGTCTTGCCACATCCTTGTCTTTTGCATCCTTTCTTGTTTAATTCACATCTTTTCTTTTATCTTCTTCCTTTATCTTTTATTTTTTCACGTCATGCAATAAAGCCTCAGTGCTTGTCCCCAAAACAGATGATCATTCATCCTCAGAGACAAAAAAAACCCAAAAACATCAAAACTCCCCAAAACCCACACATTTTCTGCATATAAGTGACCTTGCTATCCTGACTTTTCACATGCTTTCCCATTAAGTAGAAGCAAACCCATATTGTGTATTGCTGTGTCAGAGGTAGCACTATGAGAACATTGCAACTAATGAATTTCTAATTTCCCTCAATTTCTGCACAGCAGCCTACAGGCTGAATTTTTGTTTCAATGTGCTGTGACCTGTAACATGGATTTTCTTGGAGTTTACTTATATCTGCAAGATGAAATGTGTTTATATATAAATTCCATACTGATATTACAATATTACTTCATATCTCTGAACTTGTCCTGTGACAAATCTGATTTTGGTATCTGGTGTCATTTAATGCTGTGCAACTGACTTAAAATCCATGCCTAAGGAAAACAAGCCCTCACAATCTAGCTTTAGTACTGTAGTACAGAATAGTAAAAAAAAAATAAAGCAGTAACAGCAGGTAAAACATACGTGGAGGGGGGAAATGGAAAGATGAGAGTCAAGACCAGGACAGCAGGAACAATTAGTGGCAATGTCAAAGATGGATAGGAGGTAATGATCGGTTTGTAATGCTTAGTCTGTGTCAAACACAAATCCTTTACAGGCAACCAGGTGTTTCCTCATCCACTGCAGGAAGCAGCTACTGAAACTCGTTAGGAAATGACAGTGACTTATAGCAGCATCTGTAGGAGCAGAACAAAGAAAGGCTTTTGGCATGCGAACCCAGAGCGCAAAAGAACATCAGTAAATATTGTGCCTGTAGTACGGGCCAGGAAACAAATGCACCCACATCCCCACAACAGACTGATCAACCACTCACCCTGCTCCTGCCTCAGTGGCAGTGCCAGTGCCTGCACACTCGGCTTAGTCAGGAGTGCCAAGAGCTGCATAATTCTGGGATCTGCCGATGCCAGCTTGTGAGCATAAGCATTGTGGAGAGGCAGCCCTGAAAAAAAGGTAGTTGGCTTGTTAGCCTATGTAAAATGATGTATGTGGAAGATAAAATTTTGGCAGGTATGGATTTGGGTTTGATTTCTGTTGTGCTACATGAAGTTTACACAGCTCTCAATCAAGTAGGATTTTTGTGACTTCTGTGGTAACGCAGATTAGGGAGCTGCTTCCATTTTTTCCATTCTGGCCTTATAAATGGAGAAATGCATTTTCTCAGGACAGTGTGAGAGCAGAGAATGGTGCACATTTGTGTGGACATAGAGAAAGAAAGCAGAAGGGTATACTTTCTGGTTTATGGCAGAGGAGGTTTTGGCAGATGAAAAAGATCATAATAAAATTTTGACCTTTTTGACTTACTTTTTAATTGACTTCTGCAGCAGAGCTAAACACATTCTGAACTGCCTCGCCTCAGAGACCAAATAGTCATTTTCTTTTGTGGACAGAAAAGATTCAGGATTTAAGCCTGTCAAAGGTCTGGAAAAAATGCAGTTCTACTTTGCACAAGAAGAGGAAACCTGTTTTGTGCTAGTAGTTAAGTTCATAGAACAACATAATAGTGTAATAGATCTGCTGATATCTTTTGTATTAGATCCATATATCTGTGAGAGGTTTTATAGACTTTTATAATCAGAAGCTGTTGGGCACTTTCTTTTTTTTTTTTCCAACAGTCTAATTTAGGTCTACCAGAGTAGATTTGTCTGTTCGTTTTCTTTTCGGATAATGCATTCAGCTTCCATGTGCATCATGTTTGTGGGATGTCTATAAACATCTGATTGTATTTCCTAGTAATAAAAAGGGAACACATTAGTTAAGTACTATTGATAGCAATTTTAGGCTGTGCTAGGCACAGAGGGTGACTAGAAACACTTGATGCTCGCAGCTGGTTTTCACAGGTAGAAAACACTTCTGAAAATTAGGATTTAATAATGCAAAATATGTTCTTAACGTAGTCAACCAAATTTTTTCCTGTAATCAAAGCCCACACAGCATTTTAAATATAGTTATTCCTTTAAAAATGGGACACTGATAATGAAAACACAAATTTAAAAATGACAGTTTTTAATGCCAAAACCCAGTGTTTCTCAAATGGAAACATGGCAGTTCCTTCTGAGTTGGAGTTTCCTGTCTGTGTTGCAACGTGCAGTGCCTCCTTCTGTACACGAGTATCTTCTTCTGGTCACTTTCACAAATGTATCTAATCCCATTAAGGAGCCCTGCTCAGGTACTGTTCTCCTGTGGTTCCACAGTGATATTTTAATAGAGAGCATGCTTCTGTTACAGGGAAGTGTTCTACCATTCCTAGTGTTGCACAGTGTCACAGAAGCAGCATCAGAAAGGCTTGAGGATATTATTTTTCCTCTTTGTGTCTTCTGTAATGCAGAAATGTAATTTAGTTATCATCCTTGCTGCCCATTTTGTTCTTATATTGTTTCTATCTATTGCTCTAATAAAGCTCATTTTCCTAATGGCCAATGATAAATTATCTTGTTCAGAGACTATCTGATTTCGATATCTGCAGGATTTAGCAAATAATTTCATAAAATATGATTAATCCTCTACCAAAAAAAATTGGTTTAATCTTGGGGTCAATTAAAAACTTGCATCAGTATGGTTATCCTTGGTTTTAAACTCAGTTGAGGATAGCTTTTCTGTTAAAAAACCAAAACAAACAAACAGAAGAAAAACAAAAACAAGGCCAGCTTCTGTATTGCGAACTTAAATATGTATAGATCTATTCTTGCTCAGTGCATGTATTTCAGTCCTGGTCTGCAGCATCTTCAGGAATTTCTCTCATTAGTAATGGAACTCCAGATTTTTCCTGCTGTCAAACATTACCCAGTATTGCTTATGAAAGAAGATCTGGTTGGTTTTACATTTCATATAAACATCTGGAGTAATGCTATGCATGATATGGTATAAAAAGCAAAATACACACTATCTGAAGTTACCGTATCATGTCAGGATTACTTAAGGTTTGCTATGTTACCTTATTCCATGAGGTTAAAAAAAAAATCTTCCAGGAATCAAAAAAGAAATATTTACTGTTGAGATGGAATGCAAACCCTTTTTCTTTTCTATGCTCTTCAAGTCTTATACTTTTCTACTACTTCTTGTGGACATTTATGGTGCTTTGCTATCCCTTGGAGTAGAGATTTATTATTTCAAATCCTAGAAGATGCCTCTGTTTTTTTACAGTATTGGCAGAAGCGTTATCTTGTGTAAAAAGCATAAGATAATCAGCATCTAATGAAACTAGTTTCTATTTCCAGTTCACTTACTCTTGAAATAAAGTGTTTTTCATCTTTCTGTCCAATAGTAATTAGGTCAGAAGGAGAGTTAGAAGGGATATCCTTGTATTGTTCACTTATATAATGGTATCAGCCTAGTTTTTGCATCATTTCTCCATATATATATCAGTTATAGAATTCTTGGTTGAAAATAAACTTATTCCACACTTGTGAATGCATTCCACAAAATCCTATTTTCCAGTACCTAAGAATACATTCTATAGCAGTAATAAAGACCTTTTCTCTATTTGTAGGTAGAACATAGCCCTCTTAATGCTGGTAGAGCATGGCATTGCATATAAATTACTTTCCTTTTTTGTAAAACAGGTTTGTTTTCAGTGTACCCATTTAAAATTTGCTGCCTCTCATCTAAAGAGATGTGTTTGGTTCATAACAAGGGAGCTGCTTGTGATTAAGCATTTAAAGTATTACCATTTATTTCTACGTTTTAAGTATGCAGATGGCGTCCCCCCTCTTGCTCTCCCCATGCCTTTTTTTGCCCTTCAACTTTCTTCATTTCTAGGGTATGGAATTCCTTTGCTATATTGCAGCCTTGGCATTTTTTCTTGTTATACAAAGCTACTGATATATTCAATATTTAATATCTCCTAGGAGGTAGATGTTGAAATATTTTCCTAGACCTATTCTAGTTCTAGTCTAAGGTTTGGAGGGAGAATGGGTGCCATGTTTATTCCTGTTGGTATAGGAGAGCTGCTTGTTATCTTCTATTTGAGGTCAGACTAACATGTGCCTTGAAAACCCTTCCTTTCCTACAGATTCTCTTTGACCACTTGTGTTTCCAACTGTAGAACTTAAGTTTTGCCTTGGTTAAATCTCTCCCTTTTCTAATTAAGAGAATGTCTTTTTATGATTGCCACAAAGTTCTGTCATCTAGTTCCCAAGGACTTTCCTTATTGCCCCAGGCGTCTGCATTTCTCACAGCTTCCCTGGAGACTAGAAAATGGAGAAGGTGTGTACCTATATAGCATTGCCACAGCTTTTTGCCACCCTCTGTGGTACCTGCAGGGCCTCCCTTCTGCTCTCTCAATTCCTCCACTTCCAAAACCATCCTAAATCATCTTGGCAACAGAGAGTTTCTTCAAAGAATGTTTCAGATGACCTCAAAAATAGGACATAGTGCAACAGAGGGGGTTAGAAGGAGGGGTTACTCCTCATTGCAGATGGAGCAGTTTAATTCTGGGAGCAGGACTTAGAAAATAGGATGTACAAGTGAGATGCCAAAGAATTTAGTATCACCAGGAATAGGTCTGTCCACCTTATCATTAACTATCATCACCTCTTCTCTATGGCAGATACTGTGGAAAGACACCAGCAGGTTACCATCAGAAACTCTCTCTTGTTATGCTGCTCTTTTTAAATTATCTATTCCTTTGCAAAACTGGGCAACAGATAGAACTTGGGTTTAGGAGAGGTTGGCAACTACTTAGTCAGAGTGCAGACACTTTAATGAACTAATAAAAAAGTAGGTTGTAGGGTAGGAATCGATTTTTTGCACTCAAACTAAATGACCTGAGAGGCAGAAGAAACAAGTAAGTGATGACTTTTTGGTATTTGAGATCCTTAATTAGGCATATACTAACAGTTAGGAGGTGGCTCCTCTCGATGTGAGGCACCTCAACCTATTAACTCTGTAAATGAATGTTTAAAGGACATTAAAGGAGTTTTGCTGGTGTTTTTCTTTCAACTGTTATCCAAATGAGCAAAGCAGGTTGAAGAATGTGTGAAGTGATTAATTACACTAATTAAAAACACTTTATTTACACTTACTCTATAATTTATCATTACTACTTTTGTCAGTTGATCGAAGGTGAGTGAAATGTTGTTTATAATTGGTATGGGAGCTAATTAAATGGTCGTTCAAGCACGTTTTGGTCTATTTCCTTTGTCAATTAGAACTGGCATCGTAATAGATGACTGACCAAATGGAGATGTATAGCACAATAGTAGTGCTACACTTTACTACTTACTTGGAGAAGCAAAAGGGAAGCCAACTGACTTTTAATCTCAAGAAGAAAAAACCCTTCTCCTTCCATTTCCCTGCTATTTTTGTTTGTAACTTCATATGAAAAACTCAGGTAACAAACATGCAATTACCTCACAGAGGGTGACTAGGTAGATGTTTCTGTTGTTTGTACTGTAATTATTTTAGCCAATTCAGAGGTAATTATTGCATAGATTTGGAATACTGAATTAATCATACCATTATTTTGCAATAATGTAGCACTGTATGTAACTTGTCATTATCTGATATTTATTTTATAATGGAAAAACTACCAGATAAAGTATTATTGAATACTTGTTCTACACTAAATTCTGCTCTGTAGTATAATATATTAATCCTGTTTCATAAATCAGCTATTTTATTTGTTTTGTTTGTTTGTTTTAAGGATTGACCATACTATTGCTATAGTATTATCTTGAATTGTTAGACACTGTGAAGCTAAAATGTTTGAAGTATTCCCTAAGATACTGTGGTCTGAGGATTAGGAAATGGGAGCATCTTTTCAGATGTTTTACAGGCAGCCAGTAGGGATAGATTGTCATTGATATACCCAAGAGAGCAATTTCTGTTGTTTCTTTTTAGGAGTTCCTCCTTTACAAGAAACTCCCATTTAGCTTTGTGACACAGCAATGGTGCTACAATGTGACAGAAAAACTGTACAGATCTTTGAGCGTGTAATAGAGTTAATCCACACCCCTGCAACCTTAACTTGCTCTCCTGTAGTTTAAATACATATCATAAGTACTGATTGTACTTAAATCTTATCAGACTTTCCCTTGGGAAACTGTTCTTAGGAAAAAAGGGGTCCTGCTAGGCTGTACACACTTTAAGAAGGAAATCTTAATGGCACAGGAGTAGGACATCCTTACATGCCATAAGATGAGCTGATGGGGAAGAAGACCTGCCTGGCTGAAGAGGGAGCTTTTGCTCGAACTCAGGGGAAAACAAGAGTTTATGACCTTTGGAAGAAGGGATAGGCAACTCAGGAAGACTACAGAGATGTTATCTGGTCATGCAGAGAGAAAATGAGAAAGGCAAAAGCTCACTAGAACTCAATCTGTTAACTGCTGTGAAAGATAATAAAATGTATTTATATAAATACATTAACAACAAAAGGAGGGCCAAGGAAAATCTCCATCCATTATTGGATTTGAGCAGGAGGGAGAACAATGCTGAGGTATTTAATGTCTTCTTTGCCTGAGTCTTTATCAGAAAGACCAGTTATCCTCAGAAGAGCCAGACCCCTGAGCTGGTAGACAGGCATGGGGAGCAGAACAGACCTCCTGCAATGCAGGAGGAAGTTGTGAGTGACCTGTTGTTCCACTTAGACACTCACAAGTCTATATGGGGCAGGATGGGATTCACCAGAGGGTGCTGAGGGAGTTGGCAGAGCTCACCAAGTCGCTGTCCATAATTTACCATCAGTTATCATGATGGTTGTCCAGGGAGGTCCCAGACAACAGGAGGCTGGCAGATGTGATGCCTGTCTACAAGAAGTGTAGAAGGAGAAACTACAAGGGCTGTCAGCCCAACCTTGGTGCTGGGGAAGATTATGGAACAGATTATCCTGAGTGTGATCACATGGCATATACTGGACAATCAGGGGATCAGGCCCAGTCAGGATTAGGTTTAGTGAAGGCAAGTCCTGTTCACCAACCTGATCTCCTTCTATGATCAGGTGACCTGCCTTGATTATGAGGGAAAGACTGGATTTTAATCTACCTGGACTTCAGTAAAGCTTTTGATGCTCTCTCCCACAGCATTCTCCTGGAAAAACTGGTAGCCTATGGCTTGGACTTGGGTTAAAAACTGGAATGATGGCCAGACCCTAAGAGTGGTGGTGAATGTTTCTGCATCCACTTGGTGGCCAGTCAGTTGTGGCCAGGATTGGAGCCAGTCCTGTGTAATATCTTTATCATCAATCTGGACAAGGGGATGGAGTGCACCCTCAGCAAGTTCATTGTTGACAACAAGTTGGGCAGGAGTGTTGATCTGCTAGAGGGTAGGCCAGCTCTGCAGAGGGATCTGGGCAGGCAGGATCGATGGGCCAAGGCCAGCTGCATGAGGTTCAACAAGGTGAAGTGCCACGTCCTGCACTTTGGCCACAATAGCCTCATGCAGCTCTACAGGCTGGGGGAAGAGTGGCTGGAAAGCTGCCCATGGAAAAGGACATGGCAGGGCTGTTGACAGCTGGCTAAGCATGATCTAGGAGTGTGTCCAGGTGGCCAATGGCATCCTGGCCTGGACCAGCAATAGTGTGGCCAGCAGGAGCAGGGCAGTGATTATCATCCTGTACTCGGCACTGGTGAGGCCACACCTCAAATCCTGTGTCCAGTTTTGGATCTCTCAATGCAAGAAAGACATTGAGGTGCTGCAGCATGTCCAGAGACGGGCAGCAGAGCTGGTGAAGGGTCTGGAGCACAAGTCTTATAAGGAGCAGCTGAGGGAGCTGGGGTTGTTTATCCTGGAGGAAGAGAGGCGCAAGGGAGACCTCATTGCTCTCTACAACTGCCAGACAGGAGACTGTAGCCAGGTGGAGGTTGGGCTCTTTTCCCAGGCAACCACCAACAGGACAAGAGGAAATGGTCTCAAGCTGCACCAGGGGCGGTTCAGGTTGGACATCAGGAAGAATTTTTTTCACCAAAATGGTGGTTAAGCATTGGAAGAAGCTTCCCAGGGAGGTGGTGGAGTCACAATCCCTGGAAGTTTTCAAGGAATGACTGGAAGTGGCATTTAGTGCTGTGGTTTAGTTGATAAAGTGGTGTTCAGTCAAAGGTTGGACTCTATGATCCTGGAGTTTTTTTCAACCTTAACAATTCTATGATTCCATCATGTGTTTGTTTTTAAAACCTCACTCGTGATCTGGTAGTATTAGAAATATTACAAATTTAATAGGATAAGCTTCATTGCCCCCCATCTCTAATCAGTGTCAGTGTACTGAATTAATCTCTCAGCACTTAGAAAATTGCTTATCTTCTGACACTGGTAAGCTCCTTGGAGCCCAATTTCCTACTGGCTTTCTTATATGAGATACTCTTCTGTTTATGACCACCATGGGCTATGATTCAGGTGAGCTCTGCTACTTGGATGGTCACTAGACAAGTTCTTAGCCTAAGGTGAAAGGGAAGAAAACATTTAATGACTCACCAGCTCTGACTCTCAAACAAGATTCCTGTCTTTTCAACTACTGCTGGTGCTGATGACTATTTTTTGTAATCTCTCAATGAAGCTTCAGTCAGCATTAATGACTTTTCATTGAATCAAAATTCAATGTGTTGATGCACTTTTGTCTTTGTTGGTTTTGATTTGCTTTGGTTTTTTTTAGCTGAACCAGTATAAGCAGGTACTGGGAAGTTTCTTAGTATTTTGTTTTTCTGCTATTTAAAATAGTTTTTCTTGCAAACACTTGCCATTCAAGAATAATTTATTTAAAACATAAATTAAAAATTAAATTTTTAGGTTGTGATTTTGTTTCCTTGGTTTGATTTTTGGTTTTTTTACTCTGAATGATGTAAGAAGGAAGAGGACATGGTCTGAAGAGAGCAGAAATGACAGGCAAGATATTTTATTTTCAAAGAAAATATTGCTCTTGAAAATTAAAAAGACAAATGTTTTCATAATTTCTTTTTTTTCTTCACTTTTGACCCAGTCATGAATTATAATAGTAGCCTGGGTTCTTTGCATCACTTGCTTCCCGTAATCAACTCCTACTGTGAGGTCCTTGAATTAATAATAGTCTCATCATTTAAGACCACTCACTTCCTTAGTTTGGTTTTTAAATAGCTACACTGCACCTTATTGCAGCATTGTGCATGGCATTTTCAGAAGGAAAAGCAGTGGCCCCTGCAGGAGTCCTGCCAGTGCAGATCCCTGTCCCTCCCAGGCCAGGGGGCACAGCTCAGCCCTAGCTGTGCCATGGGGCTCACCCTGCAACTCTGGCCTCCTGCTTCCCCCAGTTCCCCCGTGGCAGCAGCAGGCAGCTGCTGTGGAAGCTCCCTCTGCTGTGGTTTGTCTGGAGCCTGGAGCTCACCAGATTACACCGATGGCCAATGCAGAGTTCCCAGTGCCAAGAACAGGCTGGTCAGTGCAGTGTCAGACTGCTTTGGCAAATGCAGTGTGGCAGGAAGACGACAAGTGGGCTTCAGTGCTGCTCTCTGTAGTAAGAGAGCACTGCCTCTGCTCCTCTTCCCCATTTGGCTTGAGGTGTGCAAGGTACTCTCAGGTCCTCCACATCTCTTAAACTAGTAGGTTTTGAAATACAAAAAATAATAGCCATGTAATAACCAGCATAACTGGCAGCAAGAGGGGTGGATAAAATAAACTAAGGGAAAGGGCTTCACAGAAAGCCCCCTCTCCTCACTGCCTGAATGGGAGAGTAATTTTCCTCTAACCCTGTCAATGCCTGCCAGCACCTGGGCTTCCAAACTACAGAAGAAATTCCTGTTTCCCTTCTCTAATCCTAGAAAAGTCCTCTGCTCTCCATCACCTCTGAAGTTTCTTTGTGGGTTGGCTCTCTGATGTTAGCATATCCTCCATCTACATATTTTCTCTTCTTGCCTGGTTCTCTCTGTGCTCCAGCAGCTTTCCCCCACTTAAGTGCACTTTGTGTCCCAAGCAAGACACCACCCTCTCCCTCTCCTTCCAGCTCCTTTCTGAGCTGGGTTGCAGAGGCCAAGGTGAGCAACCTAGAGAGGCTTGCACACTGCTCTGCTCAAGGATAAGAGGAAGAGGAAGGTATTGTCTGCAGTATCTGTCCTCCAAACTGGAGACGAGCTAAAGAGTTGATTGGTCTACTCTGCTCCATCATTTGAAGTCAGTCCACAGAGGTGTCTCTTGCAGTATGATGGCTCTGACTCAGTTTCCTGAATTTTCATTCTTACCTCTCTACTATTTTAATAAAGGAGGAGAGTGGCACAAACTGAATCAGTGAAAAATTGGTACTATCAACCATGAATAATCCAACATCAATATTGTTTCACAAGGATTTTTTTTTAATGTGGTGGTGAAAGCCCAAGGGAGAACAGGTATTTATATCTTCCCCATAGCCTCAGATGAAAACCAAACGTACAAAATTTTAAAGCAATACTACAGATCATTGATATCTGCTACATCAAATCTTATGAAGCCCAAAGTGTTTGTTTTAAATTGAACAATTGCAGTAATTATGTCTCATTAAGGGAACCAGTAAGACTGAACTGTGCTAGCAGTTAACTAGTGATTTCCAGGGCATAGCTGAAAATTGAGAATTTCCAGCTGCCTTAACTCTTCTGAAAGCAAATGAAAAACAGTTGGATGAACAGAGTTTAAATTCTAGCCTGGAAGAAATGATAGATTATTGTCAAGAGCCATCAGTGTACAGGACACAAGCTTCTTTTCTTGAGTGAAGTGCAGGCTCTTTAGAAGGTTTGGTTTTGCCTTCAGATTGAAATCTCAAGAATGTTAATGAGAAAAGCAATCCATCTTTTCCATATCAGACAAGAGGGGACTGCTTGTAGTCCCTAAAAAACAAACTTGTGTTTTCTCATGGTCACTTTGATTAATCTCAAATGCATCTTCTAGTTTGTACGCTTGATTTAGGGCTTTGCTATTTACAGGTGAGCAACCACTACTCTATTCTGCACTTGCTTGGGCTTATTTAAAATTCTAGGCTTATTTAAAATATATATCTGTCTCTCTGAAATTACTTTGTAATTATTGAAATGTATGTTCATTTTAATTGTTCATTACTGCTTGTTAAGGTAAAAAATAAAAACTGCTAAATAAAACCAGTATTTTAGTGAACTTCAAACTATATGTGCCAAACTTTTTACATTCTTTTTTCAAGGGGTTGGATACGTTTCTTTAAGTGCATGGAAGTGTTTAAACTAAATGGTGCAGGGAACCCATGTATGTGTTTCTAGCTGGCAATGTAAATCCCCTAGTGAACCACAGTAATATGAAAGCAGCACTTGAAAGCCAGATGCAATGAAAATTTAAACATATTGCATTCATAGCATGTGATAGTTTAATCATTATTTAAGCTTTAGAAATGTCACAGCATAATTACTTTCAGAATGAGTACAAACACTTTCATGCACAAAAAATTCTTTCTTCTTGCAACTTTTGCTTCTCATGGGAAACTTATGCCTTTGTGAAATTTCTGAACTTGATCTTGTTCATCACCTGATCACAGAATTATCAGTGAAAATTAAAAATCCAAAAGATTGAAATAAACCCTACAGATCTTTTTAGAACTAAGCATGTATTTTCTTTATGCTCTTAAAATCAAAAAAAAATCTGTGAAAGTATTTCTTTCATTAAAGAAGAAATTTTGCAACAAAACCAGTTAAATGGAAAACGCTAAATAAACCCTATTTGTAGAGCCAGGGAGTGGAAAGTACCAAAGGCTGGATTTATAAGCACCCATAGAGGATTAAATTCAGCTCTCCTGTGGATGTGATACATTTTTACTGGCCTCACAGCATACACAGGGCTCTACCTCCTTCTGTACTTCTAAGGAAAATCCAGGGACGAGAACTTAAGTTCTAAGTTTGTCCTGTATCTCGAATGTTCTGATGAATGCCATTGATTTTGCAGTATAAATTGTGTTGATGTGTAAAACAGTGTCAAAATCCCAGTCTGCATTTAGATGGGAACACTTCCTCTTTACATAGCCTACTACAATTTGTTTATAATACGAGCAGTCCAGGTTGGATTTAGAAAATAGCACTTCTAATGGTTCTGCCATTTCTGAGAAATAGGCTAGAGGAAAAAATACTCTCTGTGTAATTCGGGGGTGGGGTTGTTTGCACGTTTTCTAAGTGGAAATCTTTTTGGAACAGCTTTACATCCTCATAGCAAAGATTTAAAGGTCATAAAAACTGCCTTTGTATTAGGAATGTACTGGAAGTTATTTCTGGTAAATTCATTGGAATTTTTCCATTGTGAGTCTGTTTAAAACTGAACTTACCACATGTTCTGTAGGAGCAAAATCACTGTAATCATTTCACATCTCTTAAGGCTTGTGTCACCTTCTGTGCTCTCATGAGCTTGTTAGTGCTAACCAGAGGGTGAACCTGTCATCCCTGTGGAGCCACTGAGTGTGCTACACGTGACAGCTGTTGGGTTGAAGGTAACCTGTGCAATGGCCAAGGTATAACCCTTTTTCCTCCTCTTGTATTTCACTTCCTGGGCCCAGACACTGAAAGAGACTAATATAAGTCAAGACAGAGAGAGGATTAAGTGTGTATTCTTTAATGTAGCTCTCTGTGTATCATAGAATGACAGAATGACTTGGGTCAGAGAGAATCTTTAGGATCATCTAGTTCCAACCCCACAGCTGTGGATGGGGACATCTTCATCTAGACTGGGTTGCTCAGGGCCCATCCCACCTAGCCTTGAACACTTACAGAGGTGAGTTATTCACATCTTGTCTGGACAACTTGTGCCACTGCCTCACCACCACAGGGAAGATTTTCTTCCTAACAGCTAATTTAAAGCTAGTCCATCAGTGTGAAGCCATTGTGCTGCCACTACATGCCCTTATAAAAAGTCTCTCTCCATCTTTCTCGTAGGTTCCCTTCAGGTGGTGGAAGCCCACAGTTAGGTCACCCTAAAGCCTTTACTTTTCCAGACTGAACAATCCCAATTCTCTTAGCCTTTCATCATAGGAGAGGTGCTCCATCTAACTTAGTGGCCCTCCTCTGGACTTGCTCCAACAGATATTCTTCCTGTGCTGGGACCCCAGAGCTGGGTGCAGCACTGCAGGTGGGGTCTCAGCAGAGCAGAGCAGGGGGGCAGAATCCCCTCCCTCCCTCCCTCCCTCCCCTGCTGGCCACACTGCTTTGGCAGCCCAGGACACGTTTGGCTCTCTGGGCTGTGAGTGCCCATGTCTGGTTCATGTCCAGCCTCACCAGCACCCCCAGGTCCTTCTGGGCAGGGCTGCTCTGATCTGTTCATCCTCCAGCCTGGCTTGATACCAGGGTTTACCCTGATCCAGGAGCAGCACCTTGCACTTGGTCTTGTTAAACCTCACAAGATTCCCATGCACCCCCTTCTCAAGCTTGTCCAGGTCCCTCTGTATGCCATCCCATCCTTCAGGTGTGGCAACTGCACCACTCAGCTTGGTGTCATCTGCAAATTTGCTGCAGGTGCACTTGATTCCTGTGTGGAAAAATTGGGAAATTTGCTATGTGCATGTGGTAAGCTAAATCACTTGTAGGTGAACCTAATGAAGATTAGAAAATGTTTTAGTTTAACAGAACTACTAAATAACTGTGGAAAGTGTTCATGGTCCTGACATGCCCTTCAGTCTTGCAGCCCCAGTCCAGGCTCGCTGCCTGTACTTGGCTCTCCTGCTATGCAGTGCTGTGGTGGGGAAGATAAGATAGCTGCAAAATAGTTATCAAAGATTCACTGAGATCAGGGTGTGTCCTGCATGATGAGAAGAGCAATTAATATTTTAAAGGCTGCCATCCATCCCTACAGGCACCAAAGTATTACATCACTCTCTGTACAGGACAGTGGCAGTAATCAATAGATCTAATGTGCTGGGGGCTCGGGGAGGGACAAGTTAGCATTTCCCAGGCAGAATGACTGGATAATTAAGAGAAATAAACAAGGCTTATCCTTAGGGGGAAAAACCCTCATCAGCTGTTCTGAGTTGAAAAGCAGTTCTCTACCAAATAGCATGGTTGGATTTGTTCAGGCATAGAATTTCTTCACCAGTCAAAATGATACATTTCTTACAAAGAAAGCAATGTGGTCTGTTGTTTGAACATGAGGACTGAGTGCTAAGGAAGCAAAGTAGTGCATGTATTTTTATTACTGAAAAGTCAAATTCTGAAAATCTGAAGCCAGATACATGTGAAAATTTCAAGACTCACTTGACAGATAATGCAGGAATGTTCTTTCACTGAGGCTTTCTGACTGCTCACAAATCCTGTCCCCACAGGGCCCAGCCTCCTCTCCCAGAGTGCACTCCAGCTCAATTCCAAACCTGAAGGATCCTTCCAGTACTCAGCCAGCTACCACAGCAACCAGACCCTCGCCCTGGGCGAAACAGCTTCTGCCCAGCTCCCGTCCCGCAGCAGTCAGGCCAGAGG
Organism: Geospiza fortis; assembly: GCF_000277835.1. NCBI lineage: Eukaryota > Metazoa > Chordata > Aves > Passeriformes > Thraupidae > Geospiza > Geospiza fortis. The sequence continues at coordinate 685,571 of NW_005054340.1, read as the reverse complement.
TTCCATCCAGAGCTACAGCCAGGTATGTGTCCTAAGCAATTGTGGTCTCTCACTCCTGAAATTGTGTGGAGTGGCTCCCAGGAAAGAGCTGTTTGCTGCTTCCCACACCTGAATTTCTGCCTTTACTTTCTGTCTTGTTCAACACACCTGCAGCAGGGTGGAGTTACCATCTTGATTTTTGTAAATCTCCGGTGGGTTGACTTGCATAGTGATAAAGTAATCCTGATTAACAAGAAGATCTGCATACCAGATTAACTTACTTGCCTGAATATATATTTTGGTAATAGCATGTTCAAGCATTTTAGTTTTCAAAGCAAATTTCTGTGCCTGTACTGATTACGAGTCCATCCTAAAGTCTAGGACCTGCCAGCATTGCCACATTACTGAAAGCAGTAAGTGCCAGGAAACAAACCAAGCCAGGCTGACACCAGATGTGAAACCTGCCTGGGATGCCAGGCATCACATGGTGCTATGGCCTCATCTCAAGTGTAGGAAACAGTTTTTTCACCACATATTGTAGGACTGCGGCCTCTACATTTGAAACATTTTGAAAGATTGTCTCAGATACTCATGAAAACTTTGTAAATCCCTCTACCTGTCTAAACCATCTCTCCTGGCTCTGACATGTAACCCTCTCACCTTCTGTGCTTTTCACTGTGACATCAAAGCCTCTCAGGAGAAAGTTAAGCTTCACTTGAGACAAGACGTGTTCATGCTTCTGTACCTAAACAAAGTCTAACTGGGTTGTGTCGGTCAGCACTGGTTATTTTCTCTGTTTAGATGCTAACCATCCTAGCAAAGCAGATCATCTCAGTGTGATACCAGGACATTTTGCAGTTCAGAATTCTGTAGAAGAGAGTAGTTATTTGAATTTCAAAGCCTAAAATTGCTAAGAGATTTCAAGTATTAGAGTCGTTGCACAGTTTGTGAGATTCTGAGAGACATACAATATTCTATTCTCTCAATTTTCTCAGAAAAGGTCCCTGTTCTCTAAGACTAAAAAATGAAATAAAGCACAGTTAAATTAAATTTCAAATTGTGTAGGTAAGAACAGAATCCAAATATTAACCCAGCACTGGCCATCATAAATCATGTCCCCAAGTGCCACATCTGCATGTCTTCTAAATACCCTCAGGGATGGTGAACTGACAACCCTTTCAGTGAAAAAAATTCTTCCTGATGTCCAACCTGAACCTCCCCTGGTGCAGCTTGAGACCATTTCCTCTTGTCCTGTTGATGGTTGCCTGGGAGAAAGGAACCGACCTCCATATGGCTTTCTGGCAGTTGCAGAGAGCAATGAGGTCTCTCCTGAGCCTCTCTTCCTCCAGGCTACCCCAGCTCCCTCAGGTGCTCCAGACCCTTCACCAGCTCTGCTGCCCTTCTCTGGACGTGTTCCAGCACCTCAATGTCTTTCTTGCATTGAGAGATCCAAACCTGGACACAGGATTTGAGGTGTGGCCTCACCAGTGCTGAGTACAGGACGATGATCACTGCCCTGCTCCTGCTGGCCACACTATTGCTGGTCCAGGCCAGGATGCTGTTGGTCTTCTTGGCCACCTGGGCTCATGCTGGCTAATGTTCAGTTACCTGTATCAGCCCTGCCATGTCCTTTTCCATGGGCAGCTTTCCAGCCACTCTTCCCCCAGCCTGTAGAGCTGCATGAGGCTATTGTGGCCAAAGTGCAGGACGTGGCACTTCACCTTGTTGAACCTCATGCAGCTGGCCTTGGCCCATCAATCCTGCCTGCCCAGATCCCTCTGCAGAGCTGGCCTACCCTCTAGCAGATCAACACTCCTGCCCAACTTGGTTTTTTCTGCAGACTGGTTGAGGGTGCACTCCATCCCCTTGTCCAGGTCATTGTTAAAGATATCAAACAACACAGATCCCTCGGGAATTCCACTTATGGCAGGCCACCCACTTCATGCAACCTTTCACCACTATTCCCTAGGCCCTGTCACCCAGCCAGTGTTTTACCTACTGAAGAGTGCACCCAGCCATGCCATGGGCTGCCAGTTTCTCCAGGTGCATCGTGTGGAAAATAGCATCATCTAGAGTTCTGCTTTTTGAAAAGCATCTTACCCTGGGGGTTAGCCTGAAAGACTGTGATGGAGTCTTTAGGGAGGCTGGAAAAATAAGATGATGGAAATGGAGCAGGTTATGGGAGCAACAGAAACAAAAACAAAGTAGAAGTGAGAGGGGAAGGAGAAAGAATCTTTTTCTTTTTAAAAGTCAGGAAGGAAAGTCATGCAGATTTGTAAAGGTCAGAAAAAGATATATTATTAATATAAATTCTATTATACTCATTGATAGAAAAAGTTGCAATTTATGGAGGGGGGAAAAATTAATGACCTAGATTTTTTTTCATTGGAATTACACTGATCAGACATTGCTTAGATCTGAGAAGCTCTCATGAACCATCACTTCAGAGAGAACTGGTTTCCTTCAGAAAGGTAATTAGTAAGTTAGAAAGGCAATATTTCCTATCCTTTGTTTTTCTTGGTATGAGAGGACAGAAAATAGATGTTCTTTTTATTTTCATACATATTGTAGGACAGATATTCCTGCAGGAAAATAATTCAGAGAACTTAATAATTTTTCACATCATGATGCTGCAAAAGATGCCTGACAACTTCAGATTAATTTAAATATATTTTGAAAATACTAACAAACTGCCATATAAACTATTAATTAATACCATTAAAAGTATATAAAAGGGGTTTTAAAAGAGGTAAACAGGAAAATTCAAAAGTCAAAATTAAAAAATTCTCAGTATGACCATTGCTGATCCCACAATTTCAGAGAAAAAAAAGTCAATCCTAAGAATTGTTTTGCTATACCTATTACAATTTAAATAAGCCTCAAGAGCTGAAGCTTCTCAGATTGTGATAATTTCCTTTGGTATTTTTGTGCAAGGAATATAGCTATCTCTCAACATGAATGATAGTCCAAATGCTTTCAAAAAAAAAGTAAATAGTCCCAAGGCCAGCTGTGACAGCCAGAACAATTTGTGAAAATGCAATTGTATAAAAAAGACAAACTAATTAGTTTTGGGACTTCCTGTATAGTGTTGCAAAGTGCAATCTAACATTGTTGTCAATTTGGTGGAGTTCATTATAGATCATAGAGTTTTTCCAGTGCTTTGCCTACTTTAGAACACAAAACTTTTATCTTCTAAATGCTACTGGGACAGGATTTCTTAGCAAAAGCTGCTCCTCTGGCAGGGAATTACTCTGCTTCCCCACTGAAAACTGGTTTTCAAACCCAGTGTCCAACCAGGTTTAGTGCAACCTTGAGAGTGATCATCTTATGATGCAGAGATATCAAAGGAGTATAAAGTATAACATGTACTAAAAAGAGTGGTTTTCTGCATGCTCTGCCATGTGTTTTCAAGGGGACAGGAAAGGAAGTTAACGTTCTGGGATGAGGACTTGTTTAACTGTTGGTTGGTAATGCTGCAGTCTTTTCAGAGGCTGTGGCCTCTGTATAATTATCCTGTGCACCTGATGCTTTTGGACTGAATAAGCTGGCACAGATTTGGAAAAGTGATTAAAAAGTCTTGAAAACCCATTTTACAGTTAGTGTTCTAGCTTGTCTCCTTTTCCCTATAAACAAGTTTGTCAGACCACCACACCTCACTAACAAATGAGTGCTAGAATGCATTAAGTTTTTAAGCAGAAGCTCTGTACTGGCCACAAGGTAACGGGCTGCTTGATAAACTACCCAGACAAAAGCTAAAGATTTCTCTTCTGGGAGGTGTGGCCAATGACGATGTGTTTAAAACCAAATTCCAAATATAAACATGAGAATTTTTCTGTCATAAAGGAAACAAGATGAAATCTTAAGACAGATTACTCTTATTACAGCACTCGGAGAACAATTCACTAGTAGAGATTATGGCAGTGGAAATCTGTGATGCTGCTTTGATTCTACCATAGGTAATGACTGTAGCATTCACGGCTGCTTTAAAACCAGAGATGGACCATCTCTGGACATGCTGAAAAGATCTCACACAGTTCTGTTTGTGGATGTAGAAGACTACAATTACCTAACTTCATCTATATATATGACTTTTGAGAGCAGGATCAGGTAGGCTGACAAATTTTCCTAATAGTATTGGAATTTTGGAATGGAACAATAGAACAAAATCAGGAGAGAGAGATGGAACAGGCCATATTTGAGGGATCCAGAGGTATAGTCTGGCATCTGTTATTGTATAAGAGCATTTGAACATAGGTAGCATCTTTCTAGTCAGGTCAGGAACTTACAAATTACATTACAGCAGTCTTGCAGAAGAAGGGCCCTTATGTAGGTCCTGGCCAAAGACTGAAGGGTGCATTCCAAGACTAGAGGATGTTATGCAATTTCCATGCCCTCCTCTTCCCTTTGTAAGAGTGCTGATTGAAGCATTAGACCACAGCAGAGTGATGCCTTGAGTGAAAGTTATTTGGGCTTACAGGAAAGAAAGTAGCCCTCAACAGACTGGCAAGTCTAGCAGTCTCTGAAAAAGCTCAGAGCATCACTGAGACTGTGAAATGGAGCTGCACCTGTGGAATGTCTCTGGAAAACCCTGGTCAGGATGAACAAGTTTTCTGCCTAAAGCTACCAACACACACCAATAGCTAAAAGCCAAAGTGTCCTGGAGGGAGGTTTTCTACACAACTTGGAAAATGCTCCCTAAAATCAAGAGAAAGGGTCTCCTTATGGACCACAGTATGCTGTATATGACTATGTTTAGTATTCATCAGATGTGACTTGTTTGAGATTATAAAGGCAAAGAGATCCAGAGAGCAAAATGAGCTGAAAACTGGCACTGGCATTTACTGCTAAACTGAAGTTCATCCAGACCTAAGATGGGCATGCAGACTAACTCAAACCTCTGGGAGCAATCTCCAAGAATCAATATACTGATTCATATTAGCAGCTGACCCCAAAGTTTCACTTAAAGTTGTCTAGCCATTTTGTAATTCCTTATCCATGAAAAATTTTCTGCAGAATAAATAAGTCAACATAGTTATTTGGCCCTCTCAATTCTACTCTATAGAACAGAAATCTTATATTGCAGTGTTTTATTTACTCTTTCTTGGTTAAAGTTCCAGTTCAAATTATCAATTGGATTGTAAACAAACAAACAAACAACAAACAAACAAACAAAAACAAAAAAGCCAAACAACAACAAAAAATCCCCACAAGAACAACCAAGCAACAAAAAAAACCCACAAAAAACCCAAACCCCCAAAAACTAATTTCCCGTAATTCCGGGCATTAAATGCTTGAATGAACAGGCAAACAACAGTTAGACTGTTCTCTAGTCTCTTATAACCTAACTGGATACCCCCAGTAATTTTCTGTATGAAGCTCTAAAGATATTGTTTTTAATCAGTAGAAAATGATCTTCTTAGTAACATTAAATGGGAAAGAAAATATTTTTATAGCTGTGTTAATGTTCTCATGTTTTTTTCACACATTTCCGTTTCTAAAAAGGATATACCAGAATCCATATATTGAATCCAAATAAGTAAGGCTACTTTTCATTGGGATGCCAGGGAAATGAAACCCCTGTGTCTTGGAATAGATATTCATGAGGCTGTAGTAAGAAAGTCCTTGATTTTTATTCACATCTATGAAATAGGATGATGGTAGAGAATATAATTACTGAGAAGCAAATTTGCTCTTAGTTTATTAGCTTAAACACAGTTTTGTTATCAGGTTGACAAAAATAATGGATAAATGGAAAAAAAGTAAGGGAAAAATACCACTGTATTTTATTCTTCCATACAAAGTATGTCACATTGCAGGGTGAACAATGACTTGTCTTTATGTCTGTCTTAAGCCACAGACAGGGAGAAACACAATGAAAAACTAAACCACATTTAGTCTCTGAAAAGATGTGTGGAGAATGTTACTGCACACTTGGCCTTTTGAAAAAACCTAAGAACCTCACGGTACATTTAAGACAGGTCTGAGCTTAGTCACATCCTAGAAAATACTGCATGCTAGTGTTTTCATTGCAATCTGTTCATCCATAAGTTCTCTCCTTCACACAGAGCACATGCTTAGCTTTTTAGGAAGTGATATATACTGCATTTTTCATTAAGCATTTAATTATTGTGTCCCAGCACTACACCTTGTTCCGTATAACAAATTATCATGAAATGGGATTTTTAGGGTTTTTTTGAATTAGTGCTTGCAGAATGCCCGCAGCTTTATAAAGATTTATTAGGAATATGGGATAATACTGGTTTACTTGAAATTAATTACTGTAAATCCTTGACACATTAAGCAGTGTAGAAGTAGATTAGTAAAAGAAATTTTGTATACATGATGACAGTACTTGCCTAAAATCCTTAGGATCAACAGCAAACTGTTAAAGTTACCAGCGTGTTGAAGAAGTAATTGGTGCACTGGTAACACTGCAGAAGACTGTACTTTAGAGCACTGTTTATTACAAAATTATTATTATGCCACTTAATAGTCCAGAAAGTAAAATTTATTAACAAATATCAATTGATAATGTAGCTAGTTTGAATGACATTTTGTTAAGTGCAAAATTTGCTCTGCCCATGTTGTCTTAAATCATGCCGACCTTTTTTTTGTTTAATGAAAGTTGTTACCGTATAGTCTAAACCTGGAAAATGAAAAGTGTACTCCTGTCAAATACATTATTGGACAGTCAGCTGAAGATTAGTCCTTCTTTCCACTTTAAAGCATATACGGTAAGTAACTCAGCGTGAAAGTAGCTTTTAAAAGTTTGCTGATGTTCCCACAGTTTTCCTTCCTGATTTTTGTTAGGAGCCTTTCAAGTGAGCAACTTGAGCTTGTTGACCATTTTTGAGAATGTCAAGACTTGTACTTGAAGCTGTGGTGTTTGTTACTCGCTGCTGCAATCCGAACAGTCCAGCTCAAAAGAGAGCAGCAACTTCCATCTGTGAGCCCCTTGCTCACCTGGCAGTCACCATACAGAGCACCTGGAGTGGGACAGTTTATGTTTCATTTATGTGTAAAGCCATTGCTCTGTGAGCTGCAAAGCCTCAAAGCCAGAGAGGTTTGGGTCTGGTAGTGCTCTCTTAAGAAGCCTGCGCAATGTCAGTGCTGGTAGCTTCTTCCATGCTACTAGAAACTGGGAGCAAAGCTCCAGGAGGAACTTCTCCAAAGCCTTGTTTCTTGTCTCTGTCTAGGAAAAGACATATTCTTCCCCCAGACGCAAAGCATTTAAGATGAAGGGCAGGCTCCAAAAGTAAAAAAAAGACACAAACATTGCCAGTGGGTGTACATAGGAAGAAGTACAGATTTCTGGCATTCTGAATCTTGTTTATTTTCTGCTCTGATTAGTTATGCTGTCCTCAGTTCCTGACCAAATCCTTTATTGAGTATCCTGGTGCAAATAAATCAAATTTCATACCAGGAACATGGTGCTCTTGCCCACTTGTTTTTTTTGTAGGATGCTACTGGAAAACCACATTGCTATTCAATGTATAACAATGCTACTGTTGGCATTCACAACACCTCTTTGAATCGAGTCACAAAATTCATTATTCACATTTTAAAGCTTCTTCTGGCTAAGGAAATCAGTAGCTGAGAGGCGTGTGCATGTGATTGGGCAAAGCACCGGGAAGACCGATTCAAACTATGCTGTCAACTCCGAGGACTTTCTGAGGTTTCAAGTAAATCCCCTGTCTAACCAGAAAAAAAAAATAGTATCTGAATCTAACAGCGCATCTTCCAATAGAGCGCTGAGCTCTCACTCACTGCGGGGTGCAGTTATGAGAGGATTTTAATGTTACCAGACTCACAGAGAATCTCTTGAGCCTAGAAGATCCCTGATAAAAAAAAAAAAAAAAGGGGCTGCTGCCTGTGTGTAAGGGCGAGCTCCATCCTCTGCGGCTTCAGAAGCGGCTCAGGCACAGAACCGAAATTTCTCATAAGGCAGTATCTCCCGAGGATTTTCTCTCGCTCCCTCTTCCCAGCCCCCCTCAATTACTGGTCTTAGACGGAGCTCAGCGCTGCCTTGCCGGCGGCCAGCGGGTCGGGGCAGGGAGCTTTCTCCCTCGTTCTCCATGCGGATTCCCCGCTGGATGCGGCCCAGGGAAGCGCCCGGCCCCGGCAGCTCCTCCCGTACCCCCGCCCCCTTTCGTGCCGCGTAACTGAGTGCGAGGCGGCCGCTTGCCGTGCCGTGCCGTGCTGCGCTGCCCGGGGGGCTCGGCGTGCACCGGCCCGGGCTTCCCGTCCCTCCGCCCCTTCACACAGGTCCGGGCCGCGGGGAGCAGCGAGCTCCCGGTGCGGTGCTTCTCCTCGTAGGGACACAGGTTGCTGGAAACCGAGGAAAGTTACTCGATTAAAGGCTTTTCCGAGGCTTCGGCCGCTCTTCTCTAACGTGTGCAGAATAAAGGGGCGCGGGTGTATTTATCTGTGTGTATGTACGTACGTAAGTATTTGAGCGGGGGCTAAACCCTGCCTGGTTTAGGGGTTGGCAGGCGAGCGCGTTCCGGAGCCGGCGCTCCGGAGCGCTGTGCCCCACGGCCGGGAGCCGGCTT
>NW_005054340.1:656499-676100 GCF_000277835.1 Geospiza fortis | reverse complement strand
CCCGGCCCGTGCCGCCTTCCGGCACCGGGCAGGTGTGCGTGCTGCTGGGGGTGCGGGGCTCGCCGCGCTCCCCGCTGTGACCCGCGGTGCGGGTGGGGGGTTTGTTACTATGGCGAATCTCTTCTCTGCCTCCAGCAGAACCTCTGAGCCTTTTGCAGGGAATCGCTTTTCACCGGATTTACAGGCGGCTCAGGCGTACTTGACAAGTTTGGGGTTACTTAGCAGGAACTCCCGGTGTACCGAGTCGTGCCGAGTAAGAGGTAGCGGTGATTTGGCTCCGAGTGCTCTTTGGGGAACAGGCTGTTAGAGCTGATTTAATGTCTCTGTAAACGCAGACTTTGAGCAGATCCAAGAAGTGAGATACTGGTGCGCTGTTCTCTAAACCATCTCTTTGCTAAACTGAGCATCCTTCAGGGGTGGGTTTTTTGTGTTCTCAAAATTTTCAGTTTCATTGCTATAGTAACAGCTGCTATGCTCATATGTTCTCTTGTGTGACATAAATAGATTTGAAGATAAATAGGATACATGAAGAAGTTAGGCTGAGTTTATCAGTCAGGTACACAAGTCTCTTACTGGAGTGAAGACCTCCCCCCCTTTCTCCTCTCACCCACCTCCCCTCCCCCATTCCAGCTGTTGTCAGCATCCTATATAATTCCTGTGTGTCTAAACACACAGACAGAATTAACTAATAATAAAATACTGTTTTGATCTATCTCCTTGTAAGAACTAGTTGCTGGATTTTTTTTTCATATTTAAAGGGCAGAGATTTTAAAACTTTATGTCTTTATATATATATAACACCATGTTCTAATTTCAGAATGAGTAAAGTGGCAGTATCATTAAATTAAGGTGAAATTCAAGATCTCGGGATGCTTGTATCAAGCCTGATGTCAAATACTGAGTCTTAGAATACTAAGTGGTTTATTTACCATTTATATTAATACAACTTCTTCCTGCTGTAGTCCAATACACTGTTGGCCACAAGTATTAAATACTGGCTTTATACAGTAGAAATTTAGGATTGCCACAGACTTTGTATTTTAGGCAGTTTTATAACTTCATTGTATAGCAAGAGTTTGAGTCTAAAAAGGCATGGATGTCAGCATCATTGATGTCAGCATCAAGGGAATGGAGAAGAAAATCGATTTGAAATTTATATACCTGTGGCTATGAGCTATTAGTATTTGCCTGATTTTTCTTACCTTTATTCTAGGATAGAAGTCTTTGCTTTGGGAAGTTTCTAACAGGCATAGTACTTTTTCCTGTTTGTGGACTGTTAGCATTGACATTTGTGTTGTATTAGGGGTTTGGTTTTGATTTGTTTTTCTTAAGGAGGCATCTTTGTATCATTGCAGCATCAAGTCTGTGATGATAGCTTAGTCCAAAACTTCTTTATTTAGGGGTTAAGGTCCAGCATAATGACTCTGAAGTGCTACAGAAGCTGTTTGTCCTGAGCTAGATCCAAGTTGAAACTTGGGTTTAGGCTATTTTGGCCTTCTTGGCCAATAATGCTTCTATAGACATTCCTAACAGAATTTTCTACTTTGTTTTGAATAAAAGTTAAGGAACTGACATTCATTTTCTTGAATTGCTTTTAAATAAAAGCTTTTGATAAGACTTCTGCATCTTGCATAACCTGCATCTTTTTAAAGCCTACTGCAGGGCGTTGCCTGATTTACTGATTTATGGCTTTGGTGAAATATAAAGCCTATAGATGATACATGCATTTAGGAAATGGCTGGTGTATGTTGTGTGGATTTTCCTATGGGAGAGAAGTAGTGATTGACCATTTGAGTTTGCTGTTGAGTTTGTAAAAATTGATAAAGCAGCACTAACTTTGCTTGGTACTGGGCTGATCAGAGCAAATATAACAATCTACTGGGTCACTCATCCCTTAGGGATTTGATTTTAAGATATGTAAAAACCCTCGTTGTTTTATTTTATAACAAATGGAAAATCGTGTAACTTGAATAAGTATTAGGTGGCAGACCTGGAGAGAGAAAGTTTTGCTACTTCAAAGACTCAGTGTAAGCAACAATATGTTAGTAAATACCTTTTCTTTTTTTTTTCCCTGCAGTGGTGACATGCCTTTCAAGTAGTCCTTGAAAGGAGCTCTATCACATGATCCATTCTTTTGCAAAGGTTTTCTATTGTGAGCTCCTACCCCTTATTTTCCACTGCCATTCTTATGCATGTTGCTCTGGCCTGACTGCCATCCCAGAGTTACACATTTGCCAGCAGTGTTAAGTGCCTGACTAATCTTCTAGACTTTCACTGGATTCACTGAAACCAATGGACTACTCAGAGGCTTAAAATTAGCATATGCTTTAGAGTTAGCCAGGATCAGATGTTACAGATACTACTAAGGTAATCTTAATTTCTTCCTTCTTTCTGTAAGTATTTTTGCTCAGAATAGGTTTGGAATTTGAACTCTAAGTATATAATATTTTTGCAAGAGTTTTTCAGTCATTGTGTTAGAAATCAAACCCACTGAGAAGGAAAGCAAGCAATTGTACTTTGAAAAACTAATGTTCAATAAATAGTGGTTTTGCTTCTTGTTCAAAACATCCAAAGATGAGTTGAAGTTTTTTGGGGTTTTTGAGAGAGAGAGAGAGAGGAGGAGGAGGAGGAAGAATGGAGAACAGTTGTCACATTGCACTGATTGATGGTTTGCCTACTGTGATTAATGTGAAGTTGCATTGGCATGGATGTGTCATCACAGGGATGATGTTATACTAAGTAATCTTTTTTATATCTGGCAATAAAAAAAATAAGTATTTGTGGTAATTACTAAAACCACAAATGATGCATTTGTTTTAATTATTTTTGCATTATACTAGAAATTTGTCCTGGAGCTATCTAGTTCATGAATACTACTGGGTTTCAGTGTGCTAAACAAGCCAAACTGTATCAGTGCCAGACTTAGATATTTAAAAGATAAAACATTCAGATAAGATCCATTTTTTTAAAAAAATCAAGTAAAAAGTTACATAGATGACCCAAAACATAATCTGTCCGAGACTTAACTGAGATGGCATTATTCATATTAATTTCCTACAAATTTGATTATGAAACAACTTGAAATTTTAAAAATGGCAATTCTTAGACTTCATCCTGAATTTCAAATGAGACATGCAACAGTGTGCAATGACTCAGTTTTAACCGAGTAACCTTAGAAACGTCTTCAGAAATGGCTTTTAGTCTAGTTATATTTGAGCTACTGCCACTGCCAAGTGTGTGTGTGTATGGGTGTGTGTGTACATGTGTATATAGTGGCTCTGGTGAGTGTACATTTGCTGTGTTTATTCTTAGTCTAGATGCTTCATTGCTATGATCTGCAATTACAGTTTTAGAAGTAGTTTTCTGCTCTGCACTGCTCCAAAGCATATTCGACCGTCTGTTCAAGCAGTGATCCAAATCCAGAAAGCACAGTTTGTAAATACCTTCTTGCAGCTTCCACACCTGCACTGCACTTCGGAGTGCTGCTGGGAGCCAAACTCACCAAAGCAGCCCATTTTGCCTGGAAGAAGGAATGTTTAGGACAGCAAGCAGCAGAAACATGGGAAAACTCTTTCAGGAGGCAGGTCATGCACAGGTGCCCACTCTTCATGCTTTTCTGATGCATCTTCTGGTGGGCAGAGTCAGACAGACAGTACTAGAGGAGTACTGAGTTTCTTTAGGAACAAAGGGGAAGGAGGCAGTCAAGCTGTGTTGTTCATGTGGTTTGTGCCTCAGGTTATGTCCCTGGGAGCAGCCCCAATGTTGCAAAGCCATTCCTGCCTCTTCATCCAGGTTTAGGGAAGACTAGGGACATGCAAAGCAATGGAAAGTAGTTTTATGTATTGCCTTATTACAGAAAATTCAAAGGAGAGTAATCCTGCGTGAAGACTGCACCATATTTCATAAGCTGTACTAAAAGGTTAAGTTTAAGAAATGAGTGTTGGTGTGAATCACTTGATGTAATGTTAGATGGAAAGAATATTACACCGCTATCTTTCATGTAGTGGTGACACATTTCACTGAAACAAGAGCTGCAGCATCCCTCTAGACAGCTCTGCTTCTACCAGTGTTGAAAACTTCAGTGCTCAGCCTGGTGTTTATAATCTTCTTTCAAGTAAAACAAAATGGAAAAGAATTTTTCCTATCTGAAGAGGACTGTTTGTATGCAAGTGTAATACTAACATTAAAATAACAGCAGTTTATAAAAATGTGGCGTGGGTTAATATATAAAATATGCTTTCCACTCCTTGTTGAGCAAAGAGTTCTAAATTTATCAGGCTCTTAATTGGTTCCTTCTGCTCCTTCATATGTTTTGCCTCACTCATCTCTCTTTGCTGAGGACCATCCTTTATCCTTTCTCCTTCTGTAAGCTTTTCACTGTATATGATGTGTTGAACCCTGGTTTCCTGTTGGGGCTTAGGTAGGACTCCTATTTGGTGGTGAGTGTTGACATGTTAAAGCATGTCAGTGTGAATCACAGGGGCACAGAACAGCTTAAGCAACTTCCTGTGGGATAACTGATGTACATTACTACTAGCATGGATTAATGTTTCCTTTTGATTGCACGAAAATATTGGATCATCTGTATATCACTAGTTCATTGCCATCTTTAAAAAGATTATCTTGTTAAGTGTTAGAGGTCTCCAGTAAATCACACCACACTTGTATTTGTGCTAGAAGAACTGCATTACTGTTAACTTACAGCCAAAGTAAATCTAAATCACCCCAGAATTAAAAGTTCCCTGTGCCTTTAAATCCCCACCTGAGACACAGGGCTGACCTAATAAAATAGTCTAGGTGTGATGTGCCATTGTACATTTTTTGGCAGGCAAGGAAGAAAAATATTTGAATTTTTTTTGGCTTTAAGATAAGCTCTTGGACCATCTATATGATTGGTCATAATAGAAAGGACACTCAGTTGTTTCCCGTAACTATTCTGTATTTTTACAGAATCCCGAGAGTATCTTTTATAGAGAGAACCAAATTACTTAATTAATTTTAACCTAAGTAGTTTTCCATAGATTTCTTTTCTAAGTTTTTTTTTTTTTTTTTTCTTTGTTTTTATTAGCTGGAAAATTCCTTTATCTGCTGCCAGAGCCTTTACACATGAGAACACTGTTAATGCTCTTTTGTTCTGGGACAGACACTGCAGTCTTAGGAGTTTTTTCTTCTCCTTTTACTCTTATTTGTTTTGAGACTCTTTCTTTCAGATAAGAAAACAAAGTGGACGATTTTGAGTAATATCCAGCAATATATCAGATTTTAATTAGAACATGGAATTTGGTGTCTTTCTGATACAAAGTTACTTGCTCACACATTGCAACCTGGAGGTTAGGTATGCTGGTGTTGCTTTAGAGTTGATACAAATATACAACTAAATGTTCACTTTGATTTTCTTTGTTACTTATTCTACCTATTTCTTTAGCAATAGTTATGTTTCTAATTGTTACAGCTGGAACCTTTACAATTGTGCTCATTTCCAGTTTGGGAAAGGTATCCACAATGGACAGTGTACAGCAAGAAAGCAGAAGGAATAAGGTGGATGACTTTGAAATATGTTATTATTGCCATGATTTTTGCTCCTGTATTTTTCAGATTTAGATCACATGAAATTAACTTGCTCATAATAGAGGAATAATTGACAAGAGGCAAATACAGAAGCCCCATGTGCATCTTTGAGCTACTGAACTTGATGTTAGCTCCCAATGTGTGCAAACACAAGAAATATGTCTAAACTTGGGTCCTGTTCTTTCACTGATTACCACCTTTCCCTTTGCTTCCCATTCTTGATAAGGGACATTGTTTGGCTGATCCTCATAATGATCTTTCAGAGGGGTGTCAAATCAAATAATATTGCAGACTAACAAGCTTTTTGGGCAAAGAGCACCAGTGTGCAGTACTGCTGAAAATAGGCTCAGTTTGTATAAAGCTGCAAGTATTTTAACCAGATGACTGGGAAACTGTTTGCAGTAGCTGTTTCTGGGACTTTGGGTGAATGTAACATCAAACATGCTTCTGGGGACTACTGAGGCCTGTGCTGTTGCTTGGTAACCACAAATGTGGTTTCTGGCCTCTGGTCCTGAACCTTAGCAGTGTACTTAAGAAGGCCAGGATTCAAATTTAAGCATGAAAGTCACTAGAAGAAATTTCTTAAGCCTCAGAGCAGAATTTGAAATTTCTCTGCTTCATACACCTGTTGAGCAGGAGGACAAGAAGGAGGCGAAGTTGACAAAAAGCTAACAGAGAAGAGTCTCTGTCCCTAGCAGAAGGATGGTTAAGCCAAGGAGCTGGAATTTGCCAGTTTTCTTGGCTACTAAAATCCAATGGAATGTATGAAGTCAAAGGGCAGTGTTTTGGGAACTTGACTTTATGGAATTTAGGTTAGAACAATGGAAATACATTAACCAGTGCTGGCACTACAGTTCCTGTGCTTGTCTTGCTTATATTGATCTGTGTTCTGTTTAGTATGAGTTTTCAGGAAGATAATAGGGCCTCATAAACGATTATACATTCAAACTTTTCAGTCTTAAGGGTGTGCTAGTGAGGCTAAGTCTCATCCTTGCCTATTACAACCCATTTTTGCCTTCAGGTCTCAGTGGTGTCCTCATGTACCTATTGTTCTCTTCAGCTGCCAGGAGCATGATTCTGTGCTGTAGGTCTTTGGCCTCAAATTCACTTCTTGAGGGCAGAGGAGGGTGCTGTCGTATGGGATAGAGAGTATAAGCAAAGGCAAGGTCCCCTTCTATCAAATTTCTGACACTCAGTCTTTTATGGCATGAGTGAAAAGATTTATTTCTGCTGTACAGTCTAAAATGGGATAACTGTGTTTGTCTTGAGCAAAGAAGGCACATGTGAAAGCTGCAGCTTCCTCAGTCTCAAACCCTGTTGCAAGGTGTTATCCAGCAGCCTGGAAATGTTTGTTGCAAAAGTATTGATATAAAATGACAGAAATCTTATGTTCATCATGGTTTGGGTATTTAAGGGATGTGAAAACAAGCCCTTCATTTTTACTGTGGTAGAAAATATCATCCTTTCCAGTTGCTGTGGCACAGAAACTTGTAGTAATAGATGGAGTAGCTCAGATTTAGGAAGTAATATGCAGCTTATCAGTAACATAAGCATTCATTTGTTGGCATATCTAATGGCTTTTTGGTTGTTGTGTGCACACACTCTCTTAAAGCAGTGCAGGTGCCTCTGGTCAAGAATAATTGCTTATGGCCGAAAGAAGATGGCAAAATGGGCAGTTGTGGAAGGCCCCTTGCTTTAAGGCCAAAGCTTGTGTGGGGAGGTTGCCCATGTCCGCCTGTGCCACATGCAGACTGCTCATGGGTGAAACACATTACTTGTCAGTGCTAACAGCTGCCAGAAGCTACACTGGGCCAAATTTGCTCTATGAGCAATCATGGGAGATAAATGAGGCAATTTTTCAGTAATCATAGGGTCAAATTTGAAGATCACATAGATGTAGACCTAGAACAGAATACCTTTTGGTTTTATAGAAGTGATATTGGAGAGGACAGAGAGATATTGTCTAATGATAATGAATTCATGGAACTGTACATTACCATAAGCGGTTAGAAGCAAAAGTCACAATTTAATATGCTGAAATGAGAAGGACCAAGTGATGACTAATCTTACAATTATAAGGCATAGCATATGAAACTGCCAGTTGGATCACATAGATTTTTAATAAGTACATCAAGTTGCAACTTACAGTGTATTAGTGAAGTGTCCCTGCCCATGACAGGGGGTTGAAACTAATCTTTAAGGTCCCTTCCAGCCCAAACCATTCTGCTATGCTGTAATAGAAAAGTGCTATGTTTGGATACAAGTCGTTCGAAATCTCATGCAATCCTCCCTTTACTGAGGAAATTTTTACATATGCTTTTCTAGATTTACTTCCTCCACAGTGTGTGTCTATGTCTTGCCGTATGGCCCCTTATCCTCCCAGTCCAATCCAGGTGCAAAGCATCCCTTTTATCAGCTAGCCAGCTGTGCTGCTCTGAGACAGTAAAAGCTTTTGATCATCCAGCTAAAGCTGTCCCTGGGTTTAAAGAGTGTTGCCTGGGAGGAAAGTAAGGGTCGAGAAGAAGCTGTGACCCTCTGATACCAGAGCAGATTTCCTGTCATTATAGAGCAAAATGACACCTCTCCATGGGGTCTTTCCCTCACCCCACTACTTTCCTGACTATCCTAGTTCAGTGGGAATGCAGTAATGTTTACATTCGATCACCAAAAGGTGTCACAAGCTCTTCAAAGTCCTGGGAGCATGGTCCATAAAGGAGGGTGAGATGGACTCTTTCAGATATTTGTGGGGGAAGAGAAGGTGGAGGGGGACAAGATGACAGCCCTCTGTGTATTTGGGGCTAATATACCATGGAGAAATGGAGGACTGAGTGGAAGAAAAGTTACAGACCTGCTAATCACAGTGCTCTTTGGACACTGCAACATAAACTGATAGAAAGGATAATATAAGAATGAAGGTAGTAAATGGTTAAAGGGATAGTTTGCAACAGGAGTTCTCCAAAACCAGATTGTGCTGGAATGACCTGCTTACTGACCTTTTCTTAGATGATATTTGATGTCTTTCTATTTCCTGTCAGGGCTCTGAGCATGGATTTTCTGTAGTGCCACTTGGGAAATGTTTACTTAAGCTAGAGAAGATGGATATTCTTGCAAGAGTGTGGTTGGGCAGGGATCTGGGTAAAGGAACATTTTCAGTTTGTCATTTTGAAGATTGAAATAATGGAAAGGAAGGGTACTCCTAATAAAGTTCCGCAAGGAGAACTCTTTTTGGCTACTTGAAAAGTACTTTTTCATTTTATTATCTTGGCACAAAACCATGAAATAAGCCAAGGAAACTTCTTGATAGTGAAATATTAGGAGGCATTTTCTGAAGAGAGGAAGATAAATCCTGTGTAGAAGGATGGAAGATGGAAAGATGAAAGGGGAAGAACAGGATTGGAGCTGAGGTAATAATACACTTAAAAGCTAGTCACATATTCAGCATCTTTGGCTGAAAAGAAGTGTAGGAAAATACCTATGTGACCTGGTTGAGTACAGCATATCTCAGCCACCTGTATTAGGAACATAATAGAATATTTCATGGCCTCACATAACAAGCAAAACTGGGAGCGTTACACAGGGTTAGGACTTCATCTGGAGAACTGTACACAGCTGTGACCCTCTCTAGGCAAGAGACACTTTCTAGCCTTCATTTCTTCTGAACTGTCCTGCATGGATTATCAAGAAATAAAGAAGCTTGTTGTGCATAGACCTGACTTAGTGTGTTTCTTCCATTTCTTAACAGAGAAGAGGCTGCTAGATTACATAGCTTCTTAGAGTAAATAGAGGTTATTTGTTAAGAGTGATGAATCCTGGTAAGAATAATTAATTTGATGAAGGATTTACTTTCTTTGAAAAAAGACAGGATTAGTTGAGTCCCTGGCAGCTTTTAGTATAGTTCATTTCTGATGAACTATGGTGAGGGATGTTTGAAACTAGGTGATTTCCAACTCAAGTCTTTCTGTAATTCATCTTACCAAGGAGGGAGAGAGAGTTAAAGGTATCTCCTGAGTTGCTTTTTACCATCAGCCTTTGGTTTTAGGGCTTTGACTAACCATCTATGATGTGTTTGACTGGAGCATCTTTGTCAGCTAGTGCTCCTCCATTTTCCCTCAAAATATTTGAACCCAGTAGCCCTAGGGAATACAGTGACCTCCCAGCCATGATTGCACTTTGTCTGGTCTCTGACCAAACTTCAAAGTTTTCCAGGTTTATTGATTGAAATTTTTTGTTTCTTTCTCTCCAGAGTTGTAGTTCCTGTGTAGCTCATGTCATCCTTGTCTGTGTTGGATCTTGAGATGCCTTTGGCAAGAATCAGCTAATGCTGAACATAACTGAGCATCTTCTCCAAAGTGATCTAGTTTGTGTCCTACCATCTTAAGATCCTATCTTGTGAATCCATAAATTCAGGAATTAATTGTCTTAGCTGAAAAACTCTTTTTCTCTGAAGTTTATCAAGGTTGTGATTGCATGTCACTGCTGTTTTCAGTCGACACTAGATTTTGGACCACTTTTGTAAAATCAGGCACAACTTGATGCACGCATCTTCAGCCAGCCAAATGGCCATGGAAGTGTTGGCTTCACAGGCAGGGCAGCCATTTGACATGCAAATAGCGTCAATTTGCATTTATGAATAACCAGTAACTAATGGTGTGACACTTCAGAATGCCTCAAGTGTTTGTCACCTTTGGACTGCATGAATCGCATCCTTCTAATTGGAATTACTGTTAAAGCTATTCTTGAAGCTAAACACTTCCAGTAGTTTATTGCAAACTGCTGTGAGCACATTTCTTATGTTCCTTATCTTAGATCTACTTTCCTTTTGCCAGTGACCTTCTTTCACCATTTGTCTCCTGCAGCATTTGTCATGGCCGTCTCATTTTAGCATGGACGCTCTGCTGGAATGACAGCACTCTTTCAGCCTAAGGTCCTTTTCTGGCCATGCTTTTCAGCAATAATCTGAATTTGTGAGGTTAATTGCAAAGTCTGTTCTTCTGTGTTTGTTTCTTTTCTTCTCTGCTCTCTTTTTTTTCCTCTTTTTCCTTACAATAAGTGCCTGCTAAAAAGAATCTGTAGCCATCCATTTCCTCTTTTGCTTGTTGCTTATTGTGAAAAGTTTTACTTCAGGTATTTTTCTGAGTCTTTGGAAGTTGGATACTAAATGCATGCTATTGAGTGATTGCTATATTAGTAAGAATAATGAATTAAAAGAGAACTTTATTTTATGGGATGCAATGATTATTTCAGCATAAATTTTAAGTCCTTGAGCTACTAATGTCATGGTGTTAACAGTATTCGTTTTCTTTGTCTCTACATTCAGCGTTTCTTTTATTTAGAGCATCCCTGTTAGAATTGCTTTAGATTATAATGACTTTAGTAATAGGAAACTATTTTAAGTTTTCTAGCAGAGGTCTCAATAGGTACATAATGCAAACAACCTAAAACCAGCTTGAATAATGGTACAGTAATCTTTTGAGCATAATTCTAAAAGTGAGTAATTGTTGGCCTAAACTTCTTTACAGTCATAAATAAATTCTTTAGTTCAATTGCATTCAAATTGATTTTGTATACATTTAATAAAACATCCATGTTTTAACTCCCGCATTTTAAATGCAATGAGTCTCAAATGGATAGTGAAAACTTGATGAGTAATAGGGTATCACAGAATATCCAGAGATATCTTCCCTTTCTTGAATTTGGCATTGAGAAAAAGACAAAGATAATGAACTCCATTTTTTTCTCCTGGAATGTCACATACTTACACCTCATGTCTTGATGAAGTCTGGAAACCAGGGGCTGCAAGTTAAGTGTTCACTGAAGAGGAGAAAGCCTCTGGGAGGAGAAAGTGTTTAAGACTCTATCAAAGATTGCCTTACATGAAAGAACAAATACTGCTAATGCTTTTCTCTATTCTCTTAATGAAAGGCAAGTTTGAGTACAAAGAGTTACAGATAAAATTTCCAAATTTGGTGTTGTTCAGACCTCTAGTAATGTGCAATCTTATTGTAAAAGGAATTACAAAAGACAAGTTGCCAACACTTTTCTGTGAGCAAACCCCAGATGCAGTGTCTAAGATTTCAGCCGTGTCTGTCAGAAACTGGAACACAGGTTTTCAAAACAAAAATATTCACAATAAGTTAATACTTTTTAAAAGGTGCGTGTGTGATTGAGATTTGTTAGAACTATGTTTTCCTTTTCCGTGTTAGCAGGAAAACCTCCTCTTGGAACAGTGAACTTCTAGGAAGCACATTACAATTGGATTAAGAATTCGGGTTGCCCAGCAAAAGTCAGTTGAGAAATACTGTAGTTGGGCAGACTTGACACTTCATTATCTAATTGAGTTTTGGGGTTTTTTTCTGTTGTTACCTCTTCCAGAGTGTTGCACAGTGACTGTTTTTTTTTTTGTTTTTTTTTTGTTTGGGAACCCCTGTTCCACAAAGCACCTTCCTTAATAAATTCTCTAAAAATCTTGAGAATTTCTCTTCTAGTTGGATTTAAGCTCTAGATATTCTTTCTGTTCCCTGTGCAGGAAGGAGTTGATGTAGAAAGGTTTTCCCCTTTCCCCTGCACCAGAGCTGCTGTGAGAACTTGCTCCGTTTAAGGTTGACTGAGCTGATGCTTGGTTTGGAGGAAGGCTTCAGAATTGCTGGGGTTTTTAGCTGCTGTGCTTTTCCACAGTGTTAAACACGATCAGAGAGTTAAATTTTCACCAGCAGGCATTAGTGCAGTAGTGCCTGATTTGTTTTGCTGGAGGCGGCAGTGCTTCTTAGCAAATCACTCATGCTGCTGGAAGTTGTCTCTAGCCCTCCAAAGACCTTCAGGGTTTTGGATGTTTAGCCTATACTGCTGCTTAACCAGCAGAAATTGGGTCTCCAAGTTTGCTTAGGTACAGCCTTGTGAAAGAAGGAAGACACAGCCTGGGGAATTAAGGATGAACTGTTACTTCCCTTTGGTTTGCAATCCTTGTCAATGAAGCATTCACTGTGGGGCTTCCCATAGAGGGTTTATTTCTGGATATTTGCTTTTGGGGCCTGTCTCATGAATACACCAGTATTTCATACCTTTACTTGCTGACTTGAATGCATTGCCACAACCCCTGCATCAGCATAGAGCCCATGGTGCAACACAAACTATTAACATTCAGAATTGGAAATAATAAATTTTTATCTTTCCTAAGATCAAGATAAGCAAAACTTCAAAGATCTCTGCTGCTGCAAAGGCCTAATATTGTTTTCAATAGTCACGTAGCTGTGGTGAGCTATCCAAACTGCTTCTGCAGAGCTGCTTGGCCATGTTGCTTAGTAACATCATCCTGTTGCTGAGGCACTCGGCCCTCACTCAAAGTGGGTAGGGAGCAGGAAAGATAGGCACAGTGATTTGTATAACCAGATAGCAGCATCTGTTCCCATTTTTGCACGGGACTTCTCTTCCCTTTTCTTGTGAAATTGGCAGGGCTGAGGGGCATGGAAGAGGCAGAGCTTAAGAGAGGGGAGAGAAAAAACACCAAACAAACACAAAGTAACACCCAGGATGATCATTTGCTAAATGGTTTTAAAAAAATTATCTTTTACTTCCCAGCTGAAGGCAAATTGTTGATGTATGGTAGTGGTTTCTTTGGGGCAATTTCTGTTTTTAGTTTTTTCTTCATTGTCAGTACCCTAGATGAGAAATGAAATAGGAATTATCTCCCTGAACTTGTCTGTCACATTTAATCTGCTATTTCTTCCTGGCTATATTTGCCACTTATATCTTTGCTCCCAGTCAAACTTTTCTTTTCCACTAGCAATTTATTTTTGATAAAATGTTGTGAGCAGGTGAGGGCTTTTCAACAGAACAAGGGCAGTAGCAGAAAGAAGAAAATGCTCAGGATGAGGTACAAATTTCTAGTGTGGTCCTTCTGTTTTCCCTAGATTCTTAGAATTATAATAACTGATACAATACTTTACAGTGAAGTTAGATGGCATGGCTAAAATTATGGACTATTTAAAAATATTTCTACCTTTATTTTTCTTTTAAACATGCTGAGAAATGTAATGGATGCCAATATTTGGTTAAAAACTTAATAACTTAATATTTGGTTAGTTTAAATAGGATAAAAATTATGTGGGTACTTCTTATAAGACATAATAAACTTTATTGAATGATTTTTAAAGTTTATTTGGGGCCTGTTTATTACACTTACAAAAGTGTAATCTCTTTTTTTTTTCCTCCGTCCTTTCTCTATTTTTAGCACTAATGTGAAAACTGCTGGCCTTAGTTCAGATGTTGGTTTTGCAGTGTCCCTTAAGCAGCCAAAGCCAATCTGTTTTGAGGAGACTTTTCTAAGATGCTTAATCTAGTTAACAGACAAATTATGTCTGGGGAATTCCACAGTGTGAGCTGAATGTGGCAGTACCCTGACAGTGACACTGCTAATAGGTTTAACAGTGCAGTGAGAGTTTGCAGAAACACTCCAGACCATGCATCATATTCTACTTCAATCCTTTAAGGAGAAAACCTGGGGAAAAGAAATTTAAGATACTGACAGGTGAGGCAAGGCTGCTCTTTTAGTTCTGGGGACTTGAATATTGGGGCTTTTTGTTTGGTGGTGAGCTCCTGTCATGTGGGCTGAGGATGCCAGAGTAGCATATCCGTAGGGCTTTTTTCAGGCATCCAGAGTTTGATATCAGTTGAAAGATGTCATGTGTAATTAGTTAATTCACTGAAGGCATTATTTCTTTCTGTATCTGTACAAATAGTCCTGAGTCAGAGAGAGAGTGATGTAGTGAGAATGAAAAAAGTGTAAAAACAGAAATGAGTTTCAGTTCTGAGCTTTCATTAATCTTTCATTCTAGTATTTTGGGAAAGAAAAAATTATACATTTGTGTTTGTGTGTATGTAAAATCTAAACAGGTGAGAATCCTGTGTTTAAAAAAGCCCTAAACCCAGTTAAAAAGAGTTCACTGGAGACTGTGTCCTGATTCTAGTGACTGCAGGTGTTTGGTGTGCTAGGGGCCCAAGCTGATGTACCAAGGTGTGCATTAGCTGGAGCCGCCATATGGCCTGTCGTGTCTTACTGGTTAATTTAACCATCTGTCATGTCTTAACAATTTGTGTTCACTTTCAGTAGTCAGGTTAGAAGGGTTTTCTTCTCTTTGGTGCAGTAATTTTCATCATACAGTGCTGTTACATTTCCCTTATCTGAGTTCTATTAGTTTTATTTATAATCATATTACTTGTAGATCATACTTTCCTTTTTCGATGTTATAACTTGAAGAAGTATGCATTCAGGCAGGCATTTTGGAGATGTTTCTGCTTAAATTTCTGGCACAAAACAAAGTCAGTATCAAAACTTGAGCTGTGAATGTTTGACTCCACTTCTCCTCCTGTTCACTTCTAATTCTGCACTTGTGTTCACATCAATTTCTTTGCTATGTAAATTAAAATAGGTTAGTGTCTGTAAAACAGGTTTCATAACATATGAGTTCAAAGTAAAAATCCCACTGTTCATATGCTCTTTCTCACATGTTTTCAGAATTGCAGTGAAGCTATGACCTGATCTACTGTATACATATATTTATTTAATAAGTAGCATTTTTATTATTATGCTACTATTTACTTAATAGTAGCATTTCAGGACAAGCATCTAAGAGAAAGGTACATCAAAAAGGGTTTTCAGCCATAATGTGCTGTTTAAATCAAAAAGTTCTTTCAGTCTTCTGAAAAGCATGCAATAAATCAAAGCCACAAAATTCCTATGATTCTCTTTCAGATTTTGTGCCTGCAGGCTCTTATCTCAATGATGGGCTTATTGCAATTTTACCATAGTCTTGGGGTGGTTGTTTATTTTTTGTTGTTTTTTTTTAAACTTCTAGTGCAAGCAACGTTGTCATTATATTTAAAGTTAAGAATTGATGCAGCCAGCTGTAGATCTTCAATCTTCCTTGTCAGAAAGATGCATCTTCTAAGTGCAAAGTGTTGTAGTGTGTTCAGTCTGATTTTGGTACTTAGAGCCTTAAGTAGCCAGAGGTCTGCTGTGTGTTGATAGGTGTGGGGTTGCAACAAAGTTTAATTAATTAAATTAAGTTGTTAACATGTAACTGATAAGGGGTAATACAATGGTTGTTGATCTTCAGCTCATGTGTCACTAATGATGCTCCTCCATCATATACATAAGGAAATTTTTTAGCAGGACTCTTGATCAATGTATTTAATGATCAAGGATTTCTGAATGAGGGCTGAATGGTATACCTGGTCAAATCTGAATAGGTTTTTTAACATCGAGATTATCACTTGCATATTTTGTGTTTCCAAGGAGCTCTTAAATCCTGGACAGGAGGACAGTACCGCATGCTCTTGCTATTAGAAATGTTTAGAGAGTATCATGACTTTGTAGGGCTTCTTCTTAAAGGTGTAGCAAGGCAGGATGATAAGTTACAGAGCCTTTAAAAAGAGGCACAAATAAAAACTGTACAAGATTTATTAGAGCATATGCAATGGCCGTGATCCATTAATTTCAGTAATTTTAATGTCTTTAGTTTCTTGCAATGACAAATGCCAATATATTGGTTTACTTTATTGACCTAAACTGTCAGATCAGCAGTGTCATTCAAATGTGTCTGTTGTATTTATTTTCTTGACAGCCTGCACCAGCTATGAAGAGCAATTAGGGATTATTTGGTGTATATCTCTCATGTTACACTTGTCTGATTACAGTATTTATCTTCCTATGGGAAGTGAGACTTTTTCAAAAAAGAGCATTTCCTAGGAAACAACTATTTCCCTATGCTGTGAAGGAATGTATCAAACTAACGTGGAAAAATTTAGCTAGTAGGGTGGGCATTTTTTAAGTGTGAAGAGTAGAGATTGACTTTTAGATCCAATTTGGTAGGGCTGCACTTTTCATTTGTTCTTTCTATTGCCCCTCTTGAAAGTGGGAAGAGAGGAAATACCACATGTAGGAATATGTATTTTCATCTGGACAGTTCTAGGTTATCCTTGTTGCCCTAATCCAGTTCACCTGGCTGGGAGCTCATGTGATACCCCAGTGGAACCTTGCCACAGATGACTTCTAAAAGCTCCACAGTGATGCAGAAGATAGGATGTTCCACTTGCTTCAGGTTTCAGTCTTGAAGGCTTCAGAAGACAGAAGATTCTCCTTATCTTATGCTTTTGTTCATATAGTTAATCAGTTTCTGTTTAAAAAAATTATATTTAACTTTTTTTTCTTAATTTGGTGCCTATCACAGCTATTTTAGAGCTGTATAGTCCTCTGTATACCTTCTGCTGTGATGCATCTGTGGCACTGCAATCAAATAATTTCTCAGTCTTTTGTCAAACAAGATTGGACTATTGGAATAATTGATTAATGGATGGTTTCTTGAATCCCTAAATAATGGTTTAGTTCTTCTCAATGGTTTTGGATTGCTTTGGTTTGTTTGGACTTTTTAAATTAATCTACTACCCCACTTTTTGACTACCATGATCATGAAAGTTCTGACTATGCTCTGGTGCTGAATACATCATCTGTAAATAACAACTAGCAGGACTGAAAGTTTAATGATGAGTTTTCTTTGAACTTGAGCATAGACCTGTCTGTGAATGGGCTTGATGCCTGATGATGTCTCTGAAAGAAAACCAGCATTGATGTCAGGGCAGGCTGGCCAGGGAGTAGGGCTGAGTCAATTTTCAGAATATGTAGGAGAAATGTGTGTGGCCTTGCTGCACATCACTGCTTTGATTTCAGGCAGCCCAGAGAGGTGCAGTGCTATTAGTGGGGTGAAGGGCTGGCAGCTGGATAAGAAGGTTTGGTGAGTGCAGTCTGGGGGGAGCCATGCTTTCATGATGCCTCTACATTTAGGGAAACCACTTCTGAGGATGCTGAGCTTCCTTTAATGAGAAACTGCTCATGGGCCTTGCTGATCTTATCTTCTATTGCTTCCTAGTAGTATACTGGTTGCTGCTTTTCCATTCTGACCTGGTTGCTTTTCCAGCCTCTGAGAGCTTCAAACTGCTTTAACGCAAGAGTTTTTGAAGGCAGTGGTACAGATCAACTTGCAGCTTTAAATAGGAAGGGATGTAGCTGTTGGCTGCTAACCCAGGATACAGGCAGGAGACCCATTACACCTCTCCTTCTCAGTGACATCAGTTCTTTGAGTTCATGGTCTTTGTTTTGATCAGTTATCTCAACTGTCTCTCCAGTGCCTTCCAAAGCAGCAGAATATGGTGGAGGGTTGAGTGTGTAGATGAGGTGGGATTCAGTTGTCTGAAATCCCCAAGTTATCTGTGTGACCTTTCCTGGATATAACTCTTGGTATAACAGCTACTAGTCAGTTGATTTTAATATTTAAATAAAATATGCAATAAAAAACTGTTGCTCCTTAGTTGAGACTTGAATAAATTAATACATAGAAAAACTTCTAGGAGCAACTGAAAGGAAATTTTAACTTTAATCAACTTGCTGTTGTAGTTTTTAAAATACCAACTTAATACAAACATTAAAAAGTTTGATAGTGTTACATCTCTTTTTAAATCTTCGGATTTATTGTCTTTTTAGCTAGATTTAAAAACCTTAAAGGGTAGTAGTATTTTGTGTTTAAATATTGATACCTGATAATTTGGAAATAGAGTAGTAAAATTGCATGCAGAACAGTATCATTTTTGCTTAAAACTTAAGGTGTTTAAGAGACGTGATTTTAAAATGGCCTTAATTTCTGAGATTTGGGAGTAGTTTAGTTTCTAAAATGAAAATATTTTAGTTACCTGTTAAAATCTTCATTTTCTTGAAGTGTTAGAGGGATAGTGGCAGTTACTCCCTGATAGGGTTTTAACTCTTGACCTTCTTGGGGGGGATGTTCAGTCATAATGTTGTTAACTCAGATGCTTTGAAGTTGTTTTTAGATTGCTGCTTAACTGTTTTCAGTCAAATCAGGTTGGTTAAAGGTTTTGGTCAAGAAGTTCCTCTAGTTATACATGTGCTTACTGTTTAGTACAGTAGTGTTATAGTCTTAATTACATGTATAATTTGCAAATCAATCTCTGTTCAATATTAGCATAATAAACTAATATTAAACTTCTATTTAGATTAGTACCAGCACTTGTAAGTGGAGAACTATTGGTAGAGTATGAAGGAGGTTGAATTAAGCCCACCTCACTAGATTACCATAACAGTTTGGAAACATGCTGATATCTGGGTTATACTGCTACTGAATTCAATGGGAAAAATCTTTTGGCTTACAGGAAGCTGAGTTAGGAAGAAAATCTGTTGTTTGAAAACCACTGTTAACTTGTACATGGGCAAAAGAATTGTAATGCTTCTAGAATGGAGTTGTAATTCTTTATCCTGTAGCAAGTCTGATTTTTTGATACACTGTTAAATGTCTGAAATGTTCTCCTCAATTTTTCTGTATTTTTTCCTCTGATGCAGATTGATTGAGCCAAATTTGCATTGAAATTTGGATGTAATCACAACAGGCTGTTTTTCAGGCCACTCTGAAGGATACTAGATCTTAGTGGGAGCAGTTCAGCTGTTCTGAAAATCAGTCTCAAGGGTGCGAGGCTAAAGAGCACTTTGAAAATGTAGACCATGAAGAATTTAATTCTGTAATAGTAATATCAAGTTTCTGGATAATTGCTGTAGTTATAGATAAAATATTTGGGATTCTTGGCAGACTTTCTAGTAAGGGGAGCAACAGAATTACTTTCAGCAGTGTGCTAATGGCAATTCAGACTGAAAAATGTTTGAAGGGAAAAATATGCAAATAGGGCATTCCGCTAAAAACATGCACAAAAGTTGAAAAATTCAGAAGAAAACACGTATATGGCACAAGCTGATTAGAAGAAGGAAAGGGAATAAATTATTCTTTTCTCCAGACAATTTGTATTAAAGTTTAAGTAATGTTATGTCAGTGTATATTTCTCATTTCCATCCTGTGTTGCTATCTCATCTTACTTTATATCTGTGCTTTGCATTTTAAAAGTATTTAGTGTCTGTTTATGCAACAAAATCACTGCAAACACAATGATAGTGGCAGAGGGTTTCAGGAGGAATGGCTAAA
>NW_005054340.1:630016-656489 GCF_000277835.1 Geospiza fortis | reverse complement strand
GAATAGCTACACCCATGGTGTGAGCAGTACAAGCTCAGCCTAGTGAAACATCACCTACATCCAGGATTTCAACCTCACAGAACTAGCAGCAAGGGCCAGAATAGTGGTGTCTTTGATTGCTTTTCTAAACACTTAAGTAGCATGTTATCACTTTGTGGTATAGATCTGACATTTGTAAAGTGTCACTTGCAAACTTATTGCCTACTTTACTTTATTCTTACCTTCAAAATGTGTAATGTTTGTATGGCATCCCCATGACTCTTCTTGCCAACCTTGATAACAGACCACAGAGCTGAAGTACCTGAGTGGCAAAAGGATTGAAGTGGCAACTTCAATCACAGCTGGAATATACAAGTCTCTTTTTTAAATGTTCTAATATAATCTGTTTTTAATAGTAGAATAAGAAGATGTTTTATTAAAATCGCATTTAGTCTTGTTATTTACAAAAAAAAAAAAAGCTGTATCCTTAAAATGGTTTTTTCAGGAGGTGTGTTTAATTTATTCATTCTCAGAGGATATTTAAGTTGTAGAAAGTCTTAGCAACTTGATTTTTTTTCAAAGTGTTGAAGACAAAATGTTGATAAGACACAACCATTCTCTTGCAATTTTGAGAAGCATTTGAAAGATCAGCCTTCGTGTAAATCTACATCCATTCATCAACTCCAGCTTATTTAATTTGTAGATCTTCGGATATGGGCATAACATGTGAAACTCGTTCTGACTGCTGCAGGTTTTTTCTCCCCAACCCTCCTACCTTCCCCAGTACTGGACCCGTTTAGTTGAGGACATTCCTGGGTTGTACAGCTTTTGCCTTTTCTTGTTTGTTTGTTTTTGTCTGTTTGGTTTTGGTTTTTTTTTATTTTTAATGAGAGGGTGGGGGGTTGGTTTGGGGTTAATTTGTTCAGGGGTTTTTTTTTGTTTTTTGGAGGGGGGAGAGTTGGGGTTTTTCCTCTTTTTTTTAAGAGGAAGTGGTGGGTTCTTTGGTCTCTGTTTAAGAAGAGATGATAATCATGATATTTATCTCACCAAAATATATAGTTTCCTTGGAAGAAATAGGATTTTTGTGTAGATGCAGGCAGCTGAATGATGCAGCTAAAGGGTTTAAATTGAGCTGTAGCTGCCCTTGTTTGCTATTTCTATTTGCATGTTGAAAACACTATTTAGCTTTCTTTGGGGATTTTTTTTTTTTTTTGGTGTTTAAATGCTACTTTTAGGTAAAATTTTAACAGTCAGATCCTGTATTTGTCTCTTGTTTTCTCCCTCTTAAACGTCTCTTATAAATCTGTTTGCAGCTGGGTCTCGGGCATCTTACAGCAGCCAGCACAGCCACCTTGGCTCCGAGTTGAGGGCACTGCAGTCTCCAGAGCACCACATAGATCCTATTTACGAAGACAGAGTTTATCAGAAGCCCCCTATGAGGAGTCTCAGCCAGAGTCAGGGGGACCCTCTGCAACCAGCACACACAGGCACATATCGCACTAGTACAGGTAGGTGGATGTAACCTGCATGACTGTCTTTCTATGAGATATGTAACTTACTCTCTGCTACTAACTCTTCTTCTCTTCCTGATGTGCTTAACCAAATGTATTCTGTGCATGCCAGTCAAATAAAATACCTTTTGCAGATGGCAGCTACCAATAGAATCCCAGATACATGCACAAAAGGGAGAAGTACCTAATGATGTGCTACATGTACAGTAGGTTAAGCTAATTTGGGGAGGGAGCTTACTCATAAAGAGAGAGAAAATACTTTTATTAATCTAGTGTATTGTCTTGGAGAAAGATCTGTTGTCTCTGAAGAAATTGCTAGGATATTTTTTGTGTTGCAAATGGACTGCAAAGTTCCTGCCACATAAAGCTAAGTGATTGTTCACTTGATTTCAAAGTAAATCATAAATACATTTTCTTCCTCTGTCCCACAGAGGTATGCTTTGGTGTAGGTACACAGACATAAAATTGAATGGTAACATAGGGAAAAGCTATTAGCATCACTGGTTTATCCATAAATAATAATGATTGTCCCTGAAATGCATTGGTGTACAAGTCCTACTTGCAGAATGTCCTCTCAACCAAATGAAATACAGCTGTATGTTGGAACCCACAAATAGATCAAAAATCAACAGGGATATTTATGGTATTTAATGCACAAAATAATTAGAGTATATAAATGCTACAGCCAAAATAGCCTAAAGCAGATGTAGAAGAAACTTGCCTTAGGAATTGTAAGTATTTCTGGTGTTTCATCTTTGCTGTGTTTATCAAAGAGGGAAGATTATGTCCATTTTCAGATCGCTCCTATTTTCATCAAGGAAAAGTTAAGTGCATTTTTCAGAGCAAGATACTTCACTTTCTTTTAAAACTATTTTTTTAAAACTTCTTTAAAAAACCCATTTCTCCAAGGGAAAAGCTGGCCGTTTTTGCATGTCCTACTGCCTTATGCAAGTTTGGTTGTTCAGAGTACAAGAGGAAATCTTAAAAAAAGGAAATTTAGCCAGAGAATTATCTAGCAAAATACCTGTAACAACAGCTTTATGCTTTTTGGAGAGCACCACTGCACCATTTCCCTTCTGTTAAAGAAACTGTCAGTGTCTCATGTTTTCTATAGAGTCATACATGGATATGAAGAAAAATTACTATTCTTTGGATGAAAGGGAGAAAAATCTCTGCTTACATCAATGAGTTGTGGAGGCAGTGGTAGTGTTTGAAACTACTGTTTCTATTGAACTTTAAGCCTTCTGTTCCACCTTTGGCTGCCTCATATTGCCTATATGATGCTCTTTCCCAGACATGCCCTGAAGATGGTTTCTTGTTTCACTTGCAAAATATCCCTTTGGTTGTCTGTGCTGAAGTAGCAGGCTGTCTTGTGACTGTACTGTTCACAGCACCTCAGTAAGGAAGGAAACCTAGTCAACACAGATACCAATTACAGTGAATTAAATTGGGACACGGGATGTTAGTTGGTTACACATGGAGATGGGTTTTCAAAAGGAAAGAGAAAAAAATTAAAAAAACCCCACAGTCATATGGGTAGCAGAAACATCCCCTGTGAAGATGAGTTTTGTTTTGCCACTTGGGATGTGGATTTGAATGTTGCTGCAGGCTCACTCTGAAGAAAGACCCCATCAGTCCAA
This sequence comes from Geospiza fortis, assembly GCF_000277835.1. Taxonomy (NCBI): domain Eukaryota; kingdom Metazoa; phylum Chordata; class Aves; order Passeriformes; family Thraupidae; genus Geospiza; species Geospiza fortis. The sequence goes on along the minus strand of NW_005054340.1, from coordinate 653,359 downwards.
CTTTGTGTTGGGTTGATCCTCCCATGCCTTCTGCCCTGCACCCCTATCATCAGGGTCAGGGGAAATGAAAGCAGATAGATGTGTGCCAGTCTGATCACTCTTTTGCTGTATTGGTAGCTGTCAGCTTTTCACACAGCCAGGCTGAAGAGCTGTCAGTGCTCAGAGGGAATTTTGAGCTGGATTGGATCAGCTCTCAGACTCCTGCCTCTAGCCCAAATACCAATAGGAACATATCCTTTCTGATGGAAATCATACAATTGTTTTCACATTAACAGAGAGGAGAGAAAGGAGTTCAAGTTTGCACATAATTTTTTTTTCCTTTATTGGGTTTTCTTAAGTGTTGATTTTTCTTTTTTTTTTTTAATTTAAGACTAGATTGCTATTTGGTGTAAGATATGGGGGATATAGATTACTGTGTACTCCGTGAAGATAGGTGCCAAGGATTCATGGCCTGTATATTCTGTGTGCATGAGTCATGGCAGAGTGGGGAGCTTTAAGACTTCAGAGCGCTCCTTCGTACACCATAGTTCACACCCTTTGTGTGTGACAAAAATAGCTTTAATCATGATGATGATGCATGCTTTTCCTCATCCAACAGAAAAAAAAGGGAAGACAAACTTTTAAGATGCTGTCCAAAGGATTTTTTTCTCTGCAGCTCACACTGCCCATTGGAAATAAAAATTAAGTTAGTTATACTTGCAAGCCATTTAATTTCTTTTTTAGTGGGGTTTCTTTTTTGGTTGGTTTTGGTTTGTTTTTTTTTTCTTTTTTTTTTTTTACTTTTGTTGTACTTTGTGGGGTTTGAAGGGATTTTTATGGGGTTTTTGTTTGGTTTGTTTGTTTGCTTTTAAAGAACGTTATTCCTGAATTTGAAAATTTCACTTACTTTGGAAAAGTAACCAAGAATGGTCACTTACTATAGACATCACCTTTCTATTTTATGAGCCCTTAAATACATATTACATTCAAGAATGTTTACACAACTGAGGATAAAGCCCTCTCAAGAGCTTTTTGTCTTCTAGGTGAATGAACATTCAGTAAGCAAAATACAATAAGCTAAAATTTCTCTATGAGGTGAACTAAATTAAGTTTGTTGTATATACTCATTGTTTTTTGGGTGGTGTTTTGGTTCTTAATTTTAGTATTTTCTTTGTATTTCACTTGAGAATGAAATGCATGGTGATTGTTCTGCACTGCATACTGCAGAAGATAGAAAACATGTCTGAACATCTCCCCCTAATACCTTTGGCGATGATGAATTCTTCAAAGAATCACTGAATGGTTTGTGTAGAAAGGGACCTTAAAGATCATGACGTTCTGTCTTCCCTGTCACTGGCAGGAAACCTTTCACTAGACCAGGTTGCTCAGAGCCCCATCCAGCCTGGTCTTGAGGATTTCCAGGGATGGGGAGTCCACAGCTTCTGTGGGCAACCTGTTCCAGTGCCTCACCACCCTCAGCATAAAGAATTTCTTCCTCATATCTTATCTAAACCTATCCTCCTTTAGTTTAACTCTATTCCCCCTTGTCCTGTCACTAAGTGCTCTTTTGAAAAGTCACTCTCCAGCTCTTGTAGGCCCTCTTCAGGTACTGAAGGGGGCTCTGAGGTCTTCCTGGAGCCTTCTCCAGGCTGAGCAGCCGCAACTCTCTCAGCCTGTCTTCACAGAAGAGGTGCTCCAGCCCTCTGAGCATCTTAGTGGCCTCCTCTGGGCTTGCTCCAGCAGTTCCCTGTCCCTCCTGTGCAGAGGACCCCAGAGCTGCAGCACTGCAGGTGGGGTCTCAGAGGAGACCAGAAGAGAGGGGCAGAATCCCCTCCCTGGCCCTCCTGGCCATGCTGCTTTGGATGCAGCCCAGGACACAGTTGGATATTTGGAGTGCAAGCAGAAATTGCCAGATCATGTTGAGCTTTTCATCCACAAACTCTCCCAGGTCTGTCTCCCCAGGTCTAGTCTTGTTCCATTCTCCAGCCAGCCTGTACCTGTAGTGTAAATTATAACTGGGTGTGTTACTGTCATGCTGTTCAAGCTAAAAATAATGTTTCAAATTTGACAGCAGTAGCTGTAAAAGCTCTTTTGGTTGTTAAGCTTTTACTTAACAATCCCTTTTGCTCTTCAAAGGGTAATGCCTTCTCTCATATAAAAAGTACCAGCCCAGACTTTTGCACTAAAAGCAATAAGTGTGAAATTTTCCTTTTGAAATGGGAAGCCTCAAAGGATGTGCTTGAAGGGAGCACTCAGACACAATAGAAAAAGCAAATTAATTTATTTACTGAATAGCAACTTATAGCTTGTATTTGTAACTCAACTAAATAACCCTAATAATTTTTGTTCAGACAGGTTTGTTACTGATTTTCCTCATAAACCTAAAGGTTTTGAATTATTCATATAGGAGAGATAAGCTTTTTTGATGGGATGTTTACATGAACACTGATGGAATTTGAAGAGGGCTGTTAATTAAGAGGGAGGAAGGGTTGCCTTTCAGCCAGAGTGGCACATGGAGTCAATGATTGTTTGCTTTTTTGCAGAATTAGAATTTTGAACTAGAGGTTTAGTCTATAGTTATTGACATTTAATCCACATCAAACATGAAACCAGGCAAAACAGACAAAATCACGCTATTTTGCAAGCCTGGGATTTCTGTAGCTGCCTTGAGGACAAAGCATCCTCACTGTTCTGGTTGTGGGCTGTCAGTGCTGAGCTCAGGAGCACAGCTTTGTCAGCTGTGGGGTCTGTATGAACAGTTGTCATCACCCTCCAGAGGCTGGCATCACTGTCTGGAAGCTCATGCTTTTATTGTGGTCTCTCAGAGAAACAGATGAGCCCTCTTCTGTAAAAAGGATGTAATTTCCAGGTAAAGTTTGTAAAAGCCTTGAAAGAACACTATCCCCAGTGGTCTGGGAGGGAGGGATGAGAAATGGGAGAACTGTGCTTGTTCTGAACTCTCTACAAAGAGCGGCTTTATCAGATGAAGTAAGTGTTGCTGTGTAAGAGCTGGTAAACCGTGAGCATTTAGATCTTAAAACCTGCAGAGATCTTAAAACATGCTTTAAGAGCACTCACTAGTTTCAGGGGCTGCAGGCAAATACTTTAGACCCCAGCCTTACAAAAGCGACAAGGATGCGCTGGCGGGGTGAACCTGTCCTCCTCAGCTCTGTGAAGGGCATGTGCATCTTGCTGGCATCAGGACAGCCCTGGCAGCCTGGATGAAAGCTTAGGGATGGTCTTGGCATGCACAACCTGAGAATGGTCTCTGTCTCAGTCCCCAGAAGGTCACCATAGGGAAGGTGTTGTGACACAGTTCAGTCATAGTTGAATGGGCTTCAAAGTCCAGCAGCTTGGTGTGGTTCCATGACCACTTGGTACCCGTTGGAGTTCTGGGTGCATGGAGCTGAGCTACCTCCTTGATGGAGACAGAGCATGCAGAGTACTGCAGCGACCATTCTGAGAGCATTAGGAGGATGAGGAGTCTGTGACTGATCTGCTGAAATTGAAGAGAACCCTGAAAGGAAGGATTTATTGAAAGGAGATTGCGGAGTAGAAGGCTAGGCAGTACAAGTTTGTATTGTCTCTGAAGAGTTGCTTAGGGTGGGATCTGCAGGGCTTATCAGGCATGCTCTTGCAATGGGTTACCTATCAGGGAGCGTGTTTGTGGCAGGTGCACACTGCAGCACTTCTGTGCTACCCTCAGAGCTGCCCAATGGCCCTGTGTGTGCAGGCAGCTGCCAGGCTGCCCTCAGGCTTCTCTGATGGCCTCCATTCCTTCAGGCCAGGTCCACCTCCCTGAGATTCCTCCCGCTGATGCTTGAGTGCTTCCACCAGTACACCAGCAGCTCTGAACATGTCTGTTCCCAAAAGCTGTACTGCCACAGGCTGCACCACTTCCTGGGCATCATGGCACAGAGATCCAAGAGAAGAGACCTGTGGAATTTGTGATGGCAGGTGCAAAGCAGAAATATGTCTATTTGCAAGCGGGATTTCTGTGTGGAGGAAGAATGCTGACTGGAGAGTGGTTAACAGCCAAGACAGCAGCTTTTCAAAGGAAAGAGTTATCTGCTGCTCCAGGCCATTTGCCAGTGGCAGGATAAACACAATATTTCATTGTCCTGTGATGCAGGTCAGGAAAAACTGCCAAAGGTGAGAATTGCCATTGAGTATCTGGACAGATGCTCTTGTCCTCTTCTCTGCCTTCCATCCCACTCCTGCCTGGTACTTCATTTGCTGAAGGAAGTGTCTCCACTAAGGGCTGCTTTATCTCAAGTGCTGCTTGTAGTAATGTTGCATTTCTCCTTCTACCCTTCTTTAGTAGGGTAGAAGCAGGGTTTTTTTCTGGAGTCCAGTCTTTCTTCGTGGACTAGATACTGCTGGAGGGATGAGAAGAGGAGCCAGGTGGCAGTGGCAGCATTTGCTGCTTTATGCCTGCTGTGCTTGGCCTGGGCTTTTGCTGTCCTGGAGTTTAAGCAGTGTCTAAGGAGAAGGTGTACAAGAAAACCTAGTCCTTGTTTTGTCACGGGCTGATGGCTTTTTCACAACATGACTGAGTGCCTCCTTGTTCTATCTGATGAGGTGTCTATGGTGAGGATCATGTCTCTATTTGTGACCTGAAGAAGTAGGAGGGAGAAGCCAAAAGCCATTTTTCTTCTGCCCCAGGCAGGAATACCCCATACAAAATGAATTGTAATCTTTGTTTGAGTTTGTTTTTTTTGCAGGGAGGGGACATTGCTAGTTTTGGTTCTTGGGGGTATTCAAATGGCTCTGACCTCTTCCTCTTCTCATTTGCTTTGCACAAGTGAAGTGAGGCAGTCCAGGCTCTCAGAGCCAGGTTCATGTGTCATTTGCCCCGGCTCCCTGGGGGCTCCCTCCCTCTATGAAAGGCCTGACCTCTTCAAACTTCCATCTCACTGACCTGGTAGACAGAAGTCTGGCATTGTGAAGTGGCTTCTGGAAAGCTGCCCTGGCCACCATCTCCTTGCCTCTGCCCTGCCCTCCCTCTGCAGCTGGCCTGGTGGGGCAGAGACTTTGCCTTGTCCTGGGAGGGAGTGCTGCTCTGCTGCCTGATGGCCCTGCCTTGCCAGCAAGGGAGCCAGAGGTCTGTGGGAACAGTAATTGATGAGTAGGTCCAAGGAATTTTTTTAACAGATTTTTGCAGCAAGGATGGAGGAGGGTGTTGCGTGGGCTTCTTAATGCTGCTTTGAAATACCCAAGGGCTTCATTTGCTGCATGTTTTTTATGCTGGTCCAGCTTAGCCTTTCTTTAGTTCTCAACATTTTGTCATGTCTCTAACCTCCTTTGTTGTCCTGTAGAAAAGGAGAATGAGTCTACAAAGGATGCATGAAATGAGCCAAAGTACATAATCTACACAAGACCATAAATACTTGCCTTGGTATCTAATGAAGTAGTGAATATCTTCGAAATTTTTAGAAGTCATTATTTCAATGGGTATTTTTTACATATTGTGAAGTAATTTCAAATACTCAAAAATTTGACATATTAAAAACTTAGATGTCTGAATCCTTTAGAGTGATGTACTCTTCTTTCAAGAACAGTTAAGCTACTTTATTGTAGTTGTGTTTTATCACAAATGGGTTGTGGTTTTAGGTATGCTTTTACAGATAAACTGTTCTTGAACCAATTTTAAGGTTTTAAACCTTAATATTTTGACCTTTGAAATTTGTTGGGATTTTTTAATGGTGGTCATGAAATAGTTTAGAACAGAATGATAGAGTCATAGAATAGATTGGGTTGCAAGGGGCCTTCAAAGATCCTGTAGTCCAAGCCTTCTGCAGTAGGGAGAGACTTCTTCAACCAGACCAGGTTGTGCAGAGCCCTGTCCAACCTGATCTTGAATGTCTTCAGGGATGGGCCATCTACCACCTGCCTCTGGGCAGCCTGTTCCAGTTGCTCTTTACAACCTTCATTGTAAAACAAGCTTTCCTTCTTTCTAGCCTCTGTTTAAAACCATTGCCTCTTGTCCTATTGCAACAGCCCTGCTAAAATGTCCCTCCCCAGATTTATTTTAGGCCTCCTTCAGGTACCCTTTCAAATCTCCCTGAAGCTTTCTCTTTTCCAGGCTGAACAACCACAACTCTCTCAGCCTCCCATCATCAGAGAGGCACTCCAGCCCTCTGACCATCTCTGTGGCCCTCCTCTGGACCATCTCTAACATGTCTGTGTCTTTCTTATGCTCAGCTGGCTGCAGCACTCCAGGTGGGGTCTCACCAGAGCAGCATAGATGGGGAGAATCCCCTCCCTCACTCTGCTGCCCACACTGCTTTGGATGCAGCCCAGGATACAATTGGTTTCTGGGCTGTGAGGGCCTATGGCTGGGTCATGTCCAGCCTCTCATTCACCCCCAGGTCCTTCTGGGCAGGGCTGCTCTAAATCCCTTCATCCCCCACCTGAATTGATACCACAGGTTTTCTGCACCTTGCATTTGATGCTCAACATTGAGATGATACCTGAAACAAATACAAGGGGGGTTTTTTGAAGCTTTACTTGGAGATATATCTTTTTGATGGTCCCTTGGTAACTTCTTTGTTTTTAGCTGTTTCAAATCAGTGAAGCTGTCTTATGATTTAAACATGCTGAAGAAAATTTAGAAAATTAACACAGCATGAAATAAAATGAGACTATGTAAAATGACATTGAGGGACTGCAATTTTAATGCCATGATGAATCACATACAGAGGGCTTAGTTCAGTTTGCTGCACCTGTAAGATGTGCAAACATAACTTCAGCTTTGGGAATCAGAAGCCTGAGCCTTGCATATCCCCAGTGGCAGTTTCCAAAGGCACTTTATATCCCAGTAAATGGACAGTTATCCTTTCTCAGGTTAAGTATTGCTTTTCAGCAGGGAATTGGAATTTAGCTAACCAGATGTATCACTTCTAATTCCATAGACTTCAGATTAATGAGTGAAAGGAATTTAAAGGGGCTTAGAGGAGAAAAAAAATTGTGTATACCAGCAGTTAGATGTTGTCAGGTTCTTACAGGAGGCACCAGTGAGTACATTGATATAGTAATTAATTTCAGAATGTCAGCTAGCTGTTAATCAAAAGTTACCTGTCACATGCTCTTTCTTGTATTACAAATACATGATTTAAAAGAAAAAGGGAACTTTGGTTTCAAATATACATTTTTTTTATTTGTCTCTAAAACTCTCAGTTCAAGGGAAAAGGAGGAACAACAGAACTATCAGCTTTCAATTGCCCCATTTAGATTAAACTCTTTGTCCTTTATGCTGCTTCTTAATTCTGTATTTAATTTTTCATTCTTTCTGATCTAAAAGAGTTAGCTATAAATACCAAATATTGCTTCTTTCTGCTTAGATGGTGGCTTTTTTTCTGGCTGGGGGACAGGTTGTTTTGTTATGACATAAGCTGCTGTACATGGATGTGCTGTGATGGCACAGCTGTAGATTAATTGAGGATCATGCTGATAAATCACACAGCATGGAGTTCTGGCTATAGGACATAATGTTTTCAAAGAAATTAAAAAGAAGAATTACTCCTACAACTACATCTCTTTCAGTTTGGTGATGTTGTGATAATAGACCTGTACTCCTAACTGACATCCACTTGATAACATTGTTTTGGGAGAGAGAATTATAGGAAGCAAGCAGGGAACAAATCTTCAGTACAAAGTAAATTGAGCAGAAAATACCTTAGTAATCTGCATAAAGAATAACAAATCACCTCAAGGCAATACAAAGTCATAATCTCATTTCATTTGTCAGATCCAGGTTTGCTCGTATAGTCTTACCTGTGTTATAGTCTTGCATATATGTTTTAGGTGATTTTTTTTCTTCTGTGAGAAAGAATTTTCTATTTTATTTCCTCCTATTAAAAATTTAGCAGAGGAATAACAAAATGCACTAGTTTCAACTTCAGCAGTATCCTGTGGACAGCAATGGAGAGGGAGGGGCCAGATGTTACAACCCTTCAGAATCATCTTTGTAATCTGAAAGCAATATCCCCCCTTACAGTGCAGAAGCATTTCTCCAAATAAAATAGTTGTAGTTTCAAAGTACTGAGCCCGTGATTGGGTTCTGTAGAGGAATTGTACCCATATGGATACAGACAAGATTTTACCACTCAGAATAGAAACCTTTTAGAATGGTTAGTATCTGTGAATTCTGTCCTGTGTCCCATGAGCAGGATACCTCCAGAGGCTTGTATTTTATTCCATATATTTTCTAATTCTTGTATTCTCCTTTTTTTAAGAGAATGACTTGTAACATGTCTGAGCATTTCTCAGGTGCCCCTTGACTTTTGCCACCTGTTGAGGGAGAGCTGTGATTATAAAATCTTGCTCAAGGGAGTACATACTCTGTAAATCTCATCTGCCACTACTGAGAAAATACAGTGTTTGTGCCAGAAACTGTAGGTGTATTTGTCATCTATTTACTGTACAGCTGTAGTCTCTCTTTAAAGATTCATCACATTAGATTTAAGTGATGCAGGACATCCATTCTCATTTGTATACTTCAGTGTTGCGTAGAAATGCAAGGTTGTCATTCATGAAATAAAAATTCAATTCAAACACCCTTCATAAATCTTGTTCTTGTAAATCTTTGCTGAACAAAAACACTGCTGTGCCTCAGGTAACTCCCCAGTCATGTCTTTAAGATGACTAAATCTTTTGTTAGAGGACCATTCCTTCTGCAGTATTACATTTAAAGGCACCCTTAAAAATCACCAGTCCATTTTTTTTTTACTCAGGCTATACTCTTTCTCTTTTTTCTTAGTACAAGGCTGGCTACTTTTAGAACTATTCCTTTGTCGTACTTTCAGCAGTTCACTTGTAGTTTTTATGAGTACAAGTATACAAATAAAGTAGTTTTTACTTAAATGTATTCAACAATTTTTAAACTATCATTTGCAGAAGTTAGGCTAATGTTTAAGGTGAACATACCACATGGTCTGGCACTGGAACACAAATGTGATTACCTTAATAACAAAACAACTGTCTATTCCAGAGTGGAAACTACTAATTAAAAAGCTGATGTTTATTAGGATGTTCTAAGAAATACCATTTAGTAGCCACTTGACTGCTTAGGATTATAGTGCCCTAAATAAGGAAAACTCAAAATCTGACGGAGATGATGTCCATGTGCTCGATGACTGTAGCATGATGCAGTGCAGTCTGTTAATCTGTTATCGTCTCATACTATTTATATATATTTTTTATATATTAACTATGACTTCTGTCCATGTGTTCAGCTTTATGCTGGCCAGATGGACAGGAAACTTCAGAAATTTCAAGAGAAGGTTGTTTTAGGAGTGAAAGCAGAGATTTAGTTGCAGTAGGCTCATTTATGTGCAGCGGCGTGGTCTGTGTGGATTTGCTGTGATTGGGTCATTTTGTCCCACGCACAGGGTGTGAAATCATGTATTACTGCAAAGAGAAGAAAGAGATGTATATGTCTCCTGTATTGTGCCATTGCTCAGGGTTGAATTTTATCTCTAGTGAGGAAATTCCCATGATGAATTTTAGTATGTCAAATTCTGGAAGGGCAGTTGTTGATTTCTCTGTTTAAATGCTCATGTAACAAATGAATTAAACTGCACGTTCTTCCTAAACTGAGGGATGGAGCTCAGAGAGAGAAGACACAATCTGAGAAAAGATCTTGGCAATAACGTCTTCAGCAGCCAGAGTTGGCATCTGATTATCACATTATGTGTACGCACCATTTTTTACGTGCAGAGCAGCATCACTGAAACATGGTAGGAGCTGAACCTGAGAATGAAAGTTGCATATATTACTGAGATTAAAATCTGGCAGATTTAAAATGCAGTCAGTTCCTGGAGGTGGAAAAAAGTGTTATATTTCTTAATACTGATAACTTGAAAAATGAGGCTTCTCCTCTGTTTGGTTGTAAACAAGGAAGTCATTCCAGCCTTGAGTTGGAAATCTGAAATAATTGAAAATATACAGTTGAAATTCTAATATCTGCATAAAACCCTGGTGTCCACTTGGACTAGGTGGATTTTAAAATTATGCTTTAGCTATATGTGCTTTTGAGATACAGGCCTTTGAGATGCAGGCTGTGTTACTGTACACCCTGTAACTCTGGAACTCTTGGACACCCTGTAACTCTGGAACCTCCTGGTGGTAAATGACCAGGAGGGAAGGATGTAGAATTGGAGGAGGTTATGGATGTGGGGATGTGAGATGGGGCACAGCAGTGAAGCCCATGACAAACCCAGCTGTGGAAGAGGCTGCATTCAGGTTTGGACTTCAGGCTTCACTGAAGACCCATTAAGCACTGTTGCAAAATTAACTTGGGCAGGAACTCACTCAGCCACTATATCTGTTGAATTGAAATACAGGTTTCTAAAATACAAATTCTGTCACTATTAGTGCTCACTGAATTACTTCATCCACATGTTTCTGCATTAACATTTGCTTAGAAGTACAAAAATCTTTATAGATGACTTCATTCATAAAGTTATTTGCTTCCATTGCCAATCCTGGTGGTACCAGGTGATTTCAGATTGACACCAGCTAATTGCCTAACGAACCCATAAGTAAATTAATTAGTAGTAAAGAAATGCTAAGTCTAAATTGGTGATGAAGAAAATAATTCCATAATTCTCCATGCTGAAGGTTAGGAAGTGGCAGTTATGCAGCTTCCCCCAACAGGAAAAAAAAAAGGAACTAAGACACAATGTGAGAGTGGGCAAACTGAAGTGGAACAAGATAGACAAAAGCCTTTGAACTGCCCAGGTAACAGCTGTAATGTAAAGAGAGGAATAGCTCAGAAACCAAAGCAGCATTATTTTCTTTGACTGACTCTTTCTGCATTATAGAATAAACGTAGGTTTCTAAGCAAAGGAGAGGAGTGTTCAGCCTTACTACTACAATTAGTGTTAGATCTGAAGAACATTCTTAGAAAATGGAACTGAAAGGACACAGTGCAGTAGCACTGAGTTCAGTTCTTCAGTCTTCAAAGATTGTCCATTTTTGTGTTGAAAGACTCATTGAACTCAATATACAGAGCACAAGTGATGTTTCCTTGGTTTCTCTGAAACAAGGAATTCTTCTGCAAAAGAATGGCATGTAGATATTGCAGTGGTAAGGAGATGATTGGTTGGAGTGTACACTCCCTATGAATACGTTCATGACCTTCATTAGGATTAGTACTTTACAGCTGCCAGCAATGGCAATGAGCCTATTAAATAATTCAGAGAGGCCCTGAGTATTTCCCATAGCAGTGGGAGCATAGCAGCTAAACAGCCACCTGTGGTTTTTAAGATGGGATGGAAAAGTAAGAAAAATCTAAATCTCCTGTGATGGTATCTGGTAGACAGGGATGTTGCCTTGATAAAAAGGCTTCCTCCTCACCATGTCATGAAAACATCTGATGATTAAAATATTACTGAATACCTACTTCTACCAGCTTGTAGACATACTAATTACAAGTAGGTGTGACAGCTAGGTGTAACCAGTACTTGAGGAAATTATGACTAACATGTTTGTGGGTGGAAAAGAGGCCTTTTTTGCTATGCGCCATCCTGTTCTGTATTAGTTTTTTTTAGTTTGCTTGCATTTCCCCTGTACATTGTGCTGTGTTCCCTTGAAAGATATCCTTGTGCAGCAGGGAGACCTGTTTGCCAGGACCAGCTGCTTAAAGCATGGAGCTGAGGATGGGGAAGCTGACTGGAGGGAAGGAGGATGTATTTCCCCTGACTTACACAAAATAGGAGCATCTGGAGAAAGCTGAAGCCTGCAGAAAGAATTAGGCAGAACAATCCTGGAAGTCCTAAAAGGTTGATGTGTTTGAAATCAAAGGCTGGCTGGCTGGTGAAGAGCCCATCTCATGAGGATGCAAAGGAAGATTTGCTGAAAAGTCCTTTTCATTTGTCCCTGGCTGAGGATTTTGATTGCAAGAAAAACTAGATAGGACAAAATAAAGAGTGCAGAAAAGTGAGGGAGGAACAAATGGAAAACAAGAGAAATAGAAAGTTGTTGTAGTTTTTACGGTGTTTCTTCTGGTTTGAGTATGAGAAGTCATATAGCAAAGATTTCAGCCTCCACAGAACTCCTGTGGTATTTGGTATTTGCAGAAGGTCCTAAATATTTTAAATCTAAACTGAAGCCTTGTATCTTGAAATCCTGTAGTGTTTGCTTTTTTGTTTTGTTTTGTTTTGTTCTCACTTTGCATGTCTGAAGTGCAAAATTGCATGTGCATGTGTATTTTGAGCAGCAGATAGGATAGTGCCTTTGTCAAATCTTGACAGCATTAGAGGTAGTTGCTAATACCAAGTACAGGGAAGGATTTTTCCCCTCTTTCAGTAAATATTTTCAGTTTCCCTCAAGCACGTATTTCTCTAAAATTTTATACTTCCCATGTGGAAAAATGCTTCTAAAAGTAACATCTAAGCAAGTTATTATTAGTAGTATTTATTATTTTTATATGTAATACCATGCACCTTGAGCAGTATTAAAATTGACTGTTTGTGCTTGTTCCTTTGGATTGCCAGTTCGCTACTAGCTTGATTAACAGCTATTTTCTTTAACTTCTATGCCAAAAAGGCTGGTACATGCCTTAAAACACTAATTTCAGCATTTTGAGTTAAAGTGTTTGTGTGTCCCAAGCTCGATGAGTTTTTTTCATAATTGACACTTGTTATTTTTATGGTATATTTGGTGGGAAAAGGATCTGCTTTATAAATCTTCTTATAAATTTGGTACCAACAGAATGTACTGCATTTATATCATTTATGAACTCATGGTGGGATGGTGGGCATACTTTGCACTGAAAAGATATCTCACTGGGATCCAATTTTCAACTTTCACGAGAGGGTATATATCAACTGCAAGTGCAAAGCAGTGAAGAAAACAAATAAAGGGAGAAAACAAAGAAAATAATTTTGAAATCTCCATGGAAGAAACTAGGAGAAGATTAGCACAGGAATTGAATGTCTAATATCAAATAATAAGAAGACAAAATTACAAGGTAATACCTGCAAATCAAACAGCAGCATCAGTGAGGTAATTTTCAGCAAGTAGGTGTAGCAAGATAATTCTCATTAATTAATTTATAATTTCTGAAGGTCTGATCTTTCTTATGTTAACTTGGCAAAATGTCCTTTGGCTTCTAGAAAGTCTGAACTTTTTTAGCAGTTCATATGCAAACTTGGTCTCCCTAAGATACTCAGGTATAGTGCAAATACAATCCTTGCATAGATCAAGGTGGTCTTGCTTTTTACATTAGTGGTTCCTAACATCTGCCACAGATTGAGAAGAACATTCAAAAGCTGAAAGTCAGCTTCTGAGTATCACATTATGAGCATATTTAGTGATACACCTAAATTTTCAACATTAATATAAAAGTTGTGATATTTAAATTATAAAGACTGGCTTTTCTATATGCTGTTTCTGCAATCGAGAGAACCATAATCAGGGCATATATCAGGTTTTCAAAGGGTTTTCATTATATTTAACAGGGACTTCTCTTTCTCTTCGACAAATGTTTGTAAGAACATACTAAATGTCTGTGTGGTACCCCAGATACTCTATTTACTGATTCTGGTTGGAGTAGTCAGGGGCTGAGATGATACAGTATCTTTTAGGTATTAATGACATGGCAAATTAAAGCAAGATCTTAAACGTTTAGGGGACAAACTGACATCACTGAGACTGTGCTTGATTTGCAGTGTGAAATGCTCATTTGGAAAATTTTCATTTCAGAAATTCTCAGTGAAACCCTTTTCTCAACCCAAAATTAAAATTCTCCTTTTCAAGGACAGTTCTTACATTGAAGTTTAAAATATTGATGATAATATATAGAGATTCATTGGCCTACAACTGAGCATGTCATTTTTTGTGCTGGGTCTTTGCTGGCTGCAGCACAGTGTGTGCTATGGCTCTCCCTCCAGCATGAGCCAGCCTCAGCGGCAGGTCATGGACTGCGCAAGCCCTTCCTGCATGTCTGGAGTGGGGCACTTGGGAAGGGAGGTCGGGTCCCAGTCACCCTCTCCTTGTGTCCCTGCAAGGCCACTGTGCTGAGCAGGAGCTGTGGGAAAGCCAACCAGTGCAAAAGGAGCAAGCAGAGCTTCAGAAACTTACCTGACATCAGAATGCACTGAATTTCCGGGTAAATTCCTAAAAAGTGAGGAGTGCAGTCACTATTGAAAGCAGTGTTTTCATAGGTGAGGAAAGCAGTCACTACTGAAAGCAGTGTTTTCACTTAGGCAAGACACAATACAGGATAAATAAGGTTTGGAGTCCTTCTGCTTATTTGATTTTAATCTGATCTCCTTGTGAGTTTTGGGACTTTGAAGACCAGAGGAAGATCTGGTTTTGTGGACACCTTTACCTTCAAGCTTCACAAAACTAAACCTGCTTCTTCACAGTGTGGTTATGAGTTTTGGTTTTACCTCTTTGTAGAGGCAGAATAGGGTCAGCAGTAGACCCAGGGAAACAACATGATTTGACCATGATTCTGCTTCAGCCAGGCCAGATCTCAGGCTGGTGGGAGAGGGAAGGTCAGCCTATTTCCACAGGAACAGTTCTGTTGTAATTCCTTTTTGTTCCTCTCTTTCCTTGCTGGGGCAAACCCCCTATCCTTGTCAGCTCATCTAAACTGACCTGGTTCTGGTCAAAGTGTAGCTGGCTTGGATTTGACAGGACAGTCAAATGCGAAAGTTAGAGAAAAGGCTGTCTTCAACCTTTTAACCTGACAAACAGGTTAAAAGGTTGCATGACCATCTGCAAATGTACCTGGTATGTGAATGCTTTCTGGTTCAGTCCAGGTGTGTGCCTTCTGGATGCCCTGTGCTCAGAGAAGATTTACTGTGCTGGGTGAGGAAATCAACTTCTATATCTGTTTCATTAGACATAATTGCTCTGGCTTTGCTGTTTGAATAGCTGAATAGAAGGGAGCTCTCAGTAGTTTGCCATAGCCTAGAAGAGCCACAGTTCACTCAGTAGGTTTGGCTGCTAAAGGGTTTTGTTTAAGCAAGGGAAGTGTATTGGTAGAAGATGACTTTTCTTCAGTTTTACATACACTTATTTTTGTAAAAATGTCTGCTAAAGCATAACTCATGTACAGTCAATGACAGTGGATGTAGTCAAGTTAGATGTAGAAGTTTTTCTAATGTGTAGTTGTTTGGGTTTTTTGTTTTTCTTTTAATTGATCTGGGTAACAGTTCAAATAAACACAATTGTGAGTGTTTAAGTCATAGATTTGTCTCATTCTCATATTCTGAATATGGCATTTCTGTGTTCATAGTGATAAAATTCAAAAGGAAGTAGCAGTCTGCTAGGAGGGTAATTTGAGAAATGAATCACAGTGACTTGATAAGCTTGTAGGTGTTAGGATGACAGCCAATTTCAGTTTATATAAATACCTATTTTGATAACAAGACAAAGGAGAAAATACAATGAAATCTTTTCAAATAATTTAAAAACAAACATGATTATCATTGAACTGTCTTGCAAAGAAGATGAAGGAAATACAGTGGAATACTTTGCAAACCAATAAACATTACGATGAAGTTCTTGTTTTCAGCAGTATTGGTGTAGAGTTTTTTGCAATTCCCCATACAATTTGTCAAAAGGTAGTAGCATATTCTATGGAATGACAGTGCTTAAGAGTATGCTAGGTCAGTATACAATTACATTTTCTCTTTTTCACTTGAAAATATTTCTAGTATTTTCTCTAACTTGTTTTATTACTCTTTTTCTCACAAGGCACCTGATTTTGGTTTTGAACTCTGTATTTTCTGTTAAAATGCAATGTTTGTCCTTCTTTCTAACACTGAATTTAGCATGATTTGTGCATGGGATGTATAAATATGTTGATACTGTTAATGTATTTGAACTGATGCAGTTTTATGAAAAGGTCTGTGTGTCTTAATTACTCATTTCTTAAGGAAGTATATACATATATATATATCTACACAGACTAGTAATTAAACCAAAACAATACATGTAAAATGTTACTATATATGCGAGTAAATGTGACTGTAGAATCATAGAGTGGTTTGGGTTGGAAGGGACCTTTAGGGTCATCCAGTTTCAGCCTCCTGCAGTGAACAGGGACCCTTTCAGCTAGATCAGGTTGCTCAAGCTCTATCTAACCTGACCTTGAGCACTTCCAGGGATGGGGTAATAGATAAGTGGGTGATCCCACTTTCTTATGTTTGGAATTAAGTTATGATACTTGCCATTGTAAAATTAAATACTTTTGGACCATAAGAAAAAAATTAAAATTAGTAAAAAAATCAATATAAATTTAAAATTTTCAGGTGTTGTAATTTTGATAAGTACAAGGTCATACAAAACCATGTTAATTTTATTTAAAGCTGACTGTATTTCATTTGCTGACACTTTGAGATAAAATGCTTACAATCCCTTTCATGAACATATAATGCATTAAATATTTATTTTTAAATGTGCATGCCAATGAAAAATGATTGAGAAATCTGTTATAAAAACATGTCTCTTCAGTATGTGGTTTTGTCTGCAGTTTAGCATATGAATTTGACCCAGCTAAAAACAGCCCTGGACTCAGGCCATTCCTTTTGGCAAAAGTATTCTTGTTGTCTTGGGACAGGAAGAAATGGCAACCACCATGAGTTCATGTGCCACTTCAAACAGTCCAAATTTTCTTCTGAGCAGAGCCAGCATTTAATTTGTATCTGTCTCCATGCCAAAGATCGTGTGGGTATTGGTCCT
The DNA here is from genome assembly GCF_000277835.1 of Geospiza fortis. Lineage (NCBI taxonomy): Eukaryota > Metazoa > Chordata > Aves > Passeriformes > Thraupidae > Geospiza > Geospiza fortis. Next base: position 636,679 of record NW_005054340.1, on the reverse strand, counting down.
CTTGCCCTTACAGTGGTAATCCATTTGCCATTAACTGGACTTTGGTTCAAAAATACTGCATGTTTAATCCAGTGGACTGGTACCCAGTGCTGTAACAGAAAGATAATGGGCTACAAGAGAGATTAATAAGATTTTTGAGTAGCAAAAGCATTAAGCCAGTTTAAAGCTATTGGTTAAGCTGCTCAGAACTGGTAATGCATTAATCTTGAGCTCTGGTGTATGAGCGCAGCCGCTGTTGGTGTGTATTAAGACATCTACATGGTCACCTTGTGCTTAGCTGTTTTTCAGACTGAGTTAGCAATAACACTCTCCTAAGTCTTAAGGTGAATTTCCAGGAGATGGGAAAAGCATATGCAGTGATTCTCAGTAGCAGGTGTCTAGTTTTACCTGCTTCATGGATACCGGGGCTACAAATCTAGGATGGCTGGGTATTTCTTCTCCTGGAGAGCCATCTGTGTCATTTTGGACTCTTGAGCCTGCTTTGATCCTCCTCCTGTTGGTGGATCTGACTGACTTCCACTCCTGTAAGGACTGCAAAAGCCTCACTCAGTGGTGGTTGTGAACCTTAGCTTGAATATTCCCGTACTGCTTCTGCGCTTCATTTTGTGTTAGTGAAGTTAGAACCCCAGGTGAAAATACCTCTCCAATCTGTTTAATTGGAATTAAGGTCTTCTAATCCAGAACTGGCATGTCATTTAGAAATTTGTTTGATGGTTATTTCCTTCTAAGGTTTGGAAAATGACAATGTTGCTTGTTTCTTTTTGTTTGTTTTTTTTCTCATTCTTTTTGAACCCTCGTTTTATATGTGTGTGTTTTTTTTTTCCTCTGCCTAGACCTGGTTAACCATTTCTGTGAACAGGTCCTCAATTTTTTACTTTGTCCCTACTTTCCTGTCGTAGCCCCATCTTCCCCTGGTGTCGACTCCGTACCCTTACAGCGCACAGGCAGCCAGCACGGCACACAGAACGCAACCGCGACCTTCCAGAGGGCCAGCTATGCGGCCGGCCCAGCCTCCAATTACGCAGACCCCTACCGACAGCTGCAGTATTGTCCTTCTGTTGAATCACCATACAGCAAATCTGGGCCAGCCATCCCACCTGAAGGGACCTTGGCTAGGTCACCTTCCATTGATAGCATTCAGAAAGACCCCAGGTGGGTGAAACCTTCTTCATTGTCTTTTATTTCCCGCTCGCGCTGAGGGTTGTAATTGCGGTTTGCTTTGCGTGTTTCTGCTGTTGGATATTAAAGAAACGCCCGTGGTGGTACATGAAAGACTTTGTTTGCATGACAGCATTGTCCTAATGCTTCACCCGGAAAGCTCTCATGAGCTGTTCTGTGTGATGAAATGATAGATGTGGTCTTGAATATGTGTGTTTAGTCTGCTTTCAGTAGTGCCACCCCTCAAAAGCTTAAGAAAAGTAATTTTCTCTGGAAATGGGAGGAGTGGAGTGACTGTTGACTCTGTAGCCATTGTGGATTGACTTTTCAAGTTGCTTCTTGGGCAGAAGTTGTTGAAGTTCTTGGTTTGTCTACATGTAATGTTTAAAATGCTGTGGAAAAGGATATTTGGGTGTTGTGCAGTGAGACTGAGCAATGTGAAAAAACCATGCAACCAGGGTTGTGTTTCATCCCATGTGTTGTACAGGCTTGCAGTGCCAGTATGTGGTAATAGAATGTATGATTACAGTTCTGCAGAAATGGTTATTGCTGTGCATTCTTTTCAAGTATTTAGCACAATTTTTAATGTTGCTGGTGACCATCCTAATCTACTTAGGGAAAGTGCAAAGAGGAAACTTTACAGCCCAAGCAGTCACATAGATAGAGAATTTTCTGGGAAATTATTTGACTTCTATAACATCAACGGAAGTGCTAGCTGGAATCCTCAATGCACTTTGTGATTCTGTTCAGTTTTCTGAGGGAAAAGAAAGGAATTCCCTTTGGTAACTTGAGTTTAAACTTGTTGAAAGTGTTAGTTTATACCAACGTTTTTCTTTGGCAGATGGTGTGATTTATTTATTTGTTTGTTGTGATGTGTAATTTAATGATAGAAGAGTCCAAAAATTTGCCTACAACAAAAATGCTGGAGGTTTTTAAGTAACAATTTGAAGAAACTTCTTTCCCAAAATCTCAAAAAAAAATTCATAAACTGATTCCTAACTTGTTTAGCATTATAGCAGTTCTTTCTCTCTCTCCACCCAGGAACAGCAGATAACATCTTATAGCACATCAGAAATATCACTGCTTGTGGAGTTTTACTTGTTCTGTCTTCAACTCTTTTTTTTTTTTCCCTCTTAATTTTAACTGGAGAAATTTGGAAAAAAAATTGTATTTAATTGCTTCCTTTCTTCCCCCTGTGCCAAAGCAAATATTAGTAACGAGAGGGGAAAGGTATTTTTCTGAAATGATGATATTATATTTCTATTCCAAAATAATACAGCCCATGTATAAAAAAGAGCTTTGCTTTGTAATTGTGTTATGTTGAAAGTTAAGGAAACTTACATTAGGAGAGCATTAGACCAGATGAGAAATGACTGTAATCTATATGAAATGTTCTTAGGAGAAGCACGATAGAATTGAAAATGCTATTCCCTCTAAACAGGAAAGACATACTTACAGTATCTCTACAGGGCTTAGACATAATACCTTTTTAAGAAGAGGTTATTTCTGTTCAATTCCTTTGTTATCACTTTGCAACTGTTAATGTATAGGATATACAGGATATATAGAATATGTGCTAGTATTTTTCATTTGCTTCTTTTTTGGCTCTTCCTTGTCGTGGCATTTGTACATTCATGAGTATTGATTTCTGGAGGTAAAATAGGAGTGAGGAGGCATCTAGGTATAAAATGAACTTCATCAACCCTTTAAAGGGATCATTAAATATTATTACTGATTACTGTTAGATGGATTGGAAATTTGTACAAAACTTTTGTAAATAGGTTTGCATTACTCTTGATTTCATTTATTTGATCTGTAGGCTTTGTGTGGTATACATTAGTATTTCTACCCTTGCATGTTGGTTTGAATAATTCTGATAAAGAAATATCAGAAACACACTTGGTTATGTTATGCCTTAATCCCCAGAAACCATACTCTGCCGAGGCAGACTGACTTGTGAAACTGTCTGTGGCCTACAATAGTTGCTGATCATTCAGCTATTGGAAAGACATTGGACATTTGAAAGGAGTTGGGAAAAAGTAACAAAAGCAATCAGAATGCTTTTAACATGTTGTTTTAACATGAATAGATTACAAAAACGCCAATATATTACAAGTGAGAAAGTGATAAAATGAAAGACTTTCCATATACTTCAAAAAAATAATATGGAAGGATTGAAATTACTTTGGGTAGAATGTGGGAGATACAATCAGGAAAAGGAAGATGACCCAAATGCAATACAGGTTTTCAGTGGCTGTGTTGAGCTGTGCTGTATGCCCCAGAGGGTTACCAGTTATGTCTTACACAGCAATAAAAAAGTACACAGGTTGGTCAGCAGCTGCACTTTGTCAGCCGATAAGTCAGAAGTGTCCTTACAGACGTGTTGCTGCTTTTGTTGGCTGGTGGTCAGAGTGTACAAGTTGTAGAGGGCAATAGTAGGCATCATTTTCAGACACCAAACCTACCTGTCCAACCAGAGGTCCAAAAAAATGCTTAGTGGCAGAGGAAAATCTACAAGACAAAAGCACACTATTTGTAGGCTTTTGATTAGCCTATGTATCATTCAGCTCAAGATGAAAATGTAGATATCCAGAAGAGATAGTACTCACCCTTATAAGCAATTAGCATTCTTGAAATTGAACATAATTTTCTGGAATCTTCAATTCAGACAGAATTTCTGTCTGGAGGCCCAGAAAAATGGTTGGCAGACACTGATGTAATTGACATTTTTTTCCATTGTTTTCACCATGTAGTTTGTCTTACTGATACTCTTAATTTTGAATATATGTTCTGAGCTGACATTTGGCAAATGAAATTTTAGTGTAACATCTGTTCTACATCATCCAGCTGTCATAAAATGCAGTTCAGTGTTCATTAAGTTAGAGTTTAGGACAAAAGCCTAAAAAAAAAGGGTATTAAAAGATGTTTACAATCCAGTTTCTGGCACAGGATAATTTTTAATTTATGCAGGTAAACTGTTAGCTCATAGGTGTTTATAGACAGGTAGTAAAAACTTTACACATCTATCCTGTTGGAGAGTGAGGCTTTGCTGTTTGAAAAGGAAATAAGTCCCATATCACTGTCAGAAATAATACTGAAGTTCTGCATATGGGCAATGGAAAATTTTGTATCATTGCAGACTGATTTTTCAGAACATTCTTTTATGTTTCCTTCATATTAAAAAAAATGGAAAATAAATACGTGCTAGGGCTGTGATATCAACTGTTTCATGCCATAATTTCTTATATGAAGATGTGGTATAAGGAGGGAAATAACACAATATTTATTTCATAATTATTTGGTTTCTTCTGAACTGTGATTGAGAGAAGTCTTGAGTGTTTTAAGGTATCAGAAATACATGTTAATGTGGTATTTTCCGGCCTACTTTCATGAAGGAAGATTAATCTTTCTCTTGGCACTAACAAGTTATCTGTGGCTTGTGTATACTTATTATTATTGTTATTACTTTATTATTATTTTATTCTCCAGTTTTATTTTGTCTGTTTCTAAATTTTAGGAAAACTGGGGAATCCTAGAAATGTTGGGATCCAGTTGTCAGTATGTGTACCTTCCAGATTTAATTCCAAATTCTGAACTTGCCAAATATGTATGAACTTGACAAAAAGTTACTTTTTGAAGTTTTAACCTAGTAAGAAACTGTGTACATGTACCGCTGTGGCTAAGTTACACTTGCTACACAACAGATGAAAATAGAACATTTTCATCTCCTCCATTTATATACATACCAGTGAGGTTCTGTGATTGCACTGGTTTTGCTGGTTTATGAACTCAAACTGTGTGGTTTGATGTGTCCAGTCACCAGGTATTCTTCATTGTTGTGTGACTTCCCACCTGTTTTTATTTACACACGTATACACAGGTCATCTCCTGCAAAGAAGCTGGCAAAAAGCTGAGGTAACAGCAAGAATTGTGTGAAATACACTCCACCATGGATACCAAAGTGATTTTCAGAGCTCACTGTCCCTTTTAATATTGCCTTGAATTATATTGATCTGCACTTAAAACTTTCCGTTATGGCTTCACTTTCCATGTGCTTCAGAACCTTTAGAACTATTTATTCAGAAAAGGTGGGATAATTTGGTGAATGAAACTGTAAAAGGTCCATTATGCATTATAGAACAGACTACAATAATTATTTGGCTCTTGTTTAAAAAGAAGAAAACATTATCATTAGAGAATCATGTTGCAACTTCACAAGAAAAAAAAGAAATAAACCCCAGTTATCTTGTAGCAGTCCTCACCTTTAGAACTGTCTGGGTGTAAGTCAGCACAGAGACAAAAGTTTTCCAGGAGATGCATGATTTAACTGTAATACTCTCAAACATTTCTGGTCGGTTTTGCATTTTCAGAGTCAACTTCTCATTTCATTACCTCTGCTGACCTTAATTTCCTCCTAAGCAGAAAACAACAGTGCTATCTTCTAAACTTCTAAACTAGCTTTCTTTTCGCTTACGAAAGGATATAAATTAGATCACAACATTTTGTGTGAACTGTAAGTTTCAGAACTCATCTTTTTTCTCCTTTTTTTTCCCCAGAAATATATTTCATTTGCAAAATACAAGCTAGAGAGCATTCTTTTTCTGTAGGAAAAATGACAGAAGTAAAATAAACTCTAGGTTAATTTCTGTGCTCCCGTAAAACTGCTTATGAGATTAGCACACAGAGTTTGGAGCATGGCCTGTTAAATGTTTCTGCAGGAGTCTTCTCCAAATACTTAATCTCACTTTGTTACAAAGATTGTCTCAGTATTAATAGTGTTAGTCTGCTGTAAGTCTGAATAGCAGCCAGGCACTCTGAGAGTCTAAAGAATTAAGAACATAACAGTATAATCCTGCATGGGTGGGACATTGGCAATCTTGGTAGGAACGTTTCTGGTAGGTTCTTTGGGAAGGGTTGTCACTTTGAGAAAGAAACTTCTGGTGAGATGGAAGGCATTGCTGTGACTGTGGTATAGCTGGTGGCAGCACTGTGCAACACTGCTGTTTTCAGGCCTGAGACATTGGCTGGAATTTTCAGAATTCCAAGGGACTGGTGGTGGCATTGGTGAGTTTCTGGCCTAACTCTCTAATGCAAGGTGCAGAAGATTGAAGTTCAAATTCACAGTCTGCATGAGACAGAACAGGGCTTGCAGATACTCTTCCTGCTTTTATGTGACACAAGGCATGATAGGCAGCTCTCCTTTTCTCTTAATTGGTCCCTCTTACCCTTACCTGAAATTAAGGATAAAGGGGAAGGTTTCTCCAGAGGTGATGGTAGTAGGGCAGCCATGGGAAACACATTTTTAGTGAATCAGATAATGTAAATTTTGGCAGTGTAGGCTTGTCTCTGGAAGCACATGTTTCAACTCTCTAGGTCCTGTGAGCACCCTAAGTTTTTGGGGATTTTTTTGCATCAAATTTACTCAGGCCAGGCCCCTTGTATTGGTAGAACCAACCGGACAGTGTTTGAGAGTGCTCATTTCATGGGTCTGTGTTTAAGTCTTTC
>NW_005054340.1:614720-629988 GCF_000277835.1 Geospiza fortis | reverse complement strand
TTAATCTATACTCCTCAGTATGACAAACTGATCCCAGAAGAATAAATTTGAAGAGTCTAAACAGCACAAAGATACACCCAATTCAAGAATAGCAAGTCTGGAGCACATTGCAATTCTTCGTAGAGATCTCTTCTACATTGAAGGTGGGAATTTTTACTTAGTGCACAAGTTAGTTTTTAAAAAGCATAGTAGCTGTGATAAAATAAACAGCAATCTGTTTTCCTTTCCTGATGAAGATAATTAAGGATGAATCTTGCTTCCTTAAAATAGATGGGGATGGAATACATAGACTGTCCTACAGTCTGGTAATTTGGGATTTTGGGACCTAGCTGGAAACTTTGTCTGGAAAAGATTTTCCCAGCAAGCATTTAGTTCCAGCTTGAGCATGGCAAAATAAACAAGCATCTAACTTATCATGGCAAGTGTGAACTTAGGGTGAGGTAAAGAATTGATATCCAGAACTTGTAAAACCTATTTTTGTGTGTATTTGAGCACATTGTGGTATGTGCCAACAGTTCCTGTCTTTCCACTGTTTACATTGATGTGGTTTATAAATGGCTGGGGAGGCGGGAGGCGTTGGGCACAGGTGGAACCATCTCACAGCACAGCAAATGCAATTCTGTATGTACAGAATTATCCACCTGTATTTGCTATTTTTTCTCACTGGAATTTTCCCTATATTATTTAGCAACCTTCTTTCTCTAGGATAAATGCTTGGTAGTTAAAAAAAAAAAAAACCCAACCAAACTGAACCAAGAAATAGGAATTTTTTAAAATCTGTTTGGAACTACAGGAATTAAGTGACTCTGCTTTTAGCTCATTAAGTACTTACTACCTTCTTTCTCTCCTTTTTGACTGGTACCATTTTACTGACAGTGCAGGAGGCCACTCAGTAATGTTACCATCCTGTCATTCAAGAAATCTGATCCTTTCATTAGAAAATCTGCTCTGTTGTGCTCACAGAACATCGTGCTTTCAGGGTATTGTAGTAAGATGGATGGTGCTGGTCCATGAATTGGAATTGAATAATGAGTATGTCCAGGAGAGCTTACAGTTCCTAACCTGCGAGCAGAGTAGAAGAGGTTATGTGTAGCCATTTTATTTGTCAGGTTATTTAGCAACAGGGTATAATTTTGAGAGAGATGATACCTTGTCTCTTGTTTTGATCTGCAAGTTTATCTCTTCCAGTCTTCTCCTACCAGAAAGTAATTCCTTTCCATAATGCTGAAGGGAGGGAAGCAAAAGGCTCCTTAGGTACTTGTGACTGAGGCAGGGTGTTCAGGAGGATGCTGGCAGGAGAGCCAGTAGTGTGGTAAATGCACTTCTCATAGCTCAGAGGAGATGAGACTGATGTTTCCTTTTTGAAGTTTTGTCATTTCTCCTTCCTCCCCAGTGCTGGTCTGCCACTTGAAGAACAGCAACAAAGCACTTGCTCTCTTTCTCTCTTTATCTGTTGTGTATTTTAATGGCCTCATTCATCCAAGAAGAAACCAGTGGACAGTGTACTTCATACTGTTCATAGGTCATTTCTGGTTTTTGCATGGCATTACTGAGCTTCTAATGGCAAATATATGTTTCAGTGCAGTTTCTGCCTTTGTTTGCCACACGTTTCTCTCAGCATCCTGTGCCTCATTTGCAAACTTTGACAGATGCAAAATCTGTGTGGTGCCTTTCTGTGATGACAGACTGTAAGAGCCAGGAAATATTGTAAGTATATTTTCCAACCAGACATTAAAAACAATGAGAAGAATCATACTTTCAGGCTTTACTGGGCTCATGTAAGCTGTTATGATCTTCTGGCAAGATAAACCACATAAGAAGCTTCTCAGTAATAGCTCTTGGACAACTCATCAGCCAAATGGATAATAATGATCTTACTTTTTACAGGGATAGTGAGAATAAGTTAAATTTTTAAGTGCATTGAAGTTCAAATGATAATCTTGCTTTTACTTTCATGGGAAATACAATGGGAGCAAGAAGAGGGCTGGATGGGGGGAAATTTAAAGAACTGATAGAAGATCAGGATGCATAGTCTCAATTTTTTTCATTAAAAAAAGCAACTGAAAGTCATCCTTGATCTTGAGATAAATTGCCATGCAGATTTCAGAACCCAGACCTCAGTGTCATATACCATAGCTGCTTTATAAGCAGGAAACAAGAGCTAACATTGGGAGTGAGAACATTCTGCAAGATAATAATATCAATTGTTTGCTAAAAACATATCTCTGGTCTAGTGCAGAGCTAAAATGTTTGAAGGGAAAGAATGGTCAACAACTTTTATTAGTTTCTAGCAGAACTTTTTAGCTTTTATAAATTAAAAACTTGACTTTAAGAACTTCAGCTCTATGTAGATTTAAAATGTTAGATAGTAATAGACCTATCTCTGCTAACTCACTCAGATCACAAAAACTCAGAATATTCTGAGTCAGAAGGGGCCCATAAGGATCATCAAATGATCATAGGATGATTCCTGCACAGGGAGTGACACCCTGTGCCTGAAAGCATTGTACAAATGCTTCTTGAGCTCTATCAGGCTTGGTGCTGTGACCTGTGGAGGTCCCTGTGGAGCCTGTTCCAGTACCCAACCTCTGGTTGAAGAGCCTTCTCCTGATATCAAAACTAAACCTTCTCTGACACAACTCAGGCCATTCCCTCGGGTCCTGTCACTGGTCACCAGAGTAGACGTCCGTGTCTGCCCCTCTTCTTCCTCCCATGACGAAGTTGTAACTGCAGTGAGGTCTCAGCTCAAGTGACCTTGGCCATTCCTCATATGGCTTTCCCTCAAGGCCCTTCACCATCTTCATAGCCCTCTTTTGGGATCAGAGCCTGATGTGAAGTCCAGACTCGAGCTTTTATTTCTCTGGTGCATCACTGTTCCCTGGCGATCTCCACCAGCTTCACTTGGATTGTTCTTTCACAGCCCACTCCACTGCCCCACTCCAGAAGCTCAGTGAATAAGTGAGGTTCAGAGATTCACCTCAGTTCTTAGCACTAAGCAAGCAGTTTCCTAGGAAGCAAAAGATACCACTGATCCCATAAAAAACTGCAGCCATTTTTTCCAGGGGAACTCCTAGTCCCTAGACTTACTGTGAAATATATGGGGTTTTTACTTGTTTGGGTTTTGTTTGTTTGTTTCTTTAAGCCACTGCAGCATCAGTGGGACCACTTGCTGCTTAGCTTGCCATTTACCATTAACAATTTGGGGGTCATGTTTGTCTTCACTGTGTAATGAAGTGGAAGGATCTGGATACCTGATTAATTTCTGGATAGCTGAAGACCTGGAATGAAATGGTCGGGTTTTCTTTGCCCAAAGGAGGGCTAAGAGTGAGGTATCTAGGTTTTCTGAACATACCAAAGGTAAAAATGAGGAGAAGGAAGAGCTATGTAAACTCTGTCCCAAGACAAATAATTTATGTCAGGAAATGACCAAAAGCTACACGGGTTTAAGGAAAATACTTTAATATAGTTTTTTGCTCTTTAGAAATCATTTGAAGTTAGCTTGATAATCTTTTCATTCCATGTGAGGACATGATGTATTTATTTCATAATTTCTTTTTGAAGAGGAGGACTGATGTTTGGTTTTATTCTGTTTGATGCTGTGTTTTTCTTTCTGAAAATAATTTCTTTCTGAACCTACCTGAATTTGAGCATCTTGAGTGTAAAAACTTGGTTTGAAATTTTGGGCCTAATAGCTGCAGCTTAAGAAGAGTGATCGTGTGTGTGCGTGTGTGTTGGTGAGAAGAATGAGTACAACAACACAGGTGTAACAGGTTTCTTAGTAAAAGCAATTCCATTACTTTCCCATTAGCCAGGGCTGCATGACATTTCATTGCGACTCTCTCTCAGAATCTGTGCTGATCCATCAGCCTCACTTAATCCAGCTCCTGTTGCTAGTGTGAAAAGTGGTCCCTTTTCTTGACCAGGAGAGGGCTGCTAGGTGTTTAGGCAAATGGTGAGCCTGGAGCAACCCAGAGGTGTTTGTTTTTCAGAGATGGTGTTACTTTCCTGTTAGCTGTGTGAGGTTGCTGCTGTGCCTGTTCGGGTTCAGAACCTGGAGCTGAGGACTGAAGCAGGAGTTCCCTGCTTGCAGAGAGCCAGGATGTCCAGGCCTGCTCACAATAGGGGGTTTGGTGCCAGTGAAGTTTACTGCAGCTGAAGACACAAAATATTTGTACTGTTTTAGTCAGTTTTAATTCATGTCCAGTGATTCACAGAGAGAAGCAGCCTCTGGTTTTTGGTGAAATGATCCTGTAATTACATATGTAGTATGAATTACATTACACCATGGCTAGATTTATGGCCTTGAAATAAAAGGAATTTGTTTTCATCCTCCAAGCAATTGGCCTTTATGGGCTTACCCTTTTTACACCTTTTTATGTTTCTGTATAGTTCTGATTCCATCCAATACCTTTTTATAAAGAAAGCTTGACATTTTTCTGCATGAGAATAGCTGTCAAATGTCTTGTAAAGCTCTGTCTGCACACAAATGGACACACAGGGGAATCTTTTAGATGTTTTGCTGTTAGCTTTTTCAGGAAAAAATGGGAGAAAGTATATTTGATATCTCTTGTGCCTTTACCTGAGTTTGCCATGATTGGTCAAATTGCAGAACCTCTGTTTCAGCAAGGCATTTCCTCTCATGTATTTAGAAATTCATTTAAATACATGAAATCATCTCTGCAGGATGAAATCTTCTTTGCATAGTCTTCACTGGTGGATGTTTTTTCATTTGTCAGCAGCTACATTTTTTAAATGAAATTTTATCCCAAACTGTCAAGGTTTTATCTGCAGCTGTGAAGGGATAACAGATCCTGTCAGCCACTGCTTTTTCTGTGGCGTGGCTCCAGCAACCATCTGTTACCTTTCTGCTGCTGCATGATTTACACACCAGAATCTCCCCTCCTAAAAAAAAAAAAACAAAAACCAACAAAACAAAACTGCAAAAACAAAACCATAGAGAAGTGTTGCACAAAACTTCATTTGAAGTATGTAAGATTATATAAATGATTTCAGTTAATGTGAGTGACCTGTTCTTGGGTCTAATAAGAGACACTTTAGAGCAATTTGGTTATGCTTAACAGGAGGAGGGGGCTGCTTTTGCACTGGGGGAAATGGCCTGCATGAAATTTTCTCATTCAAAAGTGTGTGTGTATGACTTTCACGGAGAAATTCAGGAGAAATGCACACTGGACATCTCTCCACCTTTTCCTTTCCAGTTATGAGTTCGAGCTGATCAATTTTCAAGTCAGCTAAGTGGAAATACTTTCATTGAGAAGCCTGTTTATCACCTCCTATATGCCTGTAATCATTTCAGTTGTACACATGGGTGCAGTGAAACTGAGCCTAATAGTTCCTAATCCACAGTAGGTTTATTACTAAGCCAGATTTGCCTCATAGTAATAATGCAGACAGCTTCTCAGAATAACTTAATAACTGCAGTGTGAATGCAGAGGCCTTATTCCTGTTTCAGTTCATATTCACTAACATAAAACTATCTGATACCGAGCTTGCATCTTCTTTGCTCTTGTTGTTCTAAAATAAAATCAGATTTTGGTTTAGATTTTATTATTTATTAATATTAAACATGACTAATTTTCATCCTGTTTCAGTGTTTGTATTGTGGACTTTTTTTGTTAATTACTTTTTGTAGTTAGCACTAAGAATGGGGTAGAAGTCATTAGCTTCTCAACTGTTTTCCAAGAGCATGTGACGAAAAACAGGGTACACTTCATTGCTAAAAGAAAAAAAAAAGGTGTTTTGGAAGGGTGAAGGGAGGAACTGATGGAGCTGTTTTCCTTCAAAAGAGAGTTTGTCAGGAAAAAAATGTATCAATCTCACTAAAATTTATTTCAGAGCACTATTTATTTATTTTGCCTCTCTACAATTAAGAATAGAATGAATGGCAGAGAAATGATAGAGCTGGTAGGTGACAGCTGAGATATGCAGAATAGTGAAGATAGCCTGCTACACTTGTATTGAGAACTTCAGCACAGCCTGAAGGATCATTAAATGCGCAAAGTTTTTTTTTCAGAAACATTTTAAAGAAAAACTATTTATGAGCTCACGTCTCTAACATTTTAAACTTTTTTGGAAACTGCAGTTCTCTGCATGTGGTGTTGATTTAGTTCCTTGCTGTTGCAGGCTTCTTGGGAAAGCTAAACTTATGGTGCTCCCAGTTGTGCTGAATATAAGCAATACAAGCTAAATCCTGCAGTCTTTTCAAAGAGAAAATTTCATTTACTTTGTAACATGACTTTGAATGGAGTAAGTGCAACAATTCAAATAAACTTCTATTCTACTGGAGTATTGACCATGAGTTTTGATCATCAGTGGTTAAGAGGCAATTTTTTAGTTTTTGGAAAAAAAAAAAGAGGATAAGAGGATAAAACTGTCGTGTGACATTGTGTTAGATTACAGTGTAAACTAGTGAAGCTTGAGAATTTGGTGATGACAGTTTGAAGTTCAGCATTTGTTCACAGTAGAACCAGAGTCTGGAGTTTTATCAGTATATTATTCTCCACTTCATGAATCTTGTATGTGGGGGAGAAAATTTTTAAAAGGCACTGTTGTCAAGTTCACAAAATATGTGCAATGAGAAATATGTGGAGAAAACATTTTCATCCTGTTTCCTTTAAAATCGTCTTGTAGTTTCCCTGTACCTCTCTTATGTGCAACAACTGAGTCTCTCAGCAAGTTCACAGCAGCTAGAAGCAGTTCAGGGATGGGGTTTTTTTCATACTTTCAGACAAATAAAGCTGCTTGATTTAAACAAGAAAATAACATTTCTTGGATATTAACTGTCTAATAACTTATCACTCAAATTGTAAGATGTCAGTGTTACAAGAAAAGCATTTTTTATTGTCATCATCTCTCTGAAGTAAGAATTTTGTTTCAGTTGGGATGTCATGCATCCTGCTTAAAAAAATTTAAACTTCTGGAGAGACATGTTTTAGATTTTCTTGTAAGACCTAAAGATTGAACTCTCAGCAGTAAAAAAGTAAAGCAAACATTTAATAGAGCAAGTAAGATTTTCATATGCTGGCATTTGGTTTTGTTTAGAAAATTCTGAAAAAAGTAATGCTCTTTTGAAATAAAAGCCAGGAAAAAAAGAATAAATTCTAAAATTAATAAATGTAGCTTTTATGTTTTCTGGGAATTTAAAGACTGATTGAGTGTTTAGAAAGTTCAGAGGGCAAGAGAGATTTCTGCTTTTACATGAGTGTTGTAATATTTTAAAAACTACAATGTCTGCCTTTGTTTCTTTTACCTTGGGCAAAGAACATTTTGGCAAAGACCATTTTCTTCCTCATTCTCCCCACACCCATGTAAAATTTAGGCTTTGTAATACTGAATTCACTTAGGATCCCATTGAAAAGGAGACTGGTGTGAAGATTTATGTATCTCTCTCAATATGTGCCTGTGATAGTGATGCAATTCTTTTGAGAAGATGCAAGTTGGAATGGAGGCTGTGAAAAGTGCCTGGAGACTTACTGGCCAGCCTCCTCTTTTAATATGCAAACCAAAAGTAAAAATGGATTGATTCCACTGTTTCTGCACATCTTGCTAGCATTTAAATGGTCCAGTGGTTTCATTTTGCTGTACACGTTTAGTTCCAAAAAGCTCATGTTCAGTTTGAAATGAGATGTGAAAAGCTGGACTGATGAAGAACAAGAGAAAGAAAGGCAGGATTAAAAACAAGAACAGTTAAATTGTTTAGTGATGCCAAATATTAAAAATCAGTAGCTTCTTTCTGGACAGGTCTGCTATGAAGGCCTGTAAGGAAGGATGCAGTGTGAAAATTGCAAAATTCTTTTTGGAAAATGTGGGCAAATACATGCTCAAGGTTGTTGTTAAAAGAGCTTTTCAAAGACTGCAGCGAAGGGCAGAACTCTGAAGGACCTTGGACATCTAAGAAAACTATGTGGAAAATGTACCCAACTGTATTCAACAGTCTCATGATACCATCTTGTAAAAATCAAAATTGCTTTGAAAGCTTGATTGCTGCAATGAAAAACTCACATCTTTGAAGTAGAGTAGCAATTTAACTGCATGACTGTTAAGTCTGGTTAACTAACTTGGAAAAAAAATCTGTTTCCTTTACTACTCCACACGTGGCATTTACTATTCTTAGCTTATTATATATACATATATTTTTGTGTATTTATCTCTGTATGTAGTATTAAGTAGGGCTTTTAGCCTGAGCATGTACTGGCCATGGAATGTCTTTAAAAGAGAAAGCACACAGCACAGGATTTTTAGCAAGGACAGGACAGTGGAAGGCTTCCTGTGGAAACTTCAGTCTTTCTGTATATAGAATAAATACAATTTATATAGATAGTATGTATGCATATGTAACAACCATAATCCATGTTTGTCTGGCTTGAATCTGTATGCTGACAGCGTGTGTGTGTAGGTGAGGAGATGGAGCACAGGAGCAGGGTGTGATTTTTATTGAAAGACATGTGAGATTACTTTGGTTTATAAGAAACAGGATCAGAACAGCATGAGTGGAATCTCCTTGGCTGCTGCTGAAATTCCTTGTGTAAATTAAATTGAAAGAGAGTATGTTTAGCTTAGATATTAGGAAGAAATTATTCATTGTGAGGGTGGTGAGGCACTGGAACTGGTTGCCAGGAGAAGCTGGGGATGCCTCAGCCCTGAGAGTGTTCAAGGCTTGATGGGATGGGGCTTTGAGCAACATGGTCTAGTGAAAGGTCACAGCCCATGGAACTGGGAGATCTGTTCCAACCCAAACCATTCAGTGATGCTATGATTCTGTGAAATGCTGATAAGCACTTGGCCTGATGTAGACCTCAGCCTCTCCAGCACTCCTCACATAGAAACCTCAGGTTCAAAGGACATGGTGTGTCCTGTGGCATCTTCAGAAAAGATACATCTTCATTGTGTCCTCTGCTGAAGGTAGAGTCATTGCCCATATCCTTTATGGTCTTCATGATGATCTCTCCAAAGTATCTTCTCTGTTGTCTGAAATTACAAGCTCAGGAGGTGCAAATTTTACGTATGCAAATTCAATTGCAGCAGCTAGTTTTATTTATGCCATTGGGATTTCCTTTATTATAAAGTGGAAGCTGCAGTATCATTTTATTTCAGGTATTTGTGATGGTTTTCACTGATAGCTCAAGGAACAGTCATGGTCATTTACAGTGTTTAAGTTACAGGCAAGTTACAGAGATTCTCTTTTATTTCCATGGTTTCAAATACAGAGTTAATATGGATGTTTTGTCAAAAAGAAATGAAAATAATCTGAGTATTCAGAAAAGAGCAATATATTGCCCGGGTTTCACATTAATGAGTTGCTGTAGCTTAAAACTTTACCTTGGATAGTAACACAAATCCAGTTCAGTGGTTAACCAGACTGACACATGCTGCACCAAATTACATCCACAGGCATATTATATGAAGAACCAAAATATGTGACAAGGTAGTGTAATCCTGAAGTGACAAGAGTTCTGACTTGGTTTGCATCAGCTGGTATGTCTAGGAAAGGCTGGTGTCTTACTAGGGGTGTGATATTTGGAAGCTCTCCCCCAGTAGAGCCAATCTGTGAGACTGAAGTTCTCTATCTTCATTTCATGACTAAGTTTACGATGGAAAGAAGCTTTCCATTTCAAAAAAGGTAAAGGAATAAGTAGCATTTGTTGAAGTCCTAGCTAATTTGCTTGCTAGGAGATGTTGCTCTTCCTAGAAGATGCATGACTGAGACCTGGATTTGCCTAAACTTTAAAGAGTACTAGAACAATTTAAGGGCATTAGTTATAGAGTAATAATAATATTCATATGAAATAAGTATATATATTTACATATAAGTAAAGTATTTGCATATTTCACATATATGTGACCAAATTCTGTGTTGTAAAAAGATACATTTGCCATTTAGGACAACAAAGTTGTTTATTTTCAAATGAGATTTAATTATTGGGTGATGTGGTACTGTTTATTTCTTTGTTTGCTTTTTATTAAAAAATTTGTAAGAACATTTATTCCTGAATAGTGTTTTAATTTTAATTTTTAAGCTCAAAATTGCATTTGCTGAAGACCTGTAAAATAATTTAAGAGGATTGTATGTTACATTTAATAAGATGATGCTTCCTTGTTTTGGGTAGAAGCAGATTCTCTATGTGCTTAATAGAGATTTATGTTTTATAGTCTATTACATAAGACTGGTCTCCATAGAACCTCAAGAAATTAGGGAAAGTAGTAAATTGTCTGGGGTTTTTTTTGGGTTTTTTGTTCGGTTTTTTTTTTTTTGTATCACTGGGGAATCTCAGAAACATTGCAAGAATACAAATCTAGTAGGAGTCAAGTGAAAATTCCCCCTTCTGTTACCTTCACTTCCACACCAAAGACTTGAGTCTCTGAAGTTCTTAGAATAGGTACTTTCTTCCTTTCCTGTTCTCTTATTTGACACTTCAACTAGACAGAGCTGAGTGATTTTTCAACAAGTAGCTAAAAATATGTAGGTGAGTGGCAGATATAAAACTAGAATGAATTAAAATGGTCAGAAGATTGGCAGGGATGTGTTTCTTCTAAATTTGTCAAAGGGTGAAGCAGAAAAACTTTTTAAGACCTACAGTAAAGTAGACTTGCTTGTGAACTCCAAGAGCGATATCCTAGTTGCGAATTTGTTACCTGCTTATTTTCATCCTAGGAGGCATTTCTGGCTCCTGGCCTTCTGAACCTTCAAATTTGAAGTATGATGTGTAAGACATCATTCAGGATTTCCTCTCGTAATGTTTTTGCGAACTGTAGCATACATGTGTCCTGTCAAACACTCCCTTGGAATGGCACTCGGTCTCTTCCTTTATTTCTCCTTTTTTTAAAATCATTTTTAGAGCCTCTAGTGATGTGCTGTGTGCCAGGGTGTGCAGCCATCTCATCTCATGTGGTTTTGACTCTAAAGTGGTCCCTGATGAAAGTGGGAATTCCATTTCATGCGCACACCTTTTTTTTTCTCCTCACAGAGCAGGATGCTGGCCAATTTTTTATTGGGATAACTACTAACTTCTCTGCTGAAAGAGCAAGAATTCAGAGCAGAATTTTATTATGGTTACAGAAAGTGTTGTGAGTAACTGAGAGAGTGAAGCTGAGCTCTTATTTGTTTACATGCTAGGAAGGGTAGAAGAGACAGTGTGGTGATACTTCAGCTGTGAAATGTAAGGCTTTAATGCCTCATCATTCAGAATAGTTCATAGGGCAAATTAAAACTTAAACTTGATGGTAGAAGAGACGCATACTGAGGGGCTTGTTCCTTGCTGTACTGTACACAGTGTGCCTAGGCTATATCAATTTGACTTATTTTTGTTTAGTATTTGGATTGTCATTATTGGCCGTTCTCTAGCTGGTGGTGTCTGATGTTTTAAGAGCAGGTCTAATAAGCACAACCATGTTGGTTGGAGTTGGTAGAAGAAGCTCTGAGGGTTGATAGCTGCTAGTGAGAAATTATATATTAATGAGTTAATAGTAGGAGCCTTTTGCATATATCAGACTTCCAGAAACAACACTGAAAACCAGGTCTGGATTTCCTTTTTCAGAGTTACTGGACATGTATTGTATAATTGAACAACTTGTTTTCAAACTGGTTGGAGGCACATAGAGGAGGGTGCCTTTTTTGCCTTCCTCCATGCCCCTGTCTCCTCCACAAGTTGTAGTTAGACTGCAGCAGTGCAATTTATGATGTGCCATATGGAATGCCATTTGAGGGGGGAAGCAAGGATCAAGAATCTTCTGTCATGCATAGCTAATGAATATTTTCAGAATTAAGGCTGGCCTGAAAGCTGTGACATGTTGCCGTTACTTGCAGGTGATATCAGTGACCTCAGCTTTTCTTGCTCTGCAGCAAGAAAACAAGAACGAGGGATGAAGTCTGCCTTTCCCCACAGAAAAGACTGAGAGGTCTGAGGGTTCTTCTTCCAACAGATTAGTAAAGCTGAAGATGATATGAACCTGTAAATTACTAAAATATGGCATTACTAAATGTTTGCTGGTTTAAAGTTATTTTAATGTGTATTTAAGTGAATTGCCTTTATGCCTTCATTCTGAATTTACAAAACAGTTTAAATATTCTAAATTATTTCAGACAAAATTCAATTTTTTCTGTATTTTGCCTTTTTATGTGGTTGAAGAAGCATATAGATGCCTTCAGAAAGGAAAGTGCCTTTCTTGAACTTTTTATCAATAAATGAGGCATAAAATTATGTTTTGGTCTTTGCATTCTAAGATACAAAGTTATGCTTTCAAATACATTGATTAAGTTTTTCTTTAATAGAATTTGAGTGGAGGGAGTATCAGGAGTATCTGGAGTATAAAATACTGAGAGGAAATTTTTCAATGCACTCACATGTAACTGCTTTCTTCATTTTGTTTACAAAATTTACCTTTTTTGTTTGGACACTTGGTCTTATCTCTAACAGAAGGTATAGTATCTGATTCACAACAAATGTTCTAAAATACACTGTTTGCAACCCCTCTTTAAGCTCTTAGTGTTGAAGGTGATGCCTTGTCTCTAAAGGTGCATGTACAGTACTGTTAGTGTTACACAGGCAGCATAAATAATCTATTGTGAGCCTGAGCCAGGCAGCCTGGGTGCTGATAAAAATGTGCAGAACCAAGATCGCTCTGTGAAGCAATCCAAAAAATGAGGCTATCAGGTGCTATCTCAGTGGGTAGGTGAGGCAGCTATAACTGAAAGCTGTTTTGAATTGTCAGCATAAACTCTGTCTAAGTTGTACATACACTGAAATTACTGAATTCTCCAACAAAAATTTTCACAGGTTGTCAAGAAAATCTGTTTGTTGATGTGAATGAAGGATATCCATCTCTGGGACTTCCAGAGGACAGTATTTGAATGCGTGACAGAGTACATGATTTCTAGCTTGGGTGGCTTCTGAGTTTGCAAATTTTACCCACCTTACTGTCCACTGTCATCTTCGGGAGAAGGCAGATTGTCCTAAGGGAGGTGATACATGTGTAGCTGCTTGTGTATCACAGAAACAGGCTTAATCTCTTAAGTCCCATAAAAGGTGTGATGGATAGTAGTTACAGAGAAGGAAGAGTGGGAATAAAAAAGGCATGTGACATCCCTTATCTTTCATTTACACTGTCTAGTACAGAACTCAGCCTGTGTCATGTCACAGGGTGGCTGTCACAGTGACTGTGCAGCTCCAGCACATATTGGTCCAGTTTGGCTTGTGGATACAGTCATGATTTAGTATGTAATAGTTGTTGTTCAGGTATTTTCCTGTCTCAGCCTTACCCATGAAGCAAAATGCTGCTTTTCTCAGTTATAAACACTAATTTTGGACACAGATTGTCGTTTTGTTTTCCACTACTTTGAGAGAAGTTGGGTTTTTTACATGATCCCTTTCATGTGTTCTTGGTATTTATTCTACAGTCGTGCATGCAAGGCTGTGATCCATATTTATTGTATTGCCACCAGTTGCTTCAGGCCCAGAGCATTTACCTACTCTCCTTAATCCCCTTATCTGCTAATTGAAATAATCCTTGGAAATTTCTTGAGGTACTGTTATCCTAATTCATTCTAACAGGTAGTAAGTAATATTATTTCATACTTCCGGTTCATGCACAGAACTTTAACTGGAGAGTAAAGGGCGAACTCATCCGGTAGTTGTGTAGATAGTGTTTAGAGAAGTGACATAAGGGGTTGACCTGGAGTATTTTGTTTGGAGTTTATTTGGGGTATATTGGGGGTTATTTTCAATGTTGAACATACCTTCTTAAAGGTTCTTTCTTAGGGGGTTTTTGTGTTTGTTTGGGTTTTTGGAGTTTTTTAGATTACTTGACAGAGTTTGATTATCAGCTGTGTCTGCTTTGCTTTATGGTGACTGAATACCTGCTTTATATCTCCGTAAAGGTTTGGGAGTAAGAATATCATCTTTTTTACAAATGAGTTGTGAGTAGCCTTCCGAATTGTAGTTGCATTTTTCAGCCATGTGTGATTATAGGATCATCTAGTGAAAAAGCAACTACCGTGCATATGAAATCTTGTTGCTCAGCTTCCACAAAAACCCTCTTGGGTTCATTATATACCTCTCATTTTTGCCAGAGGTTAAATGTAGACATGCAGGCACTGTATTACTACTAAAAAAAATTCTGAACATAAGAAGGCTGAACACTGTGATTTGAATTTAAAAAGAAATAAAAACAAACCACAACCCAAACTAGCAGTTTTAGTTTTTTTCCTGTTACATGCTTGAGAACATTTTCTGTGCAGCAGAGGAATATTTGAAAAGCAGACATCACGACAGAGATTTGTCATATAACACATTGGAAATTATCCATGAAAGCTGTACTGTGCTAATTTTTACTTCTGGCCATATCTCTCCATACATTAAAACAAGATTAACTAGACTTGAGATGAAAAAAAGTGTTGCCATACTTTTTCAGATGCATAATTGACTTCATATTATTAAACTGAAAATCCTCTGGGATGCTAGAGCTTATCTTGAATAACAGCTCCTTGGTGGCCATATGGGTTTTTAGATGATAAAACAATGTACTTATTTTTCTTAACACTGTGATATTGTAGAGTACAGTGCAAGATCTGTATTAAAATCAACTTCCCCGGGCGGGGCTTCCCCATCGTGTTTTTTTTACACCCTCCTACTACAATATTTTTTGTGCTCTGCTTACAGACTTCACTTACTTAAAATCCAAGAGGGAGACAGCTTGTCCCGATTCTGAGCATTTCTTACCTTATATAGGTTAAAGTAGTTTATAAACTTCAAAAACATCAGTTATTTTTATCACACTGTATAACCTGGAAGGTGGTTTTTAGATTGATATTACTCATGAAGCTTGTTAGCTATGTGGCCTCCTATTTTCTTATTACAATATGTTGCTAGAAAATCCTTTTAAAGTTACTTCAGTTTTTATAATATGTTTTTTATTGTAGACTGCCTGTCTGGACTGCCTATTTCATCATTAGATAGCAATGAAAACAATACTCTTTAGGCCAAACATTCTTGAGGGTGTTTCTCTCTCTAAAAGTGTAACTATCCTTTAGTTAGATTTAGCCAGGTAAAATATAAGAGTAGAATAATGGCATAACATACTTTGTTCAAAGTCTAAAACACTCCTTGTCCTAGGGAGTTCAGCTGCAGCCAGGAATGTCACTGCCACTAAAGAAAAAATTCTGGATGGTGCAACTTGTTGAAGCCTAGAATTGTTAAATGGGCTTCATTTATTGAAAATGAAAAAAATGAACAAAATTAGTGCTTCAAAGCATTTT
>NW_005054340.1:613476-614710 GCF_000277835.1 Geospiza fortis | reverse complement strand
GGAAAGAGAGATAGTTGAGCTAGATACACAGTTTTTATACAAAGGCAGATGCTTCTGTACTTTGGTAGCAGAGTGAAGGAAGGATATTACTGATTAAAAAGAATATTATGTAACAATACACGAGATGAGCCTGTCCTTGCAGGCTGATTGTCTGCAACAAGGTCACATCATCGGCTACCTTAAGGTGGCTGAATGCCCCCTTAACTTAAGAGATGACTGTTCTTCAAAGGAGACTCCTCAGTGGAGGTGTGTTAGCTGATTTTCTCCTGTGAAGTCACCATGCTTTTTTATTTATTAATACCACTATTAAGCATGCAAGGGACATGTATGTATTTTTCCCCTCCTCTCAAATTCCTGGTGATTTCGATCTGAGATTTTAAATGAGGTCTGTACACTCAGCATTCTGGAAGAACAAGCAGTGAAACTTCAGAATTGTGATTCTAAGTTAGCTCAAAGGGCTTTTGAGTCCTGTATCCCTTCTGACAGAGGCCAGCAACCAGGGAAGAGGACAGAGCAAGCCTGATGTTATTATGCAAAATATTTTTGCATCCATATTGTGTTCAAGGAGTTTTTCAACTCATATGCACCTTCTTTGAAGATCTCTTGGGGAACTTACATTTGATATTTTAGTTAGATGTCTTTCAGTTCTTGTACTGAACACAGCTTTTAAAAGGAGATCCATATTTCTCTTCTCCATGGCAGTCATAATTGTGTAGACCTCTACCACATGTCCTGTAACTCATTTGTTTTATAGGTTGAAGCATTCTCTGTATATTTAGAAGTACATATTATTGAAGCTGCTAATTAACTGTTAGGGTTCCCTTACCATCTTCTCTATTTTCATTAAGATTTACTTAATTATTTTTGCAAGAGGGAGGCTACAACCAGGCATTCAAGGTGTGTACCATAGATATGCAAGTAAAGGTAATGACAATGGTGCCTTTGTCTTACATTGTTTTTCTAATCACATATTGATTTCACAGATGTCTCACAGCATGAAGCTGATACTTTCCTAGAACTGTTGTAATCCAAGTTTTTTTTTCATTTTTTGAAAAACAATGCACTCCTTGGCTTCTTCACAAGCTTCCAGTGGCTCATGTGGTTGCATGTGCTCATTAATTCAGTTTTTTAAAATAGTTTCTAAAAATTTGGCCAGGTTTTTACAGGCCTGTGATTCCCCAAATATTCTTCTTTATTAATTAGCATTGCCCTGGCAGACAGGGGCTGGCCACCC
>NW_005054340.1:563092-613466 GCF_000277835.1 Geospiza fortis | reverse complement strand
TAATACACATATAATTTTAAGCAGGAGGTTGCACAGTTTAGCTAGAGGTTCTCTTATTTCATTCTTGCATTTCTTTCATTGTGCATGCCATCATAGAATAGTTTGAGTTGGAAGGGACCTTTAAAAGCCATCTAGTCTACCTCCCCTGCAATGGGCAGGGATCTTCAACTAGACCAGGTGGCTCAGAGTCCCATCCAACCTGACCTTGAATGTTTCCAGAGATGGGGCATCTCTCTGGGCAGCCAGTTCCAGTGTTTCGCCATCCTCATCTGGAAGACACCTAAAAAACGTCTTCCTTTGTTCTTGTCTCAAACTACCCTCCTTCAGTTTAAAACGATGTTTTGTTCTGTTGCTGCTAAAAACTTCGTCCCCAGCTTTCTAAGACACTCCCTTTAAGTATTGAAAGACCACAATAAGAGGTCCTCAACTCCAGCTCTCGGCATTTCTGCATAGGAGAAGTGATCCTTTCCTCTGTCATTTCTGTGCCCCTTGTCTGGACTCACTCCAACAGTTTCATGTTCTTTCTGTCCTCTGGGACCCCAGAGCTGGATGCAGTACTGCACGTGGGGTCTCACCACAGCAGAGGAGCAGAATCACTGAGGCTGATTGAAGGACATCCTATACCTGGAGGCCAGTAGCAGGTGAAATATCCTGGGACCTTTCCTGCTTAATTTCTTTATCAATAACTGGCTAGAAATAATAGAGAACACTGTATTCAAATATCTAGATGACACCAGATTAGGGTGACCAGTTGATACCCTTGAGGGCTAGGCCACCATCCAGAGAGACCTAGAGAGGATGTGGAAACGGGTTAGCAGAGGAACCTTAGGAAATTTCAGCTGGACGGGTGCCAAGTCCTGCATCTGACAAGGAATAAGGCCATGCAGTGACTCAGGCTGGTGCCTGACTGGTTGGGAGCAGCTCTGCAGCAAGGGACATGGGACCTTGGCAGGCACAAGCTGGGCAGGAGCCAGCACTGTGTCCTGACTTCAGGGACAGCCAGCTGCACCCTGGGCTGTGTCTACAGGGGCACAGCCAGGACAGCAGGGGAAGCAATGATCTGTCTCTGGCTAGTGCTTGTTGAGTCACATGTAAGTTACTGTGCACAGTCCCCCCAGCTGATACAGGAGAGATGTCAGCAAACCAAAGCAGCTTCTGTGAAGAGAACCTCAAACATGAGCAGGGAGCCAGATGTAAGTCCCATGAGGAGAGTCTCAGAGAATGGAGCTTATGGAGAAGGCTTTGGTGATGTCTTTTCTGGTGCCTAGGAGGATTACTGAGAAGCGTTTTCACAGTGTTGTGTGGTAGAAGGATGGGAGGAAGGCAAAGGCTGAAACAGGAGAGGTGTAGAGCTCATATAGAAAACCTTTCTTACCACATGGAGACTCAACCTGGGAAGAGGTTGCTCTCAGAGGTGCTGTGGTTTTTTTATCCTTGAGATTTTCAAGACATGAAACCTGGCAAGTTTAAACTCTTGGCAATCTAGTCTGAAGCTTACCCTGATCTGAACAGGAGGTGGGAGGAGGTGATCTTTGGTTGTCACTTCCAACCTAAACTTTCTGAGTTTGTTCACGAGCTCATCCAAGGATGACCATTCATTCTTACCTGCTGTTTGACTGCACCTTCAGAAAAAAACTACAAGCTTTTTTGTTTTGTTTTTGGTTTTTTTTTTGCGTGTGTGTGTGTGTGTGCACGCATACACATACATACGTACATGAAGAATTTGAGATTAATTAATGATTTTTTTAGGGTTTAGGAGTGAAAGTAGTGTGGATGATGTGAAATAAACCAGTTTGTTGTGGGTATTGCAATCTGTTGCTAAAGAGTGGTTACTAACTTACTATTCCATGACCAAAGGTGTCTTTGCTGTATTGTGTATCCTTACGTGGAGTACTCAAAGGCAGGGTAGATTTTCTTAAAAAGAAGAACAAGATGGAAGGCTTGGGAGGAACAAGCAGTGGGCAAACTTACCAGGAGCTCACTTTGAACATCAGTAGCTGTCATTTGGTCCCTACACAGTTGCTGGTTCTGTCATAATTCTTTGTGAAAGCACTCTGTTCCCCAGTGGATCATCATTTTTCAACACTCTTAAAATACTATCTGAATTCCCTATTTATATCCATTGTGTTTTTTCTAATTAGCTGGAGGTTAAAGCAGTTTAAATTTCAAGTGACTTTGAATGCACCTTGCTGCAATCTGAACCCAACTCGTTGTTAGGAAGGCTGGCACAGGAAGACAAGTAGTCCCTGAGGCAGAGTCAGATCTGATACTTTACAATGCTTCCCCTGGAAGAAAATGTTGCCCAAAGCTGCTGAGGTTTTGATGGAATTTGTTATGATTTACTAGGTTTAAAACTCAATTCAGGTATATAGAATTCCTAATACGCTGCTAAGAAATCAAGTAAGCCTAACACAAGTGCTGCTGTATATGAATGGCACTTTTTTGTTCTGCTTGCCTTAAGGTTGTTGAGCACTTTTTTCCTAATGTGTCTGTTTCATTTAGGCTGGCTGCTTGTGTTTCTCCCAGGGAATCAGGGTTGAATACATCCATTAGTGTAACATCTCAGTTTAAAAATATTGCTAGAACACAGCATTGAAAATTAAATTACAGATATTACATCTGTAACTTGGACTTAAAGTAAAGAAACTCTTACTTCATGAAACATTTCAGAATTAAAAGTATGATTTAAATTGTGTACACTTTCACAATGACAGACAAAATAAAACCTTCCATTGTTAAACTAGACTGAAGATTATTAACCAAACTGAGCTGCAGTCCTGTTATAGGTATGGTAGTGAATGAGCTCTGCATAATCTTGTTTCAGGACACCATTTGGACCTAGGGTGTAGGTGCTGTTTCTCTTTTTTACATGTGACTGGTGCTCTGTGTCCATACTGCAAAAAAGAGGTGTAGGTAGTAGCTGACTTTGAGGACAGAAAGGAGCATAATTACAGCCTCCATCCATGTGTGTGTTTCCTGTTAACATGCACATTCCTTTTATCTTGGGGAAAAGAGCATGAATCCTGGGATTACAACCACAATATATGAGGCAGTCATTAGACATTCAGTTTACTAAAAGCTAAGAACAGACTCAAGCTCTCAAAATAGAGTAGTACTTTTCTGCACTTTTCTCATGGCGACCACATAAAAATGTTCCTTGTAGGTAACAAAAGATCTATTTTTTTTCCTCTACAAGGTAGCATTTAGCTTTAGATATTTCTTTGTAAAGAGAAGCAGTGAAAATAATGAGAGCCTAAATAGTTTATTGTAACTAACCAGAAACTGTCCACTAAAATGGAGCATCTGAAGGGTGGGAGCAGTGATATCCAAATGAGGAGAGAGGGAGCCAGGTGCCTTTATGCCACCCTTATGCATGGCAACAGACTTGTCTCAGTGAGCTGGAGCTCCAGTTCCTTGGCCCTTTGAGAGGCTGGTCAAGACCCTACCAGATACTATTGCACAAGGAGGCAACATTAAGGCAGGACCACAGAGAAATATTGCCTTACCCCTACTGTGAATTTTGCCTGAGCTGCTGTTCTGTTCAGTCTTTTCCTAGTTCAGGCAGTAGCTAAGGGAAACACTTTTCCATACCTTTTCCATTCCTTCTGGAAGACTAATAAAGGGAACAAGGAAAAACTCCAGTTGACAGAGAGAGTGTTGAGCTAGAAGCAGGGAGTCAGTAGTTACTTTTATAGAGAGGTTAAGGGGGCTGCACACTATGAATTGTGAAGGTGCAACAGGAGATCTTAAAGCTGATATATTTAGGAGCAGTTTAGTTATCTGTAAAATTTGTTTACAGTTGCCATCTGAACCATCTGTTGCCTTTCCTTGCATTGCAGTCAGATGAGATTGCATTGGAGTAGATGAGATTCTGTAATAGATGAAAGGTTTTTTAAAAGTATGGTTTATGTCTCTACATATACATTTATAGAGTACATCTTCTAACGAGGCCTAGATCCCATTGGTGCTATCTGGGGATGCCACTGTAGTAACAATGATATATTACATGCTGTTAATGCTGTGTTTGCAAAGCATTTCCAATTAAAGTTGTTATGCAAATGAGAGTTGCCTCCTTTCTCCATCTGGTTGTTTGCATACAGGCTGTGGCATGCTTTTCAGTGAAATAGTTTTTGGTGTTATATTTCTTAAAGTTTATCTTTAATGTTGGCAGGGGTAGGAGAGGACTTAGCTCATATGGAGTCAGTGTCCCATGACAGGAATTGCCACCAGTGCTTGGGCTTGTTGGATGTACAACTCCGTGCTCGAGCATTTGAGCTGATAGGGATTGGCCTCAGCAGTGTTATGTTCTACCCTCTCTTGCTGGTGAGGGCATGGAGGCTACAGCACAACGTCAGGGATCACAGCTGCTTTCCAAGGGGTCGAGTAGTATTAGGAACCTAGAATAGGTGTTCAGTTCCAGGCACAATGTTGCAGTGTTCTCCAGGATAATGGATAGGAAAACATACAAGAAATGACTGGATCTGGTTTCTGAACTGCCCACTGGGCCATAGATTTGATTCCTTCAGGTCATGTTTGGAAGACCAGAGAAAGCTTTTTCCCCTGCATCTTAGTGAGAATGTCACAATTCAGGCTTGCTGCTCAGACATTTGTCACAGCGACTACGGGATGACCAAAAGAGCTGGGAATCAGCTGTCATTTTTGAGAATGAAAGGTGAATTCCACTCTGTGCTGACATTAATGTCAGTTGAAAAAGCACTATCTCCATTAGGACTCCACAGAACTAAGATTAACTGGGATTTAATGCATCATTTACAGATGTCTTTATTCCACTGCAGTTTTTGTCAGGATTTGTCAGTCTCATATGTAGCCATGAACAATCTATTTGAGAGCCCATCCCAAGTATATATCTAATAGTTTGTATGGTAGTTATTTCACAACATAGTATTCACTTCAGAGAAATTTCACCTTCTAGTTTAACTTTAACAAAGTATTAGGAGTTTTACATCTGTGAAGGAATGTGTGGATATGTGGATCAATATGTGGATCAAAGTTTTCCTTTAATAGAAAAAACATGACTATGAATCAAATAATGCTGAATCAGAGGTTAGGTGGACCCTTCTGAAAAAAATAGCAAACAAAACGTTTCTGCCAGCATTAATAACTATTTGCTGTAGCATTTAGTCTTGTAGAAGATAACCCAATTTTTGTTGTCTAACCTAAATGATTCTTGTGTGTTCAATGCAAGACAAGTCTCAGCTGCTGTGATCAGCACTTCAGAGATACAATAAACCTTTCTGCTGTTTCAGCTAGAGGTGTATTACCTTCCTCTAGGATCACACCATATGGTTTTCCTTAGAAATGGGACTTTTAATTCAATGCAAGCTTAATCTGATTGTGGGGCCAAATCAAAGTAGTTTTCAAAACATGGTGTATGCTCTGGACTCAGTATCAAAATGCATTTCTTTCCTCACAGAGGGCTTGGTTTTTTTTCGCCCTCTACTTTGGCAGATAACAATCTGGACTGTGGCAGATAACAATCACCTGTTAAAAATCTTGTATTTATAAAAACTCCACAAAATAGTGCATGAATCCTAATGGCATGTGAAAGGAAAGGGATCAAGTTGATCAATGCAGTTTTTGCATATTAAAAGAGTAAACAAATGTGTAAATACCACAGGGTGCAATGACTCTGCTTCTCTTAATGCAAAGTACTGCAAGAAGTTGTGCATATTTATGTATGTGTATGCATATATGCATTTATTGGCACAGAGTTGAATACATATATTTTAATATACATACAGTTATGTATTTATTTACACATACGTAATTATATGTAGGATATATGTTTTTCCTAGAGAAACTGATGCTGTGAAGTCAGTATTCACATTTGGCAAAGAACTCAAGGCGTAGGTACTGCTATACTTTCATTGGTGTTTATTTTACCATTTCCAGCTGTTTATTCTGAAATACTAATTGTTTTTAGGGATTAAAGGAATTGAAAGAGGCAAATTTCTTTTAAGTAAACTTTTAGCAACTAAATGCAATGCTGCTGAAAGGGTCCTGGGGGTCCTGGTAGATGTCAAGTTGAACGTGAGCCAGCAGTGCCCTGGCAACCAAGAAGGCCAACCCTGTCCTGGGGGGCATCAGTTACAGCATCACCAGCCAGGCAAGGATGGGGATTATTCCCACTTTGGTCTCCACTGAGGCAGCCTTATCTCGAGTCCTGTGTGCAGGTTTGGGTGCCACAATATAAAAATGACATCGCAGTACCAGAGAGTGCCCCACGGAGAGTCACAAGGATGGTGAGGGGCCTTGAGGAGAAGCTGTAAGGGGAGCAGCTGAGGTCACTTGGTCTGTTCAGCCTGGAGGAGACTGAAGGGAGATCTCATTGCAGTTACAGCTTCCTTATGATGGGAAGTGGAAGAGCTGGCATTGATATTTTCACTCTCATGACCAGTGACAGGACTTGAGGAAATGGCATGAGGCTGAGTCAGGGCAGGATGGATGGATATCAGGAGAAAGGATGGATATCAGGAGAAAGTTCTTCAACCAGAGGGTGGCTGGGCACTGGAACAGGCTCCCTGGGGCAGTGGTCACAGCACCAAGTCTCACAGAGTTCAAAAAACATTTGGACAATGCTGTCAGGCACATTAGTGTCACTCTTGGAGTGTCCTGCATAGCACCGGGATTGGCCTCAATGAACCTTGTAGGTCTTTTCCAATGTAGCATATTCTTTGATTCTGTAAATCTGCAGGACTGCAAATCCTTGATAATCTTTTTATCTCTAGGGAGCAAACTAAGGCAAACATGTAAGGCACATAGGACAAAGGAGTTGTTTCTGTAGCTAGCTGACAGTCACAGACCTGTTTGTCAGATGGTGGCCTTTCATAATTCACATCCAGTTCCTTCATCATCCTTAAATGATGAAGTTCATCACAAAGTTTTGACATAAAAAATCTGTACACAGTTTAGAAAACTATATTGGGTTCTCATTGCAGCAATGTGGGACAGATGCTAGAGAGAAGTCAAAATTAAGTTGAAAAATACTGTTGTAATATTTTATCATAGTTTACATGTTCAAAGCACTTTGGTAACTTCTGTTATTGTATAAATGTCTAACATATAGCTGCTCAGTATTTCATAAGGGATTTAGTAGTTTAGTGGTAAATATCATAAAAAGAATTAATAGTTTAAAAAGTCATTTTAAGGACAAACACTTCTAAATTGAAATTTTAGATTAGAGTATTGTATATATCTCTACAACCCATGTTTTAGCCTGAGGAGCTGAAAACCTGTATCTGTGTTGTGGGAAACCTCTGAGTAACCTTCTGGTTGCATGAAAAAAAAGAAGATAAATAGTAATTGGCATGCATTGTTTACTTGAGTTAATATTTAATATGCATTATGAGTTTCTAAAATAAACTGCTTACAATAATTCATTATGGAAAGATAATTGGTTTATAAATTTATTGTGTTCTGTATGTTCATGCTGGCACTAATCAAAGAAAAAATCATAATAGGAATTTTGCCCTCATTTGAAACAAAATTTTCATGTTGCTATTTTTTTCCCTCAAACATCATAAACGCAGGTTGTTTTATTAATACCTCAGTACTTAAATATTCCTAAAGAAAGACTTAATCATCTTGTACATGTTGTTTGCTTTCCTATTTATATGAGAGTAGGCAAGTATTAATCACTGCTGAAATTTTTTTAGGAGGTCAGAGAATCCTTTAGAGAGGAGTAATTGTTACAGCACAAAGGTTTTTAAACTACTTTATATTTTCATTTGCCCCTCTAATCCATTTGAACAGGTCACTTAAGAGGTATGAGTAGTTGTAATTACTGTTTCCTAGTAGCTTTATGGTTTAACTTGGTTAGATTGTTAAAATAATTTTTGTATTAGAAGAAGCAGCTTATGTTACTTAGCCTGTAGCTTAACTATAAAAGAGAAATTCAAATTAAGTCTTTTCCTGTTCAGTCATCAAATAAATACACAATAAACATACTCATTAAGGTATGATATTTGAGATGGGAAGTATTTGATGTTCCTTTCTCATGTAAATAGTCCCTTCTTACACAACTAGTCATTATCAGTTCAAGAGATTTGCTTCTACTGAGGCTCATTAATAATGATTTTGGAGTTGGTGCACATACTTCTCTGAAATTAAGGGTAAGTGAAACACATTTAATGATTTTTATATCTGTACCAGTGCTGGCCAAGAAACTAGAACATACGTATGGTTACATTGTGATATGGTTGCACAGACCATCTACAGTAAGAAAATCTTCTGTTATCTCACACAAAAAAAACCAAAACATTGTTTTGTATCTGTCTTATTGAGCAGGAAAAATGGCATTATTCCCACTTTGTTTACATCTAAAAAGGTGAAGAGCTGAATTTGCTACTTGCATGTTGCTGTAGAAATTATGCACCATCATAGAAAGAAGTAAATGTTTTCTATCTCATGAAGTAAACATTATTAAATTCTTGAATCATTGAAGTGGAAACAACTTAGTACTGTTTTGAAAAATCTGCAATGTATGAACACTGAGACTGTTTGTAAATCCAGTGTCAATTCTAACTAGCTAGGAAAACATTATGTTAGCCAAATAGAAGGTGGCTATGCTACTGGTGGTGATTTTTTTATTGTTGTAGTTTGGTTTGGTTTGGTTTGGTTTGGTTTGGTTTGGTTTGGTTTGGTTTGGTTTGATTTGGTTTGCTTTGGTTTGTGGGGGGAGTGGTGTGTTTGTTCTTTGTTTTTAGTTACCAGGTTAGTGCTTTCCTGAAAAGAGCTATTTAGATTGTAGAAACTCTCACCCTGTAACCTCTTGAGAAGTTCTGATCCAGTCGTCTTCTCAGTAAAAAGTCAACACCAAATTTAGACCAGAATGCTGAAGGCTTTGTCTAGGTGTGCCTTGAGAATCTCCAAGAGCAGAGATTATGCTGCCTCCCTAGGCAAAGTTTTATAGTGCTTAATTCTTCTGATTTTAAACATTCCTTTCTTTATGCCAAGTCAGAGCCTCCCTCATTTTAATTTTTTACCATGATCTTTTATGCTTCAACCACGGATCTCAGTGAAGAGATCAACCTTTGGTATAACCTCCTCTTACATAAAGGAGAGTTGCTGTTAGGTCTTGCTCCCCAGACAGTTATTTCCCACCCTGTCCCATTGCAGGTGTTTATTCCTGGAAGCAGAACTTTGCATTTGTCCATTTTGTATGTCATGAGGTTCCTGCTGGTCTGTTCCTCCAGTCTGACCCCAAGTTTGTCTGCGCAGCTCTCAAAGTTGCCCCCAGATAGGATAAAATGCAGCAGACACGAGTTGGAACAGAGAAATTTTGGATGAAGTGCGAAGATTAATGTTTCTGATCCGTGTACCTAGAAGTGACTTTCAAGACAACTTCCTCCATGATTTTTCCAGGTGCCAAAGAAAGACTTGCTATCCTATCACCTTGCCGTTTTTAAACACCAGTGTAGTTGTTCTTTTCCCTCTGTTATTGAGGACCTTAGCCAATCTACATTACATGCCAAATGGCAGACTTTCAGGGTCACCAGCAGGCTCTCTGCACCATCACATGCAGCAGATTTGTCAAGTCTTCTGCTGTTTGCAAACTTTTCTCTGTCAATGTCTCTCCTCTTTGAACTCTTCAGACATAAAGCCCTGGGTTACTTTGCTGGGGAAGGCTGACACAGGAGGTATCAGGTACCTTGATCTTGTCCATGAGTGCGATTAGTGGTTTAGCAACGAATTTGTGGTTTCATCGTTCATCTTCTGGTGTCAATGTTGCAATAAGAGCTGTTTTCATTGCCTTTGACATTGCTTGCATATCTCAATTCAAGTTCATTTTTAGTTTTCTTAACAGCACCCATGCATTTTCAGGCAGTATTACTGCTTTCCTCTTTCCACATCTTGTCCTCACTTGTATCCCATGTACCCGTCCTTGCTACACTGGAGTTCCGTGGTGAGTTCCTCAGACTTTTTACTTGCTACACTAACATAAGTAATCTTGGCTTGTGGTCTGTTCAGCATTAAAACTTGAGGTTTTTTTCTGATTGATGCAAACTTTGTCCTGTGACAAAAGCTGAGAACAAAATGCTAAAAATAAATCAGTTAATTAGCCTTAATTTTCTTCATTTGAATTAATTTTACAAATAAATCAGTATTTAGAACACGTGTCTGGAATTTTCTGAAAAGTGTCAGCTAGGTTTCCAGTGATAACTGAAACTCATCCATGCTTTGTGTAAAGTTCATGCAAGTAACATTAATTTACTGTAAAATGGAAGATTATCAATGTAGTCTTTAATCCCGAGAAAAATTAGAAAAATATGTCCTATCTGGAAGAAATTGGATAGAGGAGATGTAGCCTTTGTGTGTCTGTGTAACAGTTGATATTGCCTGTCATGAATTCAAAGCAGCTGAACTAAAAGCTGGATCTCATAAGGAAAAATAACCTAAACACTGTTTAGAAGGTTAGACAGCAATGTATGGATAGACAGCAAAGCATATGGTGCCAGGAGCTTGATGCTAGGAACAGTCCCACTCTCTATCTTCGTTATTAATTTGGAAAGAATGCAAACATATGTTAAGTTTTATTTTATATTTTTCTTTCATAAATGGAACCTTATGAATTGAAGAATCTTGTACTTTACCAGTCAGGACAGAGCATAATGTGATTTGGCATGATTATATTATTATTGGGGGGAAAAAAATGGCAGAATAGTATTTGACTTGGAAATTACAAACTGATGAAATTAAGGGGAAATGAGGCCAATTTATTTATTTAGAGACAGAGACACTCATGTAGGAAATAATGTTACTACAAGAGACCCTTGGCATTCCTTCTCCCTGGCAGCATGATGGGAGTGCAGAGAGCTGTATTACAAAGTTCTCCACTCATGGATGAGGAAAGAAGAGCTGCACTTTCCTGCAAAGATGTGTTGCTGTTTGACAGAGAGGGGAAAACCAGGTCAAATTGGGATTTAAGGAAAACTACTAGAATCTGTGACAGTGTTGAGCAAGTGTGCATGTTTTCCTTTTAATCATTTGTAATCAGTAAATTGAGTCACCAGTTCTGCACTTAAACAAATCACAGGTTGAGGGTTGAGTTAAAACTTCACAGGGATAAAAAAAAACTGGCATATGGCTTAATCTGTCACTAGGATGTTCTGGAAAGCTTGGAAGTGTGGTTAAACTATTATGGATTCTTAAGCAGAACAGAGGCTACAGGCAGCCACTGAATTTGGCCATTTTGCAGTGTGAAAATGCCATCTGAATACATTCAAAAACATAAACAGTTATCAGGAAAACAGAAAAATCTGCCATGCAGAAGTTCATCAGCACAAGCACAGGAACAGCAAAACTGGAGATGTTTTACAACAGCTCAGAATGCCAAGTGTGTTTCTTGCACCGATACTCCTTCAGGCAGCAAGTACTTGCTTGCCAACACTGTGGTGAATGAAACTGGGGGATAGAAAAGAAACCAGCATTTCTCTTACATCTGCTGTCTGGGAAGGCAAATTTATTTCAGCAACAGGTATCTTTGTGCTTGACTTTCTTCCTTATTGCTTTCATTCTGTGTGGAACAGTGGTTTGGGTTTTATCCTTTAATAATAATAAAAAAATAGTAGAATAATTGCAGAGCTGAAACGCTGAGATTTACTTTCTTCACCTGTGTTCTGTTCTCATGTATTTCTTTTGAAATTTCTGTTCAAGAAGTCTCAAAGAAGTAGAGAATATTTAAGTAATGTCCTCTGCTGCATATGGGATTATGCATGACATTTGCTTGATATTTGCTAGTATATCTTGCTGGTTTTAGTCTCCACAGCATATTAAAACTTTGCTTCTATAATACATATTGAAAAAGTACTTCTTAGCATTTAGCAAGTAATGCTAGCTTTATAGTTTATAAATATGAATTCACTAAATGTTAAATTAATGGTAATAAATAGAAAATTCAGAAAATGAAGATATAATGCCATTGTTTATACCAAATTGTTTTTATTATTTCTAGTGAATCCTGCAGGAAAATTCCAGTCATTACAGTGTTCCTGTTACAGTTTCTTCTGAAGATTGTTGTTCAAGAAACAGTGACTGCATAGTAAGCTGGACAGATGTTTACATAGTATGTGTAACATAGCATTTATGTGAGTCACTTCATAGAGAGATTGCTCTGGAATAATAACCATTCGCTTAAGAAATTAATTCACAATACATACAGTTACATCTTCAGGAGTGTATGTCTAGGAAAACACATTTAAATTTCAGATGTAATAATAAATTTCTGATATTATTTCATTTTCACTACACACAGTTCTTCATTGCTTGAAATCATGAAGCTGCTCTTTGAGGAGCTGTTGCTTGGCATCTTAAAACATCTTGCTGTGTTTTTATCTAAGTGGGGATAATAAATGAACAAGCTGGAAAATGAACCTAAAAAAACTAGGACTATAGTAAATAAGTGAAAGAAATTGATCAGCTGGAATAACAATAGACAAATAATTATTGGGAAGACAAACTTCATATGCATTGATTAATGAAGGTAATAATATTTATTTTAAAACCTTATCCGGATAATCTTGAGATTGCTCTTTGTTAGTTTTACAGTTTTTGAAATCTGCTTTAGAATTTTTTTCTCCAGTCAGATTAAGAAATTTGTTTGATAAAATGCTTGTTTTCAGTCTCTTAGTTTGACTTTTTCTGTAATCTCTTTAGTTGTCTCTCAAAATACCTCAAGCCAGTACTGCTCAGTCACTATGCAAATGTTAAAGTATCAGTAAGATTTTTACCCTTCAGGATGAGATTATCCGGGCAGTTCAGAGAATAGCAGGGACCCAGTGTTCTCTCAGGTAATGTTACGGGTGAATTTTTGTATCAGGATATTTTCTCTGGAGTCACCAAGAGTCTCCTCTCCATATTTTCCATGGTTGGACATCAGATCACACCATCTTGATTCAACAGGAAAGGAATGATAACAGTCCAAGCAATGACCCAGGTTAGAGTTACTTCTCTGGTTTTTATGTGTTATGATTTACTTGGGGTAAAAATAAAAGTGTACTAAGCTGTGGTTTCACCCAGGCTGGAAACCAAGCATCACACAGCCATGGTACTTCTGTGCAATAGAAAGTCTTGAAAATTTAGCTTGGATTTAGTTGCTTACATATGTGTAGTTAATTTCCACATACTTCACTAAAGTAGACTAAAATACAGATCGAGTGCTGTATCAAAAAGGTCACAGTCTTCTGAATCAATACAGTTTTTGTACTCTGGAAATGTGTGCCAGCTCAGTAACTGAGGATTCCAGGTACTGCCTGAGTTAACTCAGCTGCAGTACAAGAGATGGCACTCATTTCAAGATCACACATAATGATCTTGATGTCTTTTTTCTGGCTTTGAATTGATGTTGGTGAACATCAACTCGATAGATCTGTTATCAGTGCTGGAAATCCACAAAAATGGCTCAGTAATTTGCCTGGAGGCATATGTTTGAGTTTCACAAAGTATATGGATATGATTTCAATAAAAATTAGTTACTAGAGCGTTGAAAAAGTAGCTAAAGTACTAGTCATTGCAACTAGTCATTGATGATGGTCAGTAGACATTTGTTTCAGCCCAAGTTACATTCACTAAATCACATATGCAACTGATCTCATTTTACTAAACACTGTCACTAGTTATAATAAACTCATTTAATGTTTTTAAGTATTTCAAGCTATTTTTAACAGATTTAGATGAATTTAGGTACTGGTTCTTGGCCATGATGCTCTTCAGGAGCAAGAGACATTTTGACTAATGAACTGTCTAGTTCAATAGTCTAATGATCATGCCAGTCATACAAAATCTCAAAAGGGAAAGGATCCAGAGGGTAAATTCCCTACTGACTTATTACTTTAGAATTTCTTGTTACTCTTTTAACTTCCCATATTTGTCCCTTTCCCCTTGTTTTTTCACAGCAGTACTTTTCCAAAGGTTTCATAATATTCAGCTTTTGAAAATTATTTGCTTGTAAAGATTTCACAATTGCTGCTTTAGTAGCAAATAGCAAGTATTCATTGATCACTGTCCAGAGAGTTGTTCTCTATATATCCTTATGCAACAAAATTAAAAGATAATGATTAGTTCAGGAAAGCGTTCTAAATGTGTCTCTCACCTTAACTTGTAGTATGGCTTCCTCCTCCTCCCAGCTTGTGCTTCCATCTCTTCAGATTTTATCACTTTTGCAGGTGTGTGCCAGAAAGCACATTCAAATACAACCTCTGAATGATGCTGGGAAGGCAGCAGGGCAGGGTAGCTCTGCTTTTGGGTCATCTTCAGAGCCCAGAGTGATGGGAGGGGAGTGCCAGCAAGGAGAGAGAATATCTAAAGGCCTGACTCTTTCCTCATTGGCAGAATCTAGTTTTATTTGCTCCTTCAGTGAGATAATTAGCTAGCTCCTGTTCTAGCCTTACACTGAAATAATGATATGCTCTTTCTGATCATTTGGAAATTGTGTTCAGTAACTGTTAAGTCCCAGTTAGATGTGGCTTCATTCTTAAACCAGACATTTTATCCATCTCAGTAAATTGGTTTTTATTTTCAGCTCTTAGGATGAAATGAGAACAGTACAAAAATTGTTCAGGTTCTCCTTTCATAGGTTCTTCTTGACTTTGCACATCACAAAACAGTTTAAATAATTTCTGTTATCCTTGACCTCTATGCAAATGCTTCTTCCATTACTGACACATCTCATGGGTTTGATGCAATCAATGTAGATAGAACAATATAATTTCACAATGCCTGTAGTGAGTTGAAGAGTTAAGCCTTCTCTTGATTGATCTTCATTCTTCGATTTCACTGGCTTGTGTTTTCAAAGATCTCAGAAGCACATCATAAAAATGAACTTTCCTCATCTTTTTTGCTCATATTTCCTCTGCTATTTTCCTTTCCTTAGGATGTTGTAAAGGAGCATCGATACTGTATTAAGTGTCGTCACTACCCCTTTTATGAAAACAGTCCTTTCTTCTGTAGCTCCCTTCTCTGAAACTCAGTGAGACTGGAGGATATTGTGGTATTCTTGTTTCACATTGGGATGTTGAGCCAAAGGACATTCTAGTCACTTGAGGAATGTGTCTTCAGTTGCAAGAACTCAAAGAGCTTACACATCATCAGAGGCAAGAGTTGTGCTTTCTGTTTTGAACTCCTTAAACAGGAGTTTTACTGTTTGTCTTCATCAGCAGAAGATCCAACCTAGACCATGTACCCTACTCCGTACCCTCCATCTTTTACCCCTCCTGCCACGAGCCCCCACTAGTCATTAATGACCTTCTGCATTTGAAATGCTATCATCATGTTTTGTTTCCCATTACTGTGGCTGCATGTCTGTGTTTGGTAGCAATATGAAAAGGCATTATTCTGTTTTGGTTTGTGCAGGATAGATGGCTTGTGTTTTCAGAGATACTTTGTGTCAGAAGAAGTTTTGCGTAAGGGAGGATACGTAGCTGCTGAGCACTGAGTGATTCAGCAGTGTTCCAAGGGAACAGACTTTGACATATAGATGTGTAAATGACATGAGCTTTTCCTCAAGACTTACAGCATTGATTCATTTACTTATCCCAGTTTTCTCTTGCTGTATTTATTCTTTTGTAGCCTGGATGTTTTCTTAAAGGGCTGTCAATTTTAATTAGTATTTTGGGGAGTTTATATGAAATCTATTAGGATTTAGGGTTGCATTTTATACTGTGTCACATGAAATATGTCTCAAATTAGTTCACATATTTTCAGTTTGAATGTTGTCATCTATTCCAAGAGCTTGTTAAAGGCTTTAGATTAGTCATGATTATTAAATCTTTTGGCTTATATTGTGGAAAAATGTATATTTTTTGAAATATTATCTGTGCCTGATCATTCTAAATGAGATGTCTATATTAAAAAAGCCAAAGAGGGAGTGAGGAAGCATAATAATAAAAGCCATAAGCAGTTCTTCTTTGGAAGCCTGCCTTACAGTACCTCAGAAAAACAGGAAAACATGAAAGACCTAGAAAAGTCAGTAAGTAAAATCCTTGTATTTAAATTCAAACTGATAATGTGTTTGAAAAAGATTATGAAGAAAAAATTATGATGAATGAGAGTGGACAGCAAATCAGATATTTTACAGGTATGATGTTTGAGATACAGTAATTTACAAGATTCTTCTATGGTTAAGTGCAAAAAATTTTATGACTTGAAAGCTAGCCAGGATAACATGCAGGAAGGTGTTCTTCAGAATTAGTCAGAAGATGGACAGGCACCTGTGTTAAATTTAACACAGGAAAGAAAAAGCTAATTAAAATTTTCTGCATGTGTTGCTGTTTGCAAGAATTTTGCTATTCCTTTGGGTATGCAGAGTGTAATTGTTTTCTAGTTCATCTGAGAAGCATTTGCTGAAAAAATGTAAATAATTGTGTTTATCTAAATCAAATTTTACTCTTCATTGGAGAAGCAAATTGCAAAATCTGAAAATAATGAAGAAGCAGATCACATAACTTTTATTGCTGTAAAAAAAGAAATTTATGAAGTTTCTCATTGACCTAAAATTAATATTAAAATATGTAATTGGAATTACTTTTGTAATTTACCTTGTCACAATCACAGTTTATGACATCTTTTCAATGAAACAACAAAAGCAAGAAAAACAAACCCAAAGTTCAATGTATTAAAGTCAACTACTACTGAATAGAGATGATCAATATGTTTAAAGGCAGTTGCATTCCAGAAGTGCCAGATGCTTGCACAGCTCAATACTGGGACTGTAGCTCCTCTGAAAATCAGATGATTTTTAATTTTCTTTTAATAAGATGTTCCAGAAACTACCAAAATGTTTAGTCTTGTATGTGTGTTCTCCTAGCTAGTTTGTTTTGGTTTTTTCCCCATCTTGTGGTTAATTCAAATTATACCTACTGTCAGGAAAGAATCTGTTTCTTATTAATACAGCAGAGTTGGCCAAGAATTACATGTTGAGTTTGATCTGTGTCTACATAATTCCTTGAGGAGACAGAAGAACATGGAAAGCTGAGAGTGCCTCAACCGAACTTGCACGTTTTTTCCTCCTCTCTATAACTATTAGAAATTTTATGTGAAGAAGTAAGAAGGTTGGTGTCGAATTCTGGCTTAGTACATTCTGATTCATAGTGTTTAGAATGGAAAGTTTCACTATCTAACAATTAACCTTAAATTTTGTTCTAAATTTTTCACTTAAAATGTTGATAAATTTTATTTTTGAGACACTGCATTAAATTTGATCTTTTTTTCTCTGATATACACTGTGCCATGAATGAAATTGCCGTTCTTAAATAAGGGATTGTCCAAAACATAATGTGCTAAACCTGCTGGATTCAGTGAGCCTGGTGTGAGGTTTTGCATCCTACCATTCCTAATGCAGTATAGAAGTTCCCAAGCCTACTCACAGCATTTGCCAATCTCATTTTACTCCTTTTCTTGTGATGAAGACTGACAGGGTAATCTTGGTCTGTAAGACTTCCAGGTTTCCCCTTCTCTCATAGGCTGTGGTTTGCCAAGAAAATGTCTGGATTTCCTCTACTGCATAAGGGATGGTGAGACATTTGGTCATAGCTATGGGTATGGGGTAGCATTGGGTAGCTTTGAGACACATCTTTATGCGCTACCTGTTGACCTACTGGCCCCCTTAGCCCTCACTGCCTCCCATTTGTTTCTCACAGTTTTTAAGGGCATAGATGTATATGCCCATTCCCAGTTGATGGCCAGCTTTTAACCTGGAAAGCTGCCCTGTGTCATCATGTAAAATGATGTTCTGTTCTCAAGTCAGACATTCTGAAGTCAAGGTAGGCAAAGCATAGAAGT
The DNA here is from genome assembly GCF_000277835.1 of Geospiza fortis. Classification (NCBI taxonomy): domain Eukaryota; kingdom Metazoa; phylum Chordata; class Aves; order Passeriformes; family Thraupidae; genus Geospiza; species Geospiza fortis. Next base: position 595,670 of record NW_005054340.1, on the reverse strand, counting down.
GACAAGAGCTTGCATGAAGGCAAGAAGAATGTAATGGAACAGTTCAGGGAAAATGCCCTCGGTGTCAGATTGCTTGTGCAGACTTTGCCAATAGTTAGTTCAGCCTGTGAATCACAGTGTTTGTTACACTAGAGGAACATTTATTTCTTCCTGAATTTCCCTGCCAGCACTTGCTCACTGAAGAGCAAGTGGAAAGCTTTGGCTTTCTCTCCTTCTGAGAAGCATTTCTGAGAGAAGAGAAAAAGAACTTATCACAGGAAGTATCTCAAAATGTATCGGTGGCAAAATTGGGGAACAAATACTAAATTAGGAATAACAGATTGCCAGGACTAGATAATGTTAATCCAAGAGTAGCAAGAACACTCAGAAACAAAAGAGCTAAACTGAAGGCTATAGTTTCTCTTTTAGCCCCCACAAAATGTCTCATAGGACGCCTGTGTTCCAGATGGGCTTCCAAGTAGGTCTAGGCAGCTCAGAATCACATTTGCATCAGACTAATAGAAAAGGCAATCAAGAGCAGAACTGATTAGCTCATATATTAATACAATGTGGTGTGAGAGAAAAGCATGGAGGTTTTAAGAAAGAAATTGTGATGCCACACTGAAATCAGTTAAAATTGATTTTGTGCAAGTATGAAGTGATGTATATGGAAAAGTCATGAATTCACATAGACATGTGGTGCATTGTAAGCCAGTATGAGGCATGATGAGGGTCTTGTGGCCCATTCTTCTGCTACACTTTTTGTCAGAACTACTATAAACCTTGATTTCTGGTGGAGTAAAAGGTTTTAGTCCACATGCAATTCTTCACAGTCTTCTTAAAATCTACTCCACCAGTGAAATACATTTTTATTACTAAAGTATCTTTCCTCCAACTCATAAAATTAGACCTTTTTTATTAAGTGTAATTATGGAGATTTACCACATGCTGTCCTTTCTTCTGTGTAAGTACTAGCCCTACATCAGTCATCTTTTGCTTTGTGAGTCATAAATGATGTTCAGAAGTGTGTCCCAAATAGACTTTTAAATCGCTTCTATGGGTCTCCACAACCAACTGCTATTTTCTGTTCTGTCCCAACACTGCCAGTCTAATTTAAAACACGCAATTAACAATTATTATTAACAACACTGTATTAACGAATACAGTGACTCAGCTACGTGATCCAAAGCACTGTTCAAAAATTAAAACTATGGAGAAAACGGAAGATTTTGGAAAAAATGTACGTTTGTACACAACCCCATGCCCCCCCAAAGAGCAAAACAAAAAAAAACACCAACAAAAAACTAACAAACCTACTAGAAAATCTAAATAACTCATTCATGCTGTTTGTGGTAGAGATATATTTTAATGTCTTCACACTCCAGAGCAGCAAAAAAATCCATTAGCACACAGATTCTCACAGTCATTGACTGTGTGGGAAGATACAGATGGGCTTTTTTTCTTCATTGCAACAATATCACTAACAGCAGGAGCTGAAACATACTATGTCATGTCAACCTGAAACAAATTAGGATTTAAGAATCTAATAACGTTGGGATTGCTCAGTGGTGCAGTTTGCTGACAGAATGTCATTGTGCATGAATGGCATGTGCTCAGAGTTGAGTTGCTCTGGCAGTTAAAATACCCATGTTTCCCTATTAAGCCAGAATGCCAGCAGCTACCCCACTGGGGGCTTCAGTGTAATATACTACACTCATCCCAAATTTTCTGTGGCACTGGGTGGTCAGAGAGCTCTATGGCCAAACAACTGAACTGAAGAAAATGAAGAAAAATACCTGGTAACCTGTCAGAAGCTTAAAATCTGCCAAGTTCAGTGGCTGCCTCACTGTGGCTAAATGATGCTATATCACAGATCCAAATAAATATATTGATATATTCTGTACTATGCTTAATGAAAATGTTTTTAAAAACCTTAAAAGTGGGGGGGGTTTGCTAAAGAACCAAAGTATTAATTGTGTCAGTTTTCTGTATTCTTTCTGTTACAGTGAGAAGGAAAGCAAAAGTTTCATGGGCAGACTTTTCATTTTATTATGAAGAACTGCAAGTGTTTGCAGGTTTTTGCTTCATATATAGCCAAGGCTGAGAAACATTTTAAAGCTAAATAGCTTTTTGTGCAAGTTTCTTAAACCTGATTTGAATTCATGATCACAGGAATGTATGTACAATCTAAAACAAAAGTTTGCATATAGAGATGTTAATTGCATACACTGTCCATCTTGTTTAACCAGTGATAAAGGAAGACTCACATAAGCACGTGTTGTATCAACAACAGGCAGTTGATATATCCCAAATTCAGAATACTCTCTAATAGATAGTGCAAATACAAGGCTGTGCTATCCTTCTAAAAATTGGCTGCTCTTAGCTCACTTGTTTTGTGAAGCAGGACACAGCTCACTTGTTCCCAAGTGTCAACAGCCCATGTTAGAAGGCTTTGTATGGACACGGCTCTTCAGTGCAGTGGCAGTGTCAGCTTGACCTCCTTCCTGTTGCAAAGATATTTTTTAAATGGCCGTGTCTGAAAATGTAAAGACTGTTGTATGTATTAGCTGCCAGTTTTTCAACCACTTGAGAGAATTCTTTGTTCTTAAGTTAGCTTAAAAATATGCAAATTATTTGAACATCAGTATCATATACAAACTAAATGAAATGTTTTAATTTCTTTTCTGCTGAAATAGAAAAGGCATGTTAAATATATACCAGAAAAACTTACGATGTTTCAGGGTCCAGTTGAATGGTGCAGAAGACATCTTCTGGTTTTGTACTTCTTTTGCTTAACCCCCAGTGTACATATTTGTGCTTTTCTGAAGCTAATGGATGCTACAGCTGGTGATCCTGTATTTTTTCCCCTATTTCTGTGTCTAGACAGCTGGACCTCATTATCTTCTAGTGCATTCCACTACAAGATCTAGCACTATTAATTGTCAGTTTTAATGTGCATGGAGAAATTTCAGAAAGGGAGAAGTGTGTGTAACTTTTAAGGATTTCTGTATCTGTACCTAAGATCCATCACTATTTAAAAGAGGAGAAAACTTATCCCTGCTGCTTTCACATATTTTACTGAAATAGGAGCAGATCTTCTATATGGAAAGTGAATGTTCTGTTTAAAGACTAAAAGCTAGAGTAGAAGGTCATAGGGAGATGCAGAAATCCTAGTGATTAAGTGAACAAACCTTTGAGAAGCACACATTTTCAAGCCTGACTGCACATTTCAGTGCTCCTTGTGGGTGTTTTATGGCACCACTTTCTTGTGTCTTAGGAGCTGCTGGTACAGCCTTGGCATCCTGTGCGTGCCTGTGTGCATCCTCAGCTCAGAAAGCTGTCCCCTGACTGCAGTGTTCCACATCTAATTGCTGCTTCTCTCACTGGATCTTGCTGAGTTTAAATCTGGTAACTCTCTGCTCTGCAGTGATGGATTGTTATCTTTTCCATGTCCTTTTATCTACCAGTGGTAGGACAACATTCAACAGATAGTCATATAAGGGTTTTGCTTTCTCTTAGGGAAGAGAGAAAAGCTGGGAGTTCTTTTGTCTACTTACCATGTCTGTGCACACCTTTGAAATGGAAATTGAGATATCAGCAGATACTTGAAGGCCAGTTTGCTCTGAATATACCTTAAACCAAGCCTTTGCAGAATGCAAGTCATTATTTAGTTTTTCTGTATATTTCTTTGGCTAGTCCTTAACTTTCAGCACTGTCAAATGAATGTCACAGAGAGCTGTAAGGTTTTTTTAACTGTAGCACTGTCCTTGTCACTGAGCTGTGTGCTGGATGATCTTACTCACTCCTGATGCCCATCTGAATTTCAGCAATAGTGAGCCTCAGAAATTCTTGTTCAAATTGTATCACATGAAAATATTGATAATAATTGCTTTTTACCTCCATTACAGCTCTAGGAAATGTTTGAATTATCACAGACTTTTAACTTCTGGATTTCATTACAAACATTAAAAATGCAATGTTTTTTAAATATCCATGAGATGTTACCTGTACAAAGTGGGATTTGCTGAAACAGTTCTTGTCATTTCAGCAGCTACTTCAGTCTGTGCATCTCCAAGGGCTGGACACCCTGATCCAGTCACAGTCCAGGTGGACAGATAGACCCAAAGAAATGCTGAACAGCTTGGACAGGCTCCTGGCTGAGCAGTCCTCTTCTCTGGGGCTCATATGACATCTGGTTGTCATGTCTTACCGTTGCCTGCTTATGAGTTTTAACAGGGCTTTGGAGTTCTTAGATTATGCTGAATCATCACAATGAAGTGTGATGTAGTTCTTTGATTTAACACTTGGATGTGTAAGAAACTGCCTGTCAGTCAGTCCAGTTGCACCTGGAGATCCTGGGCAGTTGTCTGCCTACCAAAGAAGCAGCCAGTGGGAATGTTTTACACAGGCAAGGCTCATGACTTCACCTCACAATGGGCGTTTTAGAACAGTTTTTCCTTTAAAGTCCTTATTTTGAGATGTGTAGAAGTCAGGAAGAAAGTAGGTCTGCAGTATGTCAATAAACTCTTAAAGTTAGAGAAGCATTTGGCTCATGAGTTTTACCATGCACCAAAGATAGTCTTGGAAAGACACAGAAGGTTTAATGTGGTAATAAATGTGTTCTTAACGATTACTCAACACAGCTGTGGATAAAAGGTTGCAAATGGTTTGATTAGTTCAATTACTTATTTCCTGGGTGAGTGTTACCTCTCTATTGATACCCCCATGGCACTTGCACAAAATTTTTGTCCTCCTTCCAGGATCAGTTAATTGCTCATTAAATAGTCACACAGCTTATTTGATCTTCAACTCTCAAAAGTCTTATCCAGGATAATGGAAAATTACTTGTCATGTTCCTGGTTCTCTCTCATTCACATTTGACTTTCCTCATGAAGCAGCCCCCTGAGAGTCTGATGCTGTGCTTTGTATGGTTGTAGATACCATTTGTGAGAAGAAGAGCATTGGATAAAATGCAATGCCAAACTATTAACACATAAAATGCAATTAATAAAATATGCAGCAGTGAATTTCAGTCAGCAAAGAAACTATTTGATACTTTAATTCTGCTATCACTTAGAATAAAATAAAAGATGCCATCTAAGTATGTGGCTACCATATAAAAATCAAAATGTCTGAAAAGAAAATCTAATGCTCAGAAATCATGTTGATAAGTAAAATTTTGACTCTTAAAAATGTTACCCCTTATTGATGTGGAAGGAAATCAGTTCCAAGACCAGCAGCATTCTCTAGAAATCTGAGCTTCTTATCTGGTTGTGTGGATGATGAGAGTATTTTTAAGGAAGATGATGGGAGTGGTATTTAGATGCTTCCCAGTTGGTAAACAATTGAGACTGCTGAACAGATGGCAGTACAGGCTGATAGGTATTGGTGAGTCTGGTGGTTGGTATCATATAAATACTCAGCTATCCTGTGTGTACATCCTAGGTTTGTTCGAGATTTGTCATTACATTGCTCTTGAGTGTATGTAAAGCAAAATCCAGGTTTTCAGCCTCTGTATTGCTGAGTAATTCCATTATCATGGGAAAAATCAAGAGCAAGTCTAACTTGCTAAAACAGTAGTGAAACCACCCAGTTTCAATTGTTCAACTGTGAGAGTCATTCATGTATTTTGTCAGCAATGTAGTAACAGATCAGGTAAAATGCTGACCTAAGGTGTTATTTTATTAAGGGCTGTCCTCAGTGAGTATTTGTAATTTACCATTTTGCAGCTGCATACACTGGGATTAGTTTTAATAAGGTGAGGAATTTTTTCTTAAGCCTCTCTTTAGATGCATGTAGTGCCTATATTCTCCAGTCAGCATCAGTTCTCAGAACTGGGATGTTAGGATTCTATTCCAAGAAATATGAGTTTTAGGGCAAAATACCTGACAACATAATTGAGAAACAGAATTTCTTTAGGCATGTGAAACAAATTGCATTTTACTAAGCTTCTCTCATTTTCTTTTGCACAGTGCTTGCTTAACAAATGGTAGTCAATAATTTTCCTCCTGATGGTTTTTTTTGTCTTAGATCTTCACCCTCTTTAAAACCATTTCAGTCTCGGTGACTGCTCTGCACTTCTGTGGCAGCGCTGATAATAACCTTTTATCCCTGGAGTCAGTGATTTTTATAGCAAGGTCTCAAAAATCTTTCAGAAGGGCCATTCAGAGGGGCTATTTTTAATAGGTAGCAAACCAGATGTATAGAGATATGAAATGACATGGAAAAAATAACAATATATTTATGCCTCCCATTTCCTTGTCTCTTGCTTTGCTTACTCTGCATGATCTCTGTCTGACCTACAGGGGTTTTTTCTTAGTTTAATTCAAGGAGTTTGTGGCTGTGACTATATTGCTTTGCTTTTATCTCATGTCTTCAAGCCATAACTCTTTATCTCCTAACTCAAAGCTGCGGGACTGAAAGCGAAGCTGATTTGCTTTCTTCTTTTCTCAGTGCTCTGATGTTCTGCAAGGAAAATTTGGCAGAGGTAAATAACTGTCAAAGAGAAAGAACAAGACAAACCTAGCAGATCAAGGTTTTCAAAATTGGCTAGTAATTTTAGGTGCATTCATTTTGGATGTGCAGTTGACAAACAAAGACTCACAGCCAGGCCCTTGTAGTTTGGCAGCCAAAACTGTTAGCATCATTTAATAAACTTGGCTACCATGCTATCTTTATAGATAACCTGATTTTAAACAGCTGGCTAAAGTAAAATTTTATTTTCAAAGGTAATTCAGTCTGTTGAAAAATATGACTATTTTTATTGTTCATGTGTTCCAGTCTTAATTATAACAAGGAAAGTTTACCTTCAAAAAAACGTAATACTTGTCTTCTGACAAGCCAGCTTTTAATTTCTGCTGTGTGGAACTCCAGTTCAAAGGGAGGAGAACAGAAGGCTCAGCTGTTGTTGGCTTTGCAATGCAGACTGCTGGGAGCTGCACAGCTGCAACTGTAAGCAAACCTGGCTGGTGATGCTTTAGACCCAAGCTGCCTGTCCCAGGAGCATCCTCCTATGCAGCCCTGGGCCTGAAGGTCAAGCAGATTTTGCAGGTGCAGAACTAGTTAGCCATGGCCTCAGTCCCTCCCTGCTTTGCTAAAGCAGGGGCTCCCTCTATATTGGATTGCATCACTTCTGGGGCGGGGCAGCAGAGCAGCTTCGAGGGGCGTCTTCAGTTTTCCTTGTGCTTCTGAAACCTGTTGAACCTGCTGTGTTTGTATAGAGTCGAGACAGTAGCTGATGCATCATTTATATGTCTGAACAAAAATTCTTTTAGGAGCTAATTTAGGATGTATTTCCTTATCTTAAATTCTAATCAGGCAGAACTTGCCTAATTGTACGTATTCCGAAGAAAGCAGTTAGTGAAATAGGTATTCCCAATTTTTTTTTCTCAAAGACCTCTTTTTTCAGTTGCTCTGAATTTTTGTTGAATTTCTAGGACATCTCCTCCTATGTTATATTGCAGCAGCAGCAGTCCGTGACTGATTAGTATGCAGAGATCATTTTGGTCCTGGTCTTGCCTAATAGTGCTAACCTCAAAATAAAAAGTTAATTAGAGCAAGTGAAGTTATTAAAAGTGCCTGTGTGATTTAAAAGCAGAAGTCTGTGTTTTTTCAGGAGAGTCTTAGGCATTTTGGAAACCTGATTAAATTAAAATCCTTTATGAGGTTACATGAAAATAGAACTTTGGCTTTAAATCACCTGGCTGATTTTGGTAATCTTAGAGTCTTTCATCATTTCTCACAATAAATGGAAATCCTTCACAGGTGAAATTCACCACTCTCAGCTACGGAGGAGTACAAGGACATCCTCAGCAACAGCATAGATTTAGTCAAAAATTTTCACAGAACCCAAGAGCACTTCAGATAACAATTCATTTTAAAAGACCTTTATTTAGAAATAGATAGGTGAAGACACAAAAAAGTTTATTTGTTTGCAGTTTTTTTAAATTATAGTTCTTTACTGTCAGTAGAGATTTTGTGACTGTTTGTGTTATGGTTGAGATTACATTTTGTAGACCAGAGATATAAATCTGATACACTCTGACACCCAGCACATCGTGGGCTTTGGCAGGAGAAGAACAAGTTGAATCAGAGGGTTGCTGAGGGAGGCAGAGCCCCTTCTCCAAACTCAGTGTTAATATCGAGCACAGCAGTACTCAGGTGCCATTGTCCACATATGAATTGTCTGCATTTTGCCATAGAAAGCTAGTTTGGTAGTACCAGGGAAATAGGTGTCCATAAGAGTGCCAGTTGCTAAATCCTCACTAGCAAACCAGAGACTAAATGAGCCTGGAGACTGATTTGTGTTTTCATCTACAGTGACTCTCTTCAGTGGAAAATATTCTGCCTGTGCTTAAATTAGTGTAAGAAATGCAAGACAGTATGTGTTTTCTTTCTGAAGGAAACTAATACATGGAGTGGGAGAATGAATAATCTGCAGGCTGCCCTTGGTGAGGGGGGTGAGATGCAGCGACAGGGGAGGAAGGAGCTGTGAAGGATGTGGAACCACTTCTAGTGAAGTGGACAAGAGACATCTCAAATCCTTCAAGTATTTTGCTTATCTTTAGCGAAAGCATCTTGAGATTCTTGTGCTGGTACAGATAGTATTGAATTCATACTCTTGTTTTATGTGTACTATCTTTGTAACATAATAGGTGTTTAATGCAGCTCTGCCTGTCTCCCTTTTTCTACTTGTCTAGAATATCCTTGGTGTTTTAGAACAACCCTTATGTCAGCTTCTTTATTAAAGAATGTGCTGCGGAAATTATGCTAATTAAGCTGGAGTGTAATTATGGGCTAGAAAGATTATTTCACAGTCAGAATCGAATTGTTGTAGATAAATGTGCATTAACTTAATAGTGTGCAGCTAATTAGTTTTGCTATTTACTCGTAAAAATTTTTAAAAAAGATATAATCAGTTATACTAAAGCTTGAGAAATTAATATATTGCAAAGCCAATGGGGAGTGCACTCTAAATCTCTCTTTAATTATTGTTTTGCTGGAATTTTTTCTTAGTTTTCCTAGTCTGAACTTCCAGTGGACAAAAGTAGCTAATTAACAAACTTTATTTCTACTTAAAATATATATTATGCAAGTAAGTCATGTACTTGCCAGTTTGACAGTTATATCTGTAATTCATACTAAAGCAGTTACAGCATCAGTGTCTTGTACTCTCCACAAAATTTAAATTGCTTTGGATCTCATTGTGTAGCAAATTAAGATAGAGACTTTATTTTCTGTGTATATCTAACTTTAATTTTTTGTATTTGTTGCCAGCTGGCATTAGTCCTTAGCATGGCTTTAGGAAGAAAAGAACAAATTACTTTCATGCTCAGATACATCCACTAAATACCTCTTAGAGTACTGCAGTGCCTAGTCATGGTACAGTCCTGAAAACCAAAGAACAGAATTACTTGACCCCCACCTAAAAGACTGAAAAGCCTTGAGGTGTTTGCAAACAAACATGTAATTTTATATGTTCCAAAAATACCCTTTATAGCTGTATGTCTCAGGTGTTTACAAGTGTGAAGGGAAGGCTGCAGAACATTCTCCTTAATGTATATTAGTATCAGTTTCTGGGAAAAATCTAATACAGTAATTTGATTTGTGCATATAAATTCATATATAGAAATAAGCCACCTCTGAGCATAATATGTCTTCCATTGACTTCAGAGTGAAAGAGACTCCAGTATAAATTAAAGTAGTGATTAAAAAGTGCAGTCCCAAACAGAAGTCTGGTGTGCTCTGAACTTCATGTGCAGTGTTGCCTACAGGGCTTTACTGTATGATCATCTTTCTTTATGCTGAAATGAAAAAACATAGAAGAGGGACATATTTTTATGAAACAGAGAAAAATAATTTCGATACCTATTGTAGTGATTTCTCCCCTAATAAATAAATAATACCAGATATAATATCCTCTGTTGCAGAACAGTTCCATGGATTTTCCGCAGTGAGTTTTAATGAAATTGGATATCAGTTTCATTTTTATCAAGTTATATCAAGAACACTAGCTCCTATGTGAATTTGTATTTGCCATTAGAGCAAAACTTATGAACAGCAGGTATTGACACAAACTCAGACTTTTCCCACTTCCAGACCCCTCGTGCAAACAACACAGCTGAAAATCTGTGAACTTTGTCATGTTTGAAATTGGCTTTGGAATTTGCAACAAGAATTTGCAACATGAATTTCCAAATCATACATATCTTTCCTAACATGACCAAAAATGTAAAATTAAGGATGTGCAAAAAATGTAATTTTTCTGCTTTGAAGGACTTTATAGCTGTAGTTGATGCTATCAGTTGAGCAGAGAGAGAAGAGTTTCAAAGTTTGAGGGAGTGGTGTTGTCCTTTCAGTTCCAATAAGGAAATACGGAGGGAAAGATTAGCAAAGTCTGAAAGAAATCAGCTCTGAAGTGAAAAGGGAAAGGTACGATTCACAGTCTGTACTTCTTGCTGCTGGCAAAACATATTGCAGAGTGTCGCTCACCAACTCAGTTATTGGGTCAGTGAAACATTGTAATGGGCACTGGAATTTAGTATATCAGATGAAAAATCCACCCAGAACATGTTGCATGGAAATAAGTTCCATACAAGTAGCAACTGAGCAAAATACTAGTAACTCATTGTTTTTCTGTCAATAGCTGTACTTCCACTGGCCGAGGAAAGATTTTTGATAGATTGAGGCACATATTTTCCTTTAATATATTCAAGTTTCAAAGGCCTCTTTAAGATATTGATTCTGATTTCCAAATGACAGATCCCTGGCAGTATATCTGTCATTCGTTAATAAGGGCAATTGCCTTGAGTCAGTACCATGATTATTGTCTCCAGTGGATTTATTAGATACTTGCAGTGTTTCACAGTTCAGCTGGAAACGTTTCTGTAGAAATGCTGTACAGCACATTCTGCAGCCTCATTCTTTTACTCCAGAATGGAAGAGTTATCTCACCATTGTATCCTGGCAGGATGGCAATTAAGGGAGGAGCTAATTTTCCTCATTCAAAGGGTGTTTTTCTGTGAGCTGGATTTTACTCAGATAAAACTATCAAATACATATGTGAAATGTCTATTTTAGGTTCTTTTAAAAGATACAGCCTACTTCAGCACTAAATATCATATTAATATCTGGATATCATATCTGAATATCATCCATGTAAATTTTTTTCTTTTTCTGATTCAGCTTTTGCATTAATTTTAGTAAGACACTTCCTGGTTTTAGCTGGGATTCACTGTTCTTGGTCTGCCTTTGTTGCTGATACATCAGTTCAGGGTTGTGGATTTCTCTGGTGTTGACAAGAACTTGGTAGTACTCTAACCACTGACAAACTCATCATTCTTCTGCTGGCTTTTGAGTTACTGATAAGACTCTCTGGGTTATGCTGTGGCCCAAATAGAGATCAGAGACATTACCATGCCAGATAGCCAGCTAGAAATCATCCTTTCTCTGTTTACTTCCCCCTTTAAGTGCTGAAGTACATTCTTGTTTTCTTAATATTCAGAAAAGTGGGACATGTATTATGTTTGTTGGTGCTTTGCATAGAATAGGATGAAATCAAAGTACCCAGTTAGAAACAGCAATACTAATAACAAAAAAGCACTTGTTCTGAAGGAATGTGAGACAGATCTTTATTATTGTTATTATTTATAAAATGAAACTGTTGTCAGTTTATATCAACAGAATCTGAGATTGATTTAAATTCAAGCCAATTGATGGCTACAAGAAGCCATCTGTAGCTTAAGGAATGTATGTGGGAGCATCCACGCCAAAGAGCAGGAGGGTCGCAGTCAGAGGTTGGCTTTGGTAGCCCAGAAGGTCTCCTCTTGCCCTGCACTCCCCTGAAGTGCTGTCCAGATTCTTTGCATTTTTTATATACTTGAAAACCTTTTGCAGTCAGCTAATGGTGCATCAGTCTCTCTGGGTTCCGGGACTGAGGATTTAATAGCAACCCTTTTAGCTTTTGCCAGTTTTTTTTTTTTTTTTCCCCTCTATCAGAGAGTCATGTAAGCACTCTCTCTCTTTACCCATGCTTGGCATGAAGATGATGATATCTATGTACTCCATTAGGAGAGTTCCCTAGAATTTCTACAAAGCTTTGAAGAAGATGAAAAGCATGTGATGGGAAATAACAATAGTATTTGAGTATCACTACTCACTGCTGTTAGATACATTTTCTTCAATCCAACAGCTTTTATTTGAGCAATTTTTTAACAATTTAACTCCCCTGTTACTGACTCCATGAACTTTCTGTCTCATGAGTGTCAAGTATGTCTTGCATTATTGCATTGTTTTGGTGGTTGTACAGTGAGGTACATCAAGCTAGCATGCAGGAGATCAGTTTTTCCATGCTTAATGAAAACTGAAATAAAGGCAGCACAGGAAGACTATTAATCTGTATTGCCCTTTGACAAGAAAAGCAATTTCAAGTGCATTTATAGTATTGTACAGCTCGCAACTTTAGTGAACAGAATTAATTCCTCAGTTTTTCCAAAAGACTGAATAGGAGTCTAGTTGTAAGAAAAGAAAATGAATACTGTTTGTTGTTTCTCTTTTTAAAAATTCAGTATTAGAAATTTATGTAGGCTTTTTTCTTGGCTTTCCAGAGTTGGTGTTTCAGGACAAATTCTGAACTTATAAATTTGTATTGTTTTTATCAATATCTTGAGTCACTGTTAAGTTTTACTGTTTAATATTCATTATTAACCATCAAATGAATGCCTATTACAAAGAGTTTGCTGTGCTCAGGAAAACAGGGAGTGCTGGAAAATGTTGCATAGATAAGAATGATGCCTGGTATGTATGTGTGGGGATGAGAATGGTTTGGATTTCTGCTGTGCAGCAAGAAATCAAGGCAAAAGTGCACTCAGTGGAGTAATCATTTAAGGACTGAGATAACATGAAATATTTAGGATTAAGACTTTCTGTTAGTTTAGATTAATGCCTTTCCTTGGTGCCCCACCCCAACTTGTAAAAAGTATTTCTGCAGCTTGTGCTGAACTGTATGCTCTCTTGGAATTTCCCATTTTCTGCTATTTGCACACGTAGAAAACACCCAGTTTCTAGTGTTGGTGGTCACTGCTTTCCTGTGGCAGTTCCAGGTTACCCAGGCAGTGGCAAGTCCAAGCTTTACATTTGAGAACATGAGAGAAACATCCAGTTTCATTGTTTCTTGGTTTGCCTAAACCTTAAAAAGCTTGGCTTTGTCATCCCTGCTGGAAAAGGGTAGAAGCAGTTTTCCTGTCACTGCCATCGAACTTGGGATCTGGAGCCAGAAGTTTCATCAGGCAAAGAGAGCAGCAGGGAGAGACAAACCATGTGTTGTCACGTCCCTTATTGTGAAACTCATGCTGCTTAATTGCACAACATTGAAAAGCTTTGACTGGGGAGAGGTGCAATGCCTCAAAACCTTTTGGGAACTTTTCATGTTTCTGATTATTAAAAAAAATAATGTGGATGCTTTGAGCCTTTCAGGGAGCATTGTGTGTGCCAGCTTCCCCTCCTGCAGATGAATGTGATTTCAGTCATTAACATTGGTGCTGTTCGGCTAATGTTTGAATGCTCCTGCTGCTTTTTTCACTTTCATTTTTTATAGCTGCAATATTTAGGTGTTATCATACATGTAGGTAAATAAAATAAATATCTTCCTTTCTAGAATTCTTCTCTGATTTTCCTAGGGAGATCAGGGGTTTGTAGAGTAACATTTGTTCTTTAGAAAGGATACATTTCTATATGGCTGTATAGCAGCAGAGTCTCAAAAACCTTTTTTTCCCCTGTTGTTGAAATACAGAATGGTTTAGGAGCCTCTTAGTTGAAATAGTAGTTCTAGAAAAGGAGACAGCTTTGATTTATGGGTCTGTGGAGGTGGAAAACCTCTCAAAGCTCAGAGAAAGGCATTAAAGTAAATAATTCTGTCTGACAGTGTAAGTCAATGACAGAGTCAAGGCTGGAATCCCCTAGGTCTGTGTACTGTTCTGATCTCCTGCCTATGTTCCCACCTTTCTGATCTATGAGGAAAGCATATCTGCATCTGTAACAGCAGTGCTGCCAGTGAATAACATTTCACAATCTCCTGGAATCTGCCCTGTGACGTGTGAACTCCTGTAGATGGAAGGAGGCCAAGTGTAAGCTGGTCTCCCAGGGAAGGGTTAACTTGGCATATTTTCACAGCTGCAATGTATTAAGCTACTGTAAAGCCCTTTGGTAGTTGTAGGTCAGAAAAATGTTATTCATCACAGGGAAAAAGAAGACAAATTAGGCAGCTTAAAGACATCTTGATAGCTTAGCTAATTTGCCTCTTACTTGCTTTTGCAGAGGCAGTCCCTCTATATGCAAATACCTGCAGAGGAACAGATAAAACAAGTTTTTCAAGACTTTCAGCTCAACAGCCCCAAAAGACAAATACCACTTTCTAACTAAGACAAACTAAACAAACTAAGTAATACAAATGGGAAACTAAGAGATAGTCTAAAGCACTGAAGTCCCTGCTCCAAACACAGTCTAGAGGAGAGATAACATTGTACCAGGTACTGAGGGTATGGTTACCTCACAATACAGACAACTTTTCTCGTAAGAATAAGAAATGCAAGCTCCCTCACAAGCTGTGAGAGAACTAATATATAGATCAGTACTGGTATAGAGTGAAAAAATATTTCAAAAATGTTCATAAAAACATTTTCATTAAAAAGACGTTTGTAAATGAAATGATGATACTTATACCTCTGAATATAATCATATTGTGTTGAAGGCAGTAACCTGGAGCTGTAAATAGTAACACATGGTCCAGTGTAATTCGATAATCTTTACTCAACTGAATCATCTTTAAAATCTTGTCCTCTTAAATGAAACGTTTACAAAATCTAGAGATGGTTCGGCTCTAGGCCATTTCTCTACATGAGAAGTAGTTCTCATCTTGCCTCTTCACATGCTCACCTCTTAGGGGTTTTTTAATTCTAAAATCTAAATAGCAGAAGAGTGGTGCCTTATCAGAGAAAATGTAAGGGATACAAAGGCAGAACTGCAGGAGGGTATATTTGCCATCGTACAAGCCGGTTTTAGCCCTTTGCTCTATTCAAGATGTAAGTTTTTGAAGTACTGGATAAACCCTGAAACTCCAGGTTTATGGTTGTGTTAAGAACCTGGGACATGCTGAGCATCTCCATCGCTGCTTGGCAGAGCTGGACAAGAATCCTGTGCATGTGGTACATCACATCCTTCTCTGCACCTCATTAGCAGACACAATGTGTTGTAAAAACCACATTGTGCTGAATCTGTGTAAGAACTACTGCATGGCAGTTTTAGTTTAGGCCACATGAAAGCATAAACCAAGGAAAATGTCATAACCCAAGAACAACATCCAGATTTTTGGCAATAGTGCCAGATATTTTTTCATCTGTTTTACATACAGTCATGTTGAATTTGAAAAGCTCTAACAAGAGCAACTTTTCAGAATGTATAACGAGGTCTTTTAGAGGAAGAAAGAAGTGGTGAAGATTTGCAAGATTCCAGAATCACAGGTTTGGTGAGATGTTCACATTCAGTCCATGTGATGGTGGATTACCTGTGACCAGCACTACATAGGCTACAGTTTTCAGGTTGGAATAAACAATAACATATTTCTTTTTTTCATAATAACTTAATGTTTTTATTCATGGAAGATACATCTTCAGTGCCTTTTCTCTGTCATCCTTCTGGTACTTCCAAATTTAGACTAAAATGTCAGATTATTTTGTTCCTTACTTTTTCACTAAGGTTTGGTTTATCTAATTTGAAAGGACAAAAAGAGAAGCATAGGGGGCTGTCTGCTGATAAGGGTTCATTTCTGTCCTAAGGGGTTTGCATTAGGCCCAAACAGGCCATTACGGTATCTTGTGTTTGGTTATGTGTTGTTTGTGTCACCATGGGTCTGAGGATGACAGTCAATTGCTTGCTATGATACACTCCTTTGACCAAGTTTGACTGGGGAGTGAGTATGCTGAAGGGTTTTGAGGGTTTTCCAAGGGGAGAGGAAGAGAGATTGACATATCTATTTTGTTTCCTAAAATTGAGTGCTGAAGTTACCCAGTATTTATATGTTCCATTTTCAAAGTAAGTATAGTGGTTCTGCTTCCTCTTAAACTGTAGGAGATAATACAGAGCGGGCTGGCAATCTCTGTGTATGTGTGTGTGTATATATGGAGAAGTGTGTTTGAAAAAGAGAAAGTACTTCAAGGAAGCACTTCAAATTTAACTCACAATAAATTAAGTGTAGTAAGTCTGTTAATAAGTCTGTGTTCTCTTGTGTTTGACCAACTGTCAGAGAACCACAGAAAGAAAATAAGGAAATGAGCTGTTAGATGGCTCCTTCCTCTTTATATCACATTCATTTTCTGTGGATTATGTTTAAGTATTCTTGATTTCTTTTTCTATTGTGGTGTAACTTCCTATCTTTGGTTGGTTTTTTTTTTTGCTTTTTTTTTTTGTTTTTTTTTTTTTTTTTGTTTGTTTTGTTTTGTTTTGTTTGGTTTGGTTTTGTTTGGTTTTTTTTTAATGTACCAAGTCCTTAGAGAGAGATGCTTGTAGTATTGGTATATTGCCTTCCAAATATTTTAATAGAAGTTAATTTCTCTCTTTAAACACAGAAGCTAGTTCTTTGATCTTCTCTTGGCTTTTGATTAGTTCTCCTTGTTTGATCCTGAGCTACATGTAGTTTATTTTCTTTTAGTACTACTAGAAAACCATTTTCACAGGTCTCCTTTCTGAAATGAAGGAAAAGAGATTTTCAGACTTTATTTATTGAATTGAGGGAGGAAGCAAACAGAAAGGTCTATGTCTGTAGGCATAAATTCAACAGAAAGTCTTTTAGACTGGCATTAACAATGCCACAATGTATATGAGGTAAAAATTGAGGAAATACTCTTAGCTCAAATTGAATTGCCTTTGCCTTTGAGCACCACTTCATGTATGAAAACCTTTCCTTCACCAGTGAAGACTGGTTAAGACTGTTTCACATGCATATTAAGACAGCCAGGAACACACAGGCAAGTTTGGTTTAAACAATCTTTTAATAAAAAATTCTGCATTCCTTTGTTTGATAAATGCTTGGTGGTAGTTCAGTCTTTGTCAAGCATATGGTTCTTTATAGCGGGCGTCTTCACAGCACTGCCTTTGGGGAATGCTGCAGAGACAGGAATAGCTCTGGGTGTCAGTGCTTGCCTGTGCCAACTGCCTGATCAGATGTGAACGTTCTGCTCTAATAATGTAAATCAGAAATACGAACCAAGCTCTCGTGAGATTCACTGTGACCAATGGCTGGAGAGTAGACAGAGCCATCACACCTGCTCTTGCAATGCTTTGTAGAAGCAGTCAGTATCCTTAGTTACCAGCTGGAGACCTGTGTTTTTGAAGCTCATTTAGTAGCCTTTTTAAAATCACTGCAGATATATATATATATGTAACACGATTTTGGGTTTTGCTTTTCTGTATACCATCAGCATTTTCAGTAGCTGAAGAAGAAAATTCTGGCATAATTAAAGCAAATATTCAGATGCAGTACATCCTCTGTGTTCAGCAGCACCTCTAAGTGAACCCACAGAGCCAATGCACCCAGCTGTATTACAAACAATCACCTTAAGTTTGCATCTCTTTTACTTCCTGGCACATGTATGTGATACTACAGCAGGAGCAGGACCTGTTTTCAGTGCATTATTTGCAGTACCCAAGTCAGCCTGGATTTCTTGGTGCTACTGCTTCTGTGTCAGAGTTGTGTCTCATGTAGAACTTCTCCTTGAATCTCTTCAGTTGTTCATAATATGATGCAGCCTTTTGGGATAACTCTAGGCATATATAACTCTAACTCTCTAACTCTAGCTTTGAGTTCCCCTTTGGGTTCTCTTCCACTGCAGGAGCAGCAGTCTGGTGTAATCCATGGAACATCTGCCTTAGTCACCACTTCAAGCTAAAACCTTCTGCGGGACTCAAAATCAGGTCAATCCTACAATCCTAGAGCACAGTTTTCATCAAAGAAAGAAGGTTGGAACACCTTGGTGTGTTCCAGTCAGTCTCCTCAGATGAACATGGTTCCTAGAAAAAATGCACTTTTACAACCTGCCAAAATATTTGGAGTCCCCAGCAAATGCTGCTTTCCAGACAAACTGTGAAGTTCTTGCACAGCTGGGATTCTGTTGTGGACACTCACACTGCCAGCAGAAGCCTTTGGCTGACCTAAATGGATTAGTGCTCTTACTCCAAGGCAATCATAGGCAAATGGTAGATTTGGAAAAGATCTTGCGTGTACAGCTACTACCTTACTCTTCATTTTTGGATCAGCCACACAGATACTTTGTTAACGTTCTCAAAATGCCACACACCTCCTCAGATTTACTCCAGCCTTTCAGCTGGTTTCACCATCTGTGTGGATTGCCTCACTCAGATTTTGTAAGCATGGTGATGTTTTAATAAGGGACACAGGCTTAGATAGTGTTTGTTTAGGATGTTCATTGTCATTTCAAATTCTGCTTAATTCTACTTTATAATTTTACTAAATGCAAGTTTTGTCAATTTGCGTGTGGCACAGTATCAGATGTTTCACAGAAATCAAGGTAGATTGGATTTTCATTAACCTTCTACTTTCCTTTAATCTCATCTCTATCAAATACTGACACTACTGCTTTTCATTAGTAGGGAGTAAAAGATCACTTAGTTCCAGCTCCTTCCTACTAGTTGTTACTTTTTGTTTGGCTCTCTATTTTAATACATTTTTTTTTGTCATTTAGGTAAGTATGCTTGGAGACATGGCCTTGATTTTCCCCCACATCTATGCAAATTGTTCCACATACATTTTGTGCCTTTGTCTTTAAGGAATACCAGTTCTCCTTCCTTCTCCAGGCATGTGCCAGATGACTTCATTAAGTAGCCTTTCTTCCTTTTCATAATAAGGCTAAATTAAGAAAAAAATAAACCTATATTTAATTTTTTAAAATAAATGTTAATAGAGCCACAAACTTGCTGTTCTTAAAAAAAATCCTTTCTCATTCTCACTTTTTTCCACCTATACAACACTTACATAAAAAATTGAAAAATTTTAACTCCTAGGAACTACTCTTTCTTGCCCTGAAGGTGGCTAAAATTATCACAATTATCCAGGCAGCCCTAACTGTTGACAGAAGTTTTTGTTTGTTTTATGTAGCTACTGTATTTCATTTAGAAACTACTAAAAATAAAATCATCTTAGAGACCATCTGCTTAAAATGACAGTGCATACTAGGGCTAAATTTTTAAACTTCTTTTCCTGCTTTGTTCATTATCTCTCCAAAAACTGGTTCCTTTAACAAACTCAGTATTCGGTGCTAAGGGCTTATTTTCTGAATTGATTTTCTGCTAACATCCATTTGCAACAAGTAATCATAATTCACTCATATGCTTACTGCTTTGGGAGATCAGAGGGTAAAAGTAGGGAGAGCCTTGTTTTCATACTTAAGTACCATGTAGAGGCTTCAGGTTCCTCAGAACAATTAACTGTTTTATTGGTGAAGGGACCTTTTTCCTTATGCTCCCTCATTGCCTATTTTGTTCTGGATTCCAGGACATGAGGAAGAAAAACCTGAGCAGATGGTTAGAGCCCATAATGTACCACTGCACATAATGACCCTTAGGTTTAGTTTGGTTTTGGTTGGTTTGTTTCTTGGTTGGATTAAGTAATACACATGTTGAGAAGGAGGAAATTTCCTTTTCAAGAGAATTTGTTGGTAGAAGTTCCCACACTTCAAGATGTACTGTAGCCTTTTCATTCAAGCTGTTTTCTTCTGGTATTTTGTGTGATCTCCAGATTACCCACACCTGCATTTGACATCTAGGATTGAAAATGAGAATAAATAAGAAATGGAGATAGGTTAATTAATTTGTCTTCAGTTAGTTTATTGGATTTTGCTCTCATTTCTTATTTTTGTTTAAACAAAAAATCTGGAAGATGTCTTTGGTTTGTTTAGAGCTGTTTTTATAGCATGCAGGTCTAATAGGTTTGAAGAACCTGTTAGGAAGTGTTAATATTGTTAATTGAAAGAAAGCAGATGTAAGAGGAAGGTACCCTGTCAGATAACATTGTTTCTATCATCTCTAGCAATTCAAACATTAAAAAAGTGCGCCCAGTGAATCACTTCCTTTTCACCTGTTGACAGAGTTATAGTTAACTGGAAATGTGATGTTCACAGTCTTTGGCTACTGAAGTTTGTAGCCTTCCCTGATACTTCTTACAATGTTCTCTGACTTTTCAAAACATCAATAAAATGTTAAAATCTTTTTGAACCTATGCAAATGTCTCTTGCAGAGATTTCCAACAGTCTTTATCATCTAAAAATTCATTGGAATAGTCCATATGTGATTTATTACTACTTCTTTATGGTTTCTTCGTATTAAATGTTTAATGTGAATTTTAATATTTATGAGTTAACTTACATTTTGGCAGAGGAGAAATAACCAATGAATTTCGGAGTGTTTTTTTACATCTTGTATTCATATTCGGAATCTCCATAAAGACACAGCTGTAGTGACAACTCTCAATCTGGCAAACATCACATTTGAGAAAAGACCAAACAATCCCTCTTTCTGTAGCAATTCATTATTATTGTAAGATAAGTCTTCCTTCCCTGAAATGTTGTGGAGAATTGTTGTATTTAAAGTGTGCTTGGGACAGATTGGAGAGATGCTGTGAATTCCCCTAGTGATGTAAACTTGGCCTCAGTGCAGAAAAATCTCTATAATTTAGGAAGGAGACTGGTGATCACTATTATTTTGGCCAGATATTATAGCTGGAATCTGCAACAGGTCTGCCAGGGTTTTTTTTGGCAATGATGTCCCAGATGATCATGATAACTGCAACAGAGAACTTTTTTGTAAGTTATCTCTTTTTCCTAGTTTCCCTAATTTCCTTTTTTTAGCTTAAAAATGTATCACTAGATGGAAAATGGCACAAAAAATAAACTCTTGGGGAAAAGGCATATGATAACGAAGTATATCATGTAGAGAGGCTCTGTGTATCTCTGGTTTTAGGGACACGAAGTCCAAAGCCATTTCCATGAATGATTTTACCTGTAAACCCAGAGTGGAAAAATTCACCTGAAGTGACAGATTGATTTTAAGTTCAGGTCTGGAAGCTTCATAATACATACTGGGACTTGTTCAGCATACTTGAATTCAATTATTTTATGTGATGCTAATGGTGTTTCATGTTTTGTATGATTAAAGTGCAAAGACTTGAGTGCTCAAGTAGGGCCAGAGATGTGTAAGAGTTTTACATTGACTGTATCTGAAAAAAAACCCAAACAAAAGACAAAATTGGTCATTGCTTTCTGTATAAGATAGCAATTGGTATTGCATGGAGACAGCAATAAGTAAAAAAGGACTTTTTTGCAAATTAGCATTTCGTAGCAAACCATTTGTGGTGATATAAGCATGCATTTTCTTTCTCTCCGTATATTAAGATTTCATGTAGCCTTTTTATTTAGAAAACTTAATCAGTTAGAGAACTAATTCCACAAAGTTACTTCTTCTAGTTATACTTTGTATACTTCTTTTCCAGAGAAGTACAGCTTATAATGACAAATAGCTTCAAATTTGATTTTAATGTTTGCTTTGACAGTAGTGGGGGCAAAAAAGATTTTATTTAGACATTTCTGTCTTCTTTGTTGACCTAACTGTTGGCACATTTGTCTGCTAATAGCAGATTTTTTTGATGAATCTTTTGTATTTGCTTCCGCACAGAGAGTTTGGATGGCGGGATCCAGAGCTTCCAGAAGTTATACAGATGTTACAGCATCAGTTTCCCTCAGTACAGTCGAATGCTGCAGCCTACTTACAACACCTCTGTTTTGGAGACAATAAAATAAAAGCAGAGGTAAGATTTATGAACCCCTTTTCCAGTACTGTTGCTGTCTGCTATTTATCATCAACAATTATTTATATGTGCTTTAAAAAGCTTAAAAGAGACATCATGGATATATGGCTGACTTTCTTTTCTTACTAAAGCATTTACTTAAGTCATTTGTTACTGTTACAAAATGAAAAAAAATGCATAAAGTGCTGTTGTAACTCATTGTTTTTTTTCTTTGGAATAGTTTGATTGATTGCATACCATTTAAACACTGTATCGCAGTTGTTCAGTAATCAGCCGGTGGTGTAGTCTTGATCTCTCTGAAACATATGTGCATTTCCTTAGGGTTCTCTGAGAGCCATCTAGACACTAAATACAAACACAGAATATGAAAATTAAGCAAGAAATTTCTAAATCAATACATCCTTTAATGCATAATTGTGTGAATAGGTTTAATTTGGCTGTATTTGCAGGTTGAATGGTGCTCATTGGTCTATGATCTTGGGATTCAGTGCAGATTGTATCTAAAATGTAATTCAGACATCAGTATAGAGCTTGTTCTGTACCTGGAGCTGACAGGTACTTCTTTCTTGTTTGTTCCCTGTGGTTAATAGGACCAGCACAGCTTTTGGCACAAGTTAAACAGAAGCTCTGAGGGATCTGACAAACACACAGCAGTCAATTAAAATTGAATGAGTGAAGCTGTTACCAGCCCCAGCTGCTTCCCCTGCCCCTTTCAGAGACACTGCTAATCAGGGACATGTGGTGTGCACATAAATCTGTGCCTCTACTGGCACCTTTTAGCCTGGCATGTAAAGGGAAACTGAGATCAAGATCTGCTATTGCTTATTTGTCAGAACTGTGCAGTGATGCTGACTTGCCAGTGCTTCATCTTCCTCACCCTCAGCACAACCCACTCCGTGGATCTGTCCCACTATAGAACTTTCCCTTGCAGGCTTTTTCGTGCTCAGGAAATTCCTTAGTGGGTAAGCATGTAGTCTGCTGGTGTTGGCAGAGCTGCACTGGTTGCAAACATCACCTCAAACATCTTAGATATAGTAATAAAAAAAAATGTGCATGAATGTAAAGTGAAGAATGTTTATGCACTGGAGAAGAGAGCTCTGGTACAGGTATCACTGAAAATTTTAACTGTGTGCTCTCTCTGTACTTGACTCTCATCTGTATTCAGAAATAAGTTTTTCAGTAAAAGAATTGGTAAATCTCTGAGAAAGGAAGTGAAATTACTAGAGCACTTTACTCATTGCACAATCTCTGCTGGCTCCTGTTAGCCATAGATTGAGACCCCTCAAGTAGCTATCCCATTTGAGGGAGGCAGATGGTTTAATTTCTGTTGCTAACCATTATGAAAAAAGGGGTCTGATCATTGTTGATCTCACCCGTCCCAGCAGCCTTTGGACATCAGCCCTTGCAAGCTTCAGGCTCATGAGCTGGGAGGGGAAGGTAGGTAAATACAACAGTAGAGCACTAGGCAGCATTCGGAGCTTCTTCTGTGAGAAAGGATAGCAGATAAAACAAGGATTCCCCCATTTCATTTGTTATTATTCAGGACTTTTATATACCCCTCACTATGTAATAATACAAACTGCTATGTAAACAAAACAAAGTACCTTTCTTAAAACAGTTCATCTAAGAATAAGCTTTCAAACTTCTGGTACTTTGGATTTTTGTGATGACAAAATAAGGGGATGTATTGTAATACTTTCCTAATGCTTTGTGGAGCTTTTCAGTCTAAAGCACCCAGCATTATCAAACTATTTTATCTCTGTCTGTATCCATCTATGTTCCAACCTCTGTTATTTAATGGCAATTCCTGTTGTGTTTAGGTCATGCCTCAGCAGAGCACTTGAAACATTTGAAACAGTTTTTGTGTTTGCTTGTTGGGATCAGAGTCTACCCAAATGGCATAGTAGTGTGCCTAGGGCCTGCTCAACCTTCCACTGAGTCAGTTTCTCAAGGAGCCTTTTTTGTGAGAGTTCAAAATCCTGTTGATGAGGAGATATCACAACAGATACCTCAGATTCTTTGTAGGTGTATACCTAGCCAGAGGAACTTGAGCAGTCCTGTCAAACCTGCCCAGGGCAATTCCTGTGATAACTGTTAAGGATGTATCTGAATTATGAGTTGAATTATAAATAATAAACCTAAATAATACACACTGATACCAAAATTCTCTTTTCTGCAAAGTATTTATGTTGTAGTTGTGTGTTGTGGCCAGTTTTCCTCTGTCTGAGAATGACCACATTTAATACTGAATTCCTTCTTCATGATGGCAGCATTCCAGTCCTGCTGCACATGGTTGCAGGGAATCTTGCCAGCTCTGACACAAGGAAAAAAGTACCAGGATACAGTATATTTTCCTTACAATCTCTTACAGAGCAAAAAAAAATTCCAAAAACTTCTTTTGAAGCAGAGAAAAATGCTCTTTGATGAAATACCTAGCTTTAATATAGCAAAGGACTTGGGCTAAAGATAAGAAACTGTCTTGGTGGTCTTTCAAATCCTAGAGAAAGAACAAACATAAATATGTGTAAGTAAAGAATAGCTGCTGCTATTTTTGTGCCTGACAGCCACTCAAGAAAAGGCAAATGGAATTCACTAAATAACTTTTTAAGTGTTAATCTTTAATGTACACTTGGTCATGCATGCACAGAAAGAATAATATTGTACAACAATTTAGTTTATTTACCTGGTTGTATTGAATTTGAAATGTAATGCAGTTGTTAAAGTTTTAACTCTGGAGTTACCTGACAGGGAAAAAAATCTCTTACCTTTATCACTACTGAGCATCAAATTCTCACACTGCAGTTAATGGCTATTTCATCCAGAGTTTCTGGAAATAGCTGTTCTGAAATACTTCTTTTTTTATTATTCTTTTAAACATGATTTATACTGTATCACCTATCCAAAAAGATGATTAAGGATCTTTCCTCTAAACCTGACCATTGTTTTTGTATAGTGGCAGACTTGTCCTACTCTCATAAATTAGTGGGATATGTATAAAATTTCTCCTCAGGTACTTGGTAGAACAAAGGCCTACCTTATATTCCTTTTGTGGAAGAGTGTCACCTAAAATTTAGACAGAAATAGAAAATAGCAGCTGTGACTATATGCATTTCTGAGGTTCTTAGTATCTTTTATGGTTTTACTATTATGTTTTTATCTTCTAAAATATTTCAATTTCTGTGGCTGAAGTGTGGAACACTACCCCTTGCTTCTTCTGAACCCTCCCCTCAAGAAAAGGAAGTGGAAATGCTCTCCAGAAAACATCTGAGAAAAAGGTGCTCAGTCAAAAATGTTGGATGCATGACTAGGGAAACTAGAGCTATTTTTCCCTTCCTGACCATGTTCTTTATAGTAGGTGTTACTTCTAGAGCACATTGATCACAGATGTTCTTACGAATTTGGTGATGTCACTGGAAATGTGCTTTTATTGCTGCATCAGCGTAAATGTCCTGCTCAGTCTTACGTAGCAATGAGGTCTGCAAATCCCCTTCTCTATCTTAAAGTACTTCAAAGTTGGTAACTGTTTATGTGAAGATGTCCCAGGTGGAATGCTAAGGTTATCGGAAGTAATTTTCTTTCTCACAGAATAAACCCAGTTTCTGGAGCGAATTAGGTTTTGTATTTCTGGAAGAATTTCTATTTTTCCTTTGTCAGCCCTGATCACAGCAGAACAGCAATAGGCAAATGCAATAAACACTGGCCATTGATAAAGACAGTGGTGTTACATCTTGCAGGTGCTGCCACTTCTATGCTGCTCAAAAGCATTCAGTGCAAGTCTTTATTTCAAAGTACAGTTGTAACTGCTGCTCTAATCTGAAAGTTTTTCGCAAATGCTACTCCTGAGTCTCCTTGAGTCTTGCTGACTGCAAGGCAGGTGCTATGCATGTTCTCAGTAGTGCTTTTCATTCTCTGCCTTTATTTTTATTCCCTGTGCTGGGTGCTTATGTGGTGCAGCAGATATTAGAATGGAGTTGAAGAAATTGGATTGGTTTTGGTATTGTTTGATAGTTAGATTTTTCATCTTCCTTTGAGTAGTGACCAATCATTGCTGAAGGTCTCACATATGTAGAAGGGGACATAGGAAGGCAGAAGTCATAATATAAAGATTATAAAAATTGCCGGGCAACCCATTACCGTGAGGCATAATAATTCCAAAATTGAGAGTCTCAGAATACTTCAGTAAATTCTTATATAAATTATTCCTTCACTGGTAACAGTGAAGAATGTAACTTAAAGGCAAAAGGGAAGGAGGGAAGAAGTTTTGATCAGATATTTGAAAGCAAATGAAAAGCCTATCAGGCAGAAGAGCACAAGAAGACCCTTTCAGATGGCATTTTTCTCCTCAGGAGAGGCTCTTACACCAACAATGGTGAGATTGTGAGCAGGGCCAGAGTAGCTGCTCCTGGATGCCAAAAGGAACAGACAGGGGATATAGGAAAGGAGAAGCATTTTAAAATACTCTGCAGAGAAAATTTCTTTAAAAGAGCACATTCTATTAAACACAGGGTTCATTCTTCCACAGCATTCTTTTCTTCCTATAATGACATTTTCCTCCTTTGCATGAGGTCACCATATAAAAGGATTGAATTGTGCAGTTTCACACGCCAACACCATTTTACCCTCATGGAAAATGGCAGCCTGCCATCAGCTGCAGAGGTGTAACAGTTCACTTGGGGGTTTTGGCACCAGTGATTCCCTTCCTCAAGCTAGGAAATTAATTTTTGCCAGCAAAGTCACAACACTTGAGATTCTCGTCTCAGGAAAATAATTCAAAGATGCCAAATAAAAGAACAGCAACTGCTGAACTGTCCTGCCTGAAGCTTTCCCTTGCATCCTTAATAAATAGTGCTGAATTGGACAGTGTCCTCTTTATCTTGGAGAGCATTTCCATAAACTCCCTTCAGAAGAAAAGTGTCAGTCCAGACACTATCACATGGGTTGTAAAAACTGAGTGACTGCATGCTGAAAGCATCTATTTTCCCAACTCGTTGAAGCCCATCATTCATAGTCATTTTGTCATTAAACTAAAGGTATTTCTACATCTTCTTCTGTGAGTTCTTTAGACTGTGTCTAGCACCCTTCCAACAGAGTACCCTGCTTGTTCACATGTCAGGCAGTGGACATAAACTCTATTAGCCCCTTGTTCATCTTTATAGTACACATAGTTGCAGTGTTGTAGTAACTTTGATGTCGTCTATTGCACTGCTAGGTTCCTTTTGATCGAGGATACTCACATACCTGTTTCTAGCATGGTTTTCTCCCAGGGAATACTTGGACTTAGTATGGGGTGATGGAGAAACAGTCCATAATGTTGCTTTTACACATGCTGACTGACAGAAATCTTCATAGTATTTGAAGGATCCAGAAGGGTGATTGGAAGTGCTGACCTCATCGTCAGAGGGTATCTTGATTTGAATTCTGCAGTGTTCTGCAAGATTCCTCTCTGTTTCCATAAGGATATCAGAGAAAGCAGATTATTTTACCATGCTGCAGGCTTGGGGAAGAGAGTTACAGGAAAAGTTGGAATGCTGCCCAGCAGGAAAGGATCTCCACCTGGTGCTGGTCAACAGCCAGCTGAACATGAGCCAGCTGTGCCCAGGTGGCCAAGAAGATCAGTGGCATCCTGGCCTGTTCCAGCAATAGTGTGGCCAGCAGGAGCAGGGCGGTGACTGTCCCCCTGCACTCAGCGCAGGTGAGGCTGCACCTTGAGTGCCAGTCCAATTCTAGGCCCCTCACTACAAGAAGGACATCAAAGTGCCGAAGCATGTCTCGAGAAGGGCAGCAGAGCTGCTGCAGGGGCTGGTCATGTAGATGTGCCACTTAGGGGACACAGTTTGGTGGTGGACTTGGCAGTCCTGGGTTAATGGTTGGACTCAATGATCTTAAATGTCTTTTCTAACCCAAATGACTTGATGTTCTTTTTTTTTCCCCCCCTATGTGTTTGAATAAGAATTATAGTTCTGGATTCACTTTCCTATACATAGCCTTGCTCTTCTCCTTTTACTTCTAAAATGTCTTCAGTTAAAGGCTGGAATGTGGCTTGTACACTGGTAATCCTGTCAGTTTTCCATTAAAGACATTACGAGAACTCCTTTAATCTCTGCATAGAAGAAGGTATAGGCATAGTATTTAATTTAAGTGAAAGAGGTATCTCACAGGTGATACTGAAAAGTAATGTAGTAATTGCAGAGAGGCTCTACAGCATTTGTTGAGAGTGCATTTTAGTGCAGACAACACCTGTATACCTTTGGAGAAATTTTACCTCCCTGTTTGGTCATAAACATTTTGTTAGTACTCTGATAAGTACCATAATTTTCATATATTAAAATAACTCTATGGGTAAGATCTCACAATTTGAGAAATACTTCCCTCAATGGCTTCACAAGGAACTTCCTATTGTAGTGATGAGTTTTTATATTAAAAGGTGCTTGGCTGTACCTGATTACTAAAACAAACACTGAGATGTTCATGCTTTTGCTTACCTGTGTTTGGATTACTGTAGTACACTTTGGGTCTGTGCCCCCATCCCCCTGGGCAGCTGTATTCATCTCTGCAGGCTGATGTCAAGCAATCCATTTTCAATACACTTTCTGTGGAGTTTTTACTGGTAGAACTTACTTAAATGAAGTAAAGCAGCAACCAGTGGCATACCCAGAAACAGTCTTTGAATTTTTTTATTTTTTTTTTTTAATTTTCTAAAGCCTCATTGATGATTTTACAAGACTTCCCTTTTGGGTTCTTACTGATCTCTGGTTTGTTTTCTGAGAAGTCAATCAACAGATGGTATATAAGTTTTGCAGTAAAGGTTGGGAGATTTGATTGATGGGTTATTTACTGTCAAGTATTCAAAGAAAAAATGCTGCTCTTTTGGGGTTTTTTATACTTTACTTTCAAAGCATTTTTGGAAATGATCCTTTGATTTGTCTTTTGTCATTTTTGGAAATGATCCTTTGATTTGTCTTTTGATTTGTCTTTTGCAAAATTGTCTTATTTTGCATTGTTGAAGTAGTTTCTGCAGCAAGGCTTTCCACTCTTAGCGTCTTGTTATTCAAGGATATGATTTTACACTGAGAGAAAGATAGGTGTAACTTCCATGCAGAGCCACCAACACCACCAGGGAGTCTCACTCTTCTCAGTAAGACAAGGAAGACAAGGCATATAAAGAGATATATGATTACTTCTTGTCCCACTACATTCAAATTTTTTGTTCTTTAGAATGAGGAATGCCATTTTTAATTCTACTTCAAAATTTTATTTATATTTTAATGTTAGTTTTCCAAAGAGCTTTTGAACTACTTAAAGAATGCATTTCAGTCAAAAGAGGCTGCACTGTTACAGTATTTCTGGTGTACTGCATATACCTTACATAAGAAGTAACTTTGAGTGTCAAATAACTGACCTGTAATTACTAAATGACATTTGGTCAGCTGGGTGGTTGATAATTACAAAACCAAACTGTGACAGGAATGATAAATTTGATCAATATGAGTATCCATTGCTGTAGCTTTCTCTAGCACACCTATGGCTCAAATACTCCTATCATGCTGTGACATGAAAAAAATCCCCACATATTTATGTTTCCTTATCATCAGACAGAGAAGAGAAAGGGGTAAATATGTAAGAGTGTTACAAATAATGAACATGTTAAGTAAAAGCTGTACATGAATGTACTTGGAATAAAAAGGGTTTATAGGGAAAGCATCTGACTAAGTTTCAAACTCGTGGCCCATTTTTGGCTCTGCATGATGATGGACACTCTTGTAAATGGGAATGTTAATTTTTTATTATTATTATTATTTCCTTTTATTCTTCTTAAGGGTTCTAAGTTGGCAATAACCTGTCAATACCAACTCCTACATGGCTTCAGGATGAAAACATTTGTGAGGGCTGTTCCTCTGTCAAGGCTTGACCCCAACCAGCAGCTAAACTCCCGCAGCCGCTCACTCACTTCCCCACAGTGGGATGGAGGACTGAAAAAAGTGAAAAGTAAAAGTGAAAAAATTCAAGAGATGCAATAAAGACACTTTGATAAGGAGAGCAAAAGCCACATACACTAGGAAAGCAAACCAAGGTATTAATTTGTCACAGCAAAACAAGGAATTTCCTATTCCATCACTTTGTGTGGGCAGGCAATTTGCCTGGCATCGTACATCTTGTGGTATTCTTCTTGCAGTCCCACTAATTTGAAGTGGGATAGAGGGGCTGAAGATATCTTTCCCCTGTCCTATTGGAAGATCTCTAAAGCACCTGGGACAGCTGAAAGATGAATCCACTTTTTGTTTGAAATAGAAATGATGTCCTTTTATTCTCACATGATCCCATCACTTGGATACACTAACTATGGCTTGTCCCACCTTCTTTCCACAGAAATTTTTTAGAAAATTTAATAGTAGACTAGCCCTTGTTTTCTGCTACTTCTACTTGGTTTTGATTTTCTTCTTTTTTTTCCCATCTTCTACACTTGTGATCACTCTGCTCCCTTCCATTTTATTCATTCCAGCAGTCAGTAGCTTGAATTCTTTTAAGACAGGCAGATATAAATGGTTTGTCTTTGCTGCGCAAAGCAATGATATCTGCGCTTCAAGCTCTTCTTTATTGACAAGTGTACAAGAGAGTTTATATGACAGCATTTCAGTAACTACAGTGCCAGTTTGAAGTATCTCCTATGTCTGCTCTGGATGTCCCTTTATGCCATCTCCATGATACCCTCTCTCCTCTTTCAGTTTTGCATATAGTACTAGCCTGTGGCTGAAAATTTTTCCTCTTTGATATTAACTAGAACAGGTGAGACAGAAATGGCTACATTGGTCTTGACACAACAGTCTATGTTAACACTGTTAAAACCATCTCAATATTAATTAAAATGCTAGTAAAAATCCAGTTTCAATCACTTCACATAAAGTATTGTAATTATGTTTCTTGGTCTAGAGACCAAAACTGTGTTACTAAATAATATTTATGAAAGTATATCACTCTATTTTTTTTGCTAATATATTGTCTTAATTTTGCTAGTAACTTCCAGAAAAAAACTATAAAGTGGTAAGCCTTTTCACAGGACAAAAGCATAAAAGTGTACTTTCTATCTGGCATTTAAATCTTACACTGACAGTCTTGCTTTCAAAAGCAATTCTGAGTGCATTTCTGTGTTTCTTTTTGCCATCTTACTTATACAGCACCATTTTCTTATAGTTCTCTTTTCTGATGGGAGATGATATTTCTCTTTTCATCTCTGTTTTGTGCACAATCTTTACACTGATTGAGACTGAGTATTAATGACTGTCACTGAGTGCTGTGCTGTGTCCCCATAATATGTGCTTTCTGTAGCACTAAAGTGACATTTTACACTTTGGGATCCCTCTGGGATTATTAAACCAAGGTTATTCTTGATTTCATCATCAAGATACTGTGCCTGAATTATAATAATGATTTACTATGTACCTGGCATATATTTCACTTGATTTAAGTTTAGGAAAATGTTCCATTTGTTCAATAAATGAATTAATGACAAGCCCCACAGGAGTAAGGGGGAAAGGCAGATTTAGGATGTTAAGCTGGGATGTTAACTGAAGATTGCACAACAAAGTAGTGGCAAATTACTAGGGCCAGTTCTTGTCTTGTATTCCTCTGCTCTGCTAAGGATCTTGATAAATGCTTTGGGTTTATGGCAAGAATTATTTCTGTTGGAAAGAGCTTTAGTCATGTAAAGTGACATGATTTTAAAAAGAAGTAACTAAGAGTGTATTATTTCATAAATGTAATGGAACATCTAGTTGTGGTTGGGTTTTTTTGAGTTAATGCTGGGTAAGCAAAAATTAGACATTTTTCTTACCTTACTGTTTTCAGTTGTTTTGTAACATCTCATCTTGAAAAGAGATTGAATCAAGCAAATTTACAAGGTGACTTAAAACATTATTTTACTAAATTATGGGCTTAATATTGAGAGTGTATGTTGGTGTTTTCATCTCAACACTGCTTTACACTGCTTTTGTGTTTCTCCCCTCCCACTGCCCAGTTATTCCCTTACAGGGAATAACCAAAAGGACAGTATTTTTCCCACCCTTCCAAGAAGTTTATCTCTAAGGTTTTTCTATTATAGTAACAGTCAGCAGCAATTATTTAGCGTGAAAGTGAGCCAAAATTTTATACATATTTAGGTAATAGTAGTAGTAGTTAACAAATATCTGTGTTTTATTTGGATAATTGCAGCTTTGCTGTTTGGACTCTACGGTTTATTCACTACAGTGGAAGCTGGTAGCAGCTGTTCACAAACGTCTTTGGGATGCAGAATTTGACCTTTGTTCTGCTGCTGTTTAGGGTCCTGGTTCTGATCTTCTTGCAGGCTGAAGGGAGTGAGTCTGGACAAGAACCTGTCTATACTCCCTGTTTATCTGGGTTTAGCATTCATTCCTACATTGTCTGCCTTGCTGGAGATAGGAATATTGCCTAAAGGTTTCTATATTTTTCACCTCTGGGCAGCCAGAATAAGCACGTAGAAAAGAATTTCAGGCAATGAATTTGATAAGCAAAAATATTCAGATGTGAATATCTGGTGAAAATACTTTTCATACAGTTAGAAGAGGAAAAAAAGCAGTATTATGTGTGCAAGATGAATGCCTTTGTGCTACTTTCTGTGGCATGCAGCAGACACAGAAAGAGCATTGCACTGTACTGTTTCTCTCTCCACTGGTCTGAGGAAAGCATGTTGTAGTTGTATCAAAACATTTGCAAAAG
>NW_005054340.1:518337-563057 GCF_000277835.1 Geospiza fortis | reverse complement strand
ATTCACTGAAAGACAGTGTCATTTGGCACAGGGAGTATGACATTTTGAATGGGTAATAAATACATTTGCAGCTTTTTCAAGCAGTATAGTGCTCTACTGTGTATGCCATGGATTTCTTTCTATTCATAACTCACCTGCCAATTGCTTCTCTGATTTATTAGACTGATGTGTGAATGCAGAGGATCACTTTCCTATTGTAGAGCATATTTTTTATTACTGTTCTCATCACCCAGCAAGCCATGGTAAGACTTTGCACACTATATATAGAAATAAAATAACCCAGATTGATATCAATATCTGTAATTTGGTGCTTTCTCAACATATCTCTACTAAAAAGGTTGGCAGCAAAATGATTTCAATAAGGAAAATCATAGTCCTGATAAAAAGGACCTGCCAAATGAAACTTTTAAGGTAAAGACCATCAGT
The DNA here is from genome assembly GCF_000277835.1 of Geospiza fortis. NCBI lineage: Eukaryota > Metazoa > Chordata > Aves > Passeriformes > Thraupidae > Geospiza > Geospiza fortis. Next base: position 562,631 of record NW_005054340.1, on the reverse strand, counting down.
TGATCTTCAAAATGTGTTTAAAAATACAAAGAGATGGCTGTTACTAAGCTGCTGAGAGTGGTGGCAGCAGAAGGCACAGGTTTGTAGAGACATAAGAACACCTGAGGCTCTAAAACAGAAATGCCCTCCTTGAAACCAGTACTTATATATTTATAGTTATATTTATAGTTACATATGTATTTATACACACACACATTATATAATACATACTTTTTAATATATATATGTGTATATATATATTAAAAGTTTTGCATATTGATCTGTGGGTAATATGAAGTGTATTAGCTGTGAGGCAGGTGTTTACTTGTGCTGATTTTTACTTCATTTATAAAACTCATGTAGATGGGGAGATTGAGGAAAGATTCTGCAGTGCAGCTTTCTGCTTCACCGAAATTCTTAAACTACACGTCATAGCCTGCCTTTGTGAACTTAGACAAAAATTAAAATTTTATGTGCCTGGGGTTCTATTACCAAAACTTCCTACCAAAGAGGGATGTTGTTAGAATGTGTTCATTAGCTCTTGAGGGAGTAGCTTGCTCCCACAATACTTCAGGACAGAAAATTCTCATGTGACTGAGAGATTCTTTGAAGGATAATACCTCATTTCTAAGAAGAGAACACCTCACATTCAAATCACAGTATAGAATGTCCTGTGAGCAGAGGTCATCAGGTATGGTGTTCAACATAATAAACTGTAAATGTATTTTTAATCTGAGAAGGACCCTTTTGTTTATTCTGTGAGCAAACTGAGGTAACTACAGCAAGCATCAATAAAAAGGAACTTCTTGAATTTCCAATTACAGCTGAAATGTCAGATAGAGTTGTTTTGTTGTTTGGGCTGAAATGATTGGAAAAAAAAATTCTTTGGTCTTGTTTCTGTTCACATTGACTAAATCCCATTTATTACACCCTTAACTGAATAGAGTGAACTACAGCTTCAAAAATTTTCATATATCACTGAGGTGATGTCCTTTGTTGCTGTTAAAATATTTGAAGTGACATACTGCCATCTCTAAAAAACTTACTTTTGCTTTACATCCAAAAAAAAATTGAATTTTCTTTATTTTGTTAAACTTCACTAGGTATCTGGCTATAGGAATACCAGGATGTTTTTAGTTGAAATATATATGTCAGTTCTTTTCACCAATAATAAATGTAAACCTCCATTCTCAAATAGATAATTAATCATTTTTAAATACCGGAAAGTAAATGATCCAAACCGTTGCTGTTAATCATCAGTTTTCATTTAATGCCAGACAGTACTAAATCTGTTGATTGGTTGAGTAATGCCAATGTCTTTACATCCTAAATTAATATTGCTATTACACTGTCTATGAAGTGCATGCTGCTGAAGCTTCTTTGGCATTATGCATTTTTTGAAAAATAAAGACCCTGAATCAATATCAAGTAGTTGAAATACCTACTGAGGGCTTTGGCATGTGTGTATTTTATCATATTTATGTGTGCTCCTCAGTCTATAATGTAGGTCAGTGCCAATCTGTTAAATTTAGGAGATATTGCTTTTAACAGTGGGACTGAAAATTGCTTTTCTGATGCCTTCTCAGTCAGACAAGCACTAAAGGTCAGCTCTGTGCTTGCAGTTAGAAGTGTTATTTGGAAGATCCCACTAGCCCTTCATGATGAGAGTGGGATACTTGTGTTGTCCTTCAAATGTAATGTTTTTTGAAAGTATTAAAGTGCTTTACAATTATAGGTAACTCAGGCCTACCCAGGGATTTTTTTTTGTAAAATCTCAAATCACATGAAAACTTTGATTTATGATAGGTATAGCCTTCCTACCAAGCATGAAAAACAAAATGTGTCACAGAGCAGAATACATTAAGGCTTACTGACTGAGAAAACAACACATTTATTCATACCTTCTCAGGGCAATTTTAGAACATGATTTTGAGTCTCCTCCTGTTCAGAAAATGGTTTTGACCCTCTGTCAACCCCAGACATAGATCCCAAGATCTAAAGAGGTCACTTAGGAGACACAGGGAAAAAAAACAATCTGTACTCAGTAACAGAAATAAGACACCCACTACTGAAAAAAAAAAGCTCCTGAGTATTGATCCCATGTTTGCATCCTCACGTCACACAACCTTTCCACCAAACACCCACCTGGTTTCTATAGACACAGAAAAAAGATCCCCATCCCTCTCCACACAGTGCAGTTTAACACAGAGGGAACGAGTCTTGTTTCATTTTATGCAGAACATTGTATATATACTGGTAGTTGAATTTATTTACATTATGCCTGTTCACAGCTTTATGTTACCTTTGTATCTGATCTAAAAATCCTAATGAGAAAGCCATTCTTAAATGGCTACATCCAAACCCTGATTTAGATCCCTTAAACAAATTAGACTTTGGAATTAATGCAGCAATTTGCATAACATTCTGCTCTATTTTCAGCTAAAATTGCTCAGCACTTTTTTAAACCTATAGCAAATTACTTCACTAATGAGGCTAAATTACCCCATGATGTTACAGGTAAATTTGTCTGTAATAAATCTCGTGTGCATTTGCAATGTACAGATTTTGCATTGTCTACCTGCTGTTTTATAGGCACATCAGAAGAAATAGTGGAGAGGACTTAAAGTTTGAACCAGTATGTTTGTCTTAAGAGATGTGCTCCACTAAATATTATTCCCATACTCTGTTCTGATGAGTTGTTTTCCCCCCTCCACATCCATTTCAAGTTCTAGGAGTCGGCCCTCTGAAACTAGCTAGCAGTGGGGCTGCTTGTCTTCCAAACCCTTCTCCAAAAAAAAATTGTGGTTCTTACCCTCTTAGATGGAAGTCATTTTAGTAATGTAAGCAAGGCAAAGATAAATAACTGAGAGAATTTGTAACTGCAGTAAAAACATGAAGAAATAGAATCATTTCATAGATATTGTGGATAAACAGTCAGTGCAGTCATGTTGCTGTGCAGCTGTCTTGGCCTTTGCTGCAGTGCCCTGGTCCTTGTGGCCAAACCAGTCAGCTCACACAGTGAGCCTGACAAGAGCAGGGTGCCTGTAGTCAAAGAGTGTCTCACTACACAGCCTGCTACCATTTAAAAATTCTTGGGAATTTGGTTTGGCTCTTGTAGCTTCTCCTTCCAGCACTGGTGGAACAATGTTGCTCGAAATCCATTCACATGTGAAGTGGTTAGTACTTGTCCTGCTGGTTGGAAAACCAGTATCTAACAACATTAAAACCAATTCTTACTAATTGTTTCCAGAAGCAGACTTAAACTGAATTGTCCTTTTAATTTGGTGTTTATTGGATACATAACATCATCTGTACTGGCAGCCAGTTATTTTTTAGTTCTGTTCTGTATGTAACAGAGTGACATTAAAAATAACTCCACGTGTTTAAATATGTGTATTTTGATATATTTAAACATGCTTTCTTAATAGCAGAAATGTCACAGAATATGTGGCAGATGATGCAGTGTATGTCAATTAAACTGGCAATTAATATCTATGATGTGTAGAAAGGATTGATTGTTGCTAGATTTCGTTCACCTCCACTGGATGAAGAGTTACTCAATAGTGATTATTAAGAAAAATGTGGAAAGTAAGCATCTAACCATGAATTAATCTTTGAATTAGGAATGTGGAGCTGTTAATAGTGGAACACTTAATGTCTTACTGGGAAGAGAAGATTGTGTTATTTTAGCAGCACACTTCATCACTCTGTCAGTCTAACAGATTTTTTTTTACCTATTCGTACTTCTCTTCTGTTTCCATTATATTTTACTTTGTTAGGCAGGGTACTCAGAATGAAATGCAGAAAAAGATGTTTCACTTATACCTACTGGCAAAATTTGAACAATATCTCAGATACCCACTTGCTGAGTATAAATAGGAAGGGTGTTTTGATTTCTGTTACAGAAGTATTTTTAGGCTGTTTTGGAATACTTCATTATCTAACAGTCTTTGGCTAAACTGTTTAAAACTTGAAGCTTCACTTTTCTTTCTTTTTGTATCTCTAGCTCTAATTTTTGTAGCATTCCAAGGAATTCCAATTGCAAGAGGCAATTTCCATTATGTAGTGATTGAAAGAACGGGTTTTGCTTCTTTTCTTTGCTGCTGGGGGGAATCGAATAATTTTCACTCCACAGATTTCAAAGAATATATTTCAAAATTGGGTTCAAAACCTTAGTGAGAGTCAAAACAGATAATATCTATTTGCTTTAACTTTGCTTCTGCTGTTGCAAAGCCATAAGCAGTAGCCAGGTTCCAGGGCCAGATTTCTCACAGCTTGATATGAAGAGAGGTCGCTCACCTACATTTTGTTCACTCTGCTCTCATTGGTGTCTATCCTTGAGAACCACAGTGTCTCTGATAGCTCTTTCCCACATCTCCTGTTCTTCTCAGCTATTCCAGCTAAAGGTTCACTAGTGTTATGGCATTGTTAGCAATTAGGATTAATAAGAAGGTAAAACAGGGTGCAGTGATCAAATGAGGGGTGTGACCAGACACGCATGTTGAAGCACAACTTATTTAGAGATGACCAATCCCTTTCATCATGCCCTTATCTATTTCCTCATGTTATTCCTCCCCCATGCTTTTGGAATGACTCCCTTTTCCTTTCTTTGCCCTTCTACTAAACATCCTGTGAGTCTGGTGCACTGCTACAATCCCATCAGCATGCTCTTTACCAAAGGACCTTTCCGTTCGTTCTTCCCCGTGTGCCCACTTTACCAGTTAACAAAGCTCAGGCTGAACCTCTCCAAGCCTTGGAGTGGTTCCTTCAGCAGCCCATGGAGCAGTGACCTCCCAGACCTGGTGTTTGGCATTGTCCCTTGCTCTGCAGGGTTTGTGTACGTCAGTGTGGTTTATTACTTTTCCCATCTCATCTCTGTTTATACGCTGGACAGCCCCTGAGCAGATGTCCTCACAAAACAGGTGCCTCTACATTCCAGGTATCTACATACCCTTCACATCCGGCATTTCATTTTCTTCCGCACATTCAGACAATCTGTTGTATTGAATTGGAAAAGCAAGCTATCAAGAATTCATATGCTAAAATCTTACAGTAATATAGCATATATATATATATATATATATATAGATACAGATATAGTTTCAGACATATTGTCAATGTCTTGTTGACTTGTTTTTATCCTCACATATGCTTCAGGCTGGTCATGTGTAACTCCTGGTAGATTAAGTGTCTAACAGTCCACTCTTAGGATGAACACCACTGAGTCAAAGATAAACCTTGAAACAGATAAATTAATTTCTCATAGGCTCTTGGCATGGGGTATAGAAGCTGTCCTTACTAAGAACATAATTGACATCTTCACTGCCTCCAGTAGTGCCCTGAACTACTTCTTGAATCTAAGTTTTATTTTTGTAGTGTGGATGCGAATACATATTCTCAGAGAGAAGACTCTGTCATCAAGCTGACATGAGTGCACTTTTATCAATCCGTGTACTAGAGAGTCTGGCACCTATTCCCGTCCTGTCTGCCTGTGTTTTGGCATTAGTGAGCCTGGTAAAGTGCTTGTGGCCAGCAAGTAGACAGTAACATTAATGGCAGAGAGCCAACTTTAAAGGAAAGTTTGAAAATATCCTGGTAAAAGAAAACATGATTCCTCAGATGAAAGAAGATTCATTCTTCCATGGAAATAGTTTTTTCCCCAAAATTTATGTAATCTCTGTTCTTTCAGTTTTCACTTTGATTGGCATAGATTCCTAATCACAGCTCTGTATTTAACAGCTCTCTAACAGTGTCTTCCAAAGACATACACAAAATATTTTCGGTGAGAAAAAGGAAGGAAAATAACTTTCAGAAATTACTGGTATCCATGGATTAAGAGAATCAGGAGAAAGAACACAACACAGATTCACCCAGCCTTGTGAATATTGCTAATCCTTCTCTTTTTTATTTTTGAGAAAAGATGGTGTAAAAAGGGGACAATGCATTTGGGACATGGGTAGATGCAACTGGGCATACTCAGTTGCTGGAGAGTTGAAGGTCATTATTTTGAGATCAGAAGTGGCTACTTTGGGGCTGCTCTGTGTGAGAATAGAGTTGGTCCTCTGTATCTCCTGACAAGTTGGTACTCCACTGTTTGTTTTTGTTAGGCAAACAGACTCTGACATATTCTATTTTCTTTTCCTCCTAGATGTAACAAGGCAGCAGCCACTGATATGTCAGTAAATATTATATTAAGAAATGTTTTCTTCATCTTAAGTTAGGAAAGAGACAGAAGTATCAAATTGGGATTTGGGATTTGATGCCCCATTGGTACAAATTGCTGCCTATCCATCCATCCAGGCATTTTTGGCATAGACATTTGGCAGTAGCACTGCTGAATTCACTGGAGCTGTGACTAACTTAGCTGAGATATGCCCCAGGAGACTAGATCAGAATTGTCCTCCTGGCTATGGCTCTTAGCTTCCTAAAGGACTTGAACAAATAATTTCATTTCCTTTGCCTCTATTTCAATACATTTAAATTGATCCTGCTGACATCCATCACAGTCTCACAATTTGTCAGGCTTACTTCAACGTGCTAGAGAGTATAGTTCTAAACATCTATATAGATATTTGATAGAAGCATGAAGATGGAATGAATAAAGGCCTGTTGTAAAAAAAAAACAAACAAAGCAAACAAAGCGAGAGAGTAGTCCAGATAAAAAACAGCGTCAGAAACTGGACTCCTAGTTGTGAACAATCAGTTCCATCTCTCCCTGCATGACACAGTTACTCTGCCAAATACCTGAGCTTGGAAATTCAATGAAAGTTTGTAAAATAAATATTCTATCTCCTAGGTAAGAATAGGTTCTTTCTTCAGTAAAATTTAAGAAATTTTGTCAAGTTATGTAAAGTGTTATGTAACAACTGTTTCATTTCTGTTGTATTACCCTTTTTTTTTCTGACAGAAATGCATTTTAGATTAATATTTAATGTCTTTGCTTTTAAGAAACTATCTTTGAATCACTTCAGTCTGCTGCTGGCTTCAGGTTCCTGTGAGAGGAAGAGCTGCATGAGCTGAACACTAGTATGCTGTCAGCTACCATAACTGGAAAGGGAAGGTGCAGCTCAGGAATACTGTCTCAGTGTAGCAGAACCACACATTTCCCTTCAGAAATGAGCAGAAGATAGCAAAACCTGTCGCCTGACAGCATCCACAGGATAAACTATTGGGGAGCATGAGATGCCACTTGATTGTGTGCAAGGGAAGGACTGGGAAAATCAGCATAGGCACAGAGTCCTTCTGAATGGAGACAGAGCCCTCTGAGTCTTCAGCTGAATTGTAAAACACAGAATGATTTTTTTCTACAAATTAATACTTTTTCACATTCTTACTCTTTTTTTTTTAGCAGCAAAGCAATTAAAATATTCATTCAACATATTGTGGTTTAAAAATATAATTCACAAAGATCAGCAGTCTTGTTTTCGTTCTGTCGTTCCTGATATTACTCATCGCACCAGGCAACTCATATATTTTTTAACTGTATTCTTTCTTCTATCGGATCTTGTTTCTTTTCCAAGGTTGAAGTGTGAAGCTCTGTGGTTGATTCACCTTTTGTAGAACTGATGCATAAATTTTTGTTCCTAGTCTTTTTAGTAAATGTCATCTGTTTTGTCATGTAGGTGGCTCTTCATGTAGCATGCTTGGTTTTTAAAATCTGGTTAGTAGGGGAAGCAAATGTATTTTTATATGAAGGTTAAATGGTAATGGATTGTAAACCCAAGCAAACAAAACAAGCAAGATTCACCCGGCATCTCTCCCAGATTAACTTGGTCAATTATTTTCTGGCTCAGAAATGAGCTCATTATCTAATTGCAAGTCATCCTGTTCACATGGAAAATATTTGACTAGTGATATAATTTGCAGCACCTTTTCTCTTTGACCTGCTTTTCTCATTTCTAAACTGAAAGAGGTCATGGTTTCTCTAAGCAGCAGAACCATAAAGTCTCAAAACATTGGTGAACTTTTCTGCCTGAAATTGATATATTTCGCCAATGTCCATTCATATCTTTTCATGCATCATATAGTGCCAGCTGTGGTAGTCTTTGAGGTGACCTGCATATTGCTCAGAAAGTTGCACATTAGTGCTGATATAATGCCTATTTAAGGAAAAATATCCTATTTTATCTTTAAACACTCTCACTTTGGCATTTAGACCAAAGTTGTGTGGTAATTGTATAGACATTAAAACATCTTAATTTAATACTTTAACATCATGGTGTATATGCTTTTTGATAACACAGCTGTTCTATTTTTTGGTTTTGCTGTTGATAAAAAAATAAGAATATGCCAGATAAACTTGAAGAAGAAAGGGAGACCTTCTGGTTTAGCAGTAAGTAATTTCATATAGCTCATTTTTGGAACCCTAAAGCCTGAAACACTTTTCAGTCTTTTTTGAGGTGAATCATAGATTCACATAATCATTTAGGTTGGAAACAATCAAGATCCTGTAGTCCAGCTATTAACTCAGCACTTCAAATTCCACCAATAAGTGCCATGTCTGCACACCTTTGAAATACCTTCAGGGATGGTGGCTCCACCAATTCCCTGGGCAACCCATTCCAATGCTTGATAACCTTTTCGGTGAAGAATTTTTTCATAATACCCAACTTAAACCCCCCCTGGCATAACATGAGGCCATTTCCTCTTGTCCTACCACTTGTTACTTAGGAGAAGAGACCAACTCCCACCTGTGGTCAGACTTCTTTTAGGCAGTTGTAGAGAGTGATAAGGTCATCCCTGAGCCTCCTTTCCTCCAGCTACTTCAGCTGCCCCACTCAGGACTTGTGCTCCAGACCCTTCCCCAGTCCATTGCCCTTCTCTGGACTTGCTCCAGCACCTCAATGTCCTTCTTTTAGTGAGGGCCCCAGGACTGAGCACAGGATTTGAATACTCACCAGTGCCAAGCAGAGGGGGAGGATCACTGCCCTGCTCCTGCTGGCCATACTATTGCTGATACAGGCCAGGATGCCATTGGCTTTCTTGGCCACCTGGGCACACTTTGGCTCATGTTCAGCTTGCTGTAGACAGTTCCTTTTCCAATGTTCAGCTTTCCAGCCACTCTTCCACAAGCCTGTAGCATCGCATGGGCTTGTTGTGACAGTACCACAGAATCCAGCACTTCACCTTGCTTAAGCTTGTGTTAGATCTATGAAATCCTATAAATTGGTTCTACATAAAGATTTTAAGTTAGTAAGTGAAGCTTGAATTCCTTATAGATTTTATTGTACTTTAAGTGTTTCCTTCTTCCAAGACTTCCCCCTGCAGAGCCCCAAGAACACATGGCCATGCAAAAACTGCTTCACAAATATTTCAAATTATTTTTGGTTGTCCTAAATGTAAAATGGCCAGCTGAAATGCCTGGCTTGTTTTGGGCCTTAGCCAACTATACATATGGGGAAACTTCTTGACCTTTTCAGAGTTGTCTGTGTAGTTTGCTTGAAGCTAAAGCATTGTACTCTTCAGATGTTAGTTATGAACCTGTGTGGTTTCTTAAAATTAGATCCAAGAACGATTACTCTTTGAGGAACAAATAGTGCCACAGAACAATAAAGTATTTGTTTGAAATGGTTTCATAATAAATTGCACTTAGTATTCCTGATCTTCTTGATAGTTTTTCCCAAATATTTTGTAGATATGCTTTTTTTAGAATGATTTTTATATGAGATATCGCATTAGAAATTTATTTTGTAGGCACCTTGGGTGCACATAAGACTTCTGTTCCTGCATCACTTACGGGTCTCTCTCAATATTGTTAGAACAAGCTTACCACAATTTATTTCCTATCCTTATCTTTATGTTTCTGGTGATTCCTTCTTTTCCTTTCATCATTGCTCATCCTGATTTAGTTGATAAAATGTCCTTACTGAGACTATAGTAGTTGTTCCCATTCCCAGTAATAAAATGTAAGGGCAGGACACCTAAAAACTTTATGATGTGAAGTGCTTTTTTTTGTTTGCTGTAGTCTTGTGGTTTTTTCTCTAGCTTGTGATGTGTTACACTCTGAAGGTGATGAGCCTGATGAGTGCAGAAGAAACTCTTGCCCAGGCAAACCTTGACAAACCATGAGAAATCTTGATGAGGCAACACTTGACTAATTTTAGCTGCTTTTACAGAAGTTCTGGTTTGTCAGCGTACAGTTATGTTGCCACTGAAAGAATAATACTAGGAATCAAGGCAGAGAAATGTAGCAGCTCTGTGATGTTACCAGCGCACCTTTGCTGGCCTGCAGCCTGCATAAAACACAGCTTCATTACATTGGACAGCATTTATTGGTACTGATGTTCATTGCCTAACTGTGTGATTATCACTTTGGCCTGTTTCAGATAAGAAGACAAGGTGGAATACAATTACTGGTGGACCTATTGGACCATCGGATGACAGAAGTCCACCGTAGTGCCTGTGGAGCTTTGAGAAACTTGGTGTATGGGAAAGCAAATGATGACAACAAAATAGCTCTGAAAAACTGTGGTGGTATCCCAGCATTAGTACGGTTACTCCGCAAGACTACAGATTTGGAAATCAGAGAACTGGTCACAGGTTTGAATTTTTCTATATTTTTGTTCAAATTCTCTGTCATTCTTGCAAGCACAGTTCTGTGCCACATGCCACTTGCTCCATCAGTAACCATTTCATGACCATCTTGTTTGCCATAGCAAAAAGCTTTCAAGCCGTTTGGATTTATGTAATGGATGAATGGCTTTCAATATCATGCAGTTTACAGATGTATGTATGGTTTATGCCTGTCGTTGCTGGTTCACTTTGTTCTTGGTGAGCCGTGAGTGCACTTGTGGGAGATGTGCTCCACACATGGATATGTTGTGGTGGGAATCCTCTGCTCTCCTCCTGTCTGATGTAGGGCTGGACAGGCAAGAGCCATATTTTACTGAATTTACTTAGAAACTGTTACTCATTGCTTTTATATCCTATGTAGTGATGTTGTGAGAGGGAGGATTTGTTCAGGGGTTTTCTGCCTTTCTTGGGGTTCCTACAGGAAAGTGGAAAACTGTATTGGAGTGGTGGACGTCATCTTCTGAAGCCTTTTGTCTGATATTTGGTAGCATGCTATGTGATGTGTTGCACACAGAGCATGCAGGTAGTAGTAGTTTATTTATTTTCTTGATGTAGGAGGATCTGGTCTTTTTAAGATTGTGTGGATTTTTTCCTTTCTGAAATTCAAGGGAGGGGAGGGGTGCTGGTATTCAGGAATACAGGAATGCTGTCAAACAGGACTGATATGAAATGTTTGGAGGTTTTTTCACCTTGCCCTTAAGCTAGTGTATCTAATATGCAAAACAGAAGTGAGATATAGGGTTGTTTTTTTATTTTTCACTTTGTGATTTCATTCTATTTGGTGATTATTTAACACTATAAATCAAAAATATTTTCATTATCCTGTTTCCAGTTTTCAATTGTATTTTCATTATGACTTTCCTACTAAAATATGTAAGAAAATTTGTCATTTCTGTCACGAATCATCACAGTACACGTTATCATCTGTGTTTGTGCAGAAATTACTTAGCCTTGTACATCAGGCCTCATTTAGGATACAGTTGATAAGATTATCATCCTTTGGTTGTGTCCAGGTTTCTTCCTTGAGGGTGTTTGAATAAACTGCATGGTGTTTATTAAATGTAGATTTTTTATATTTAATTTTGTTTCTTAGTTACAACAGTTATCACCTCCTACTTGTTAGTCAGGATTAATGGGGCAGAGATACAGGTTACATGAGCTCAAATTGTGCCTCCTGTGGAGTGACAGAATTACTGACAGATCTAATAAAGTGTAACCACTGCTTCATATTCAGCATACTTGTTTGTCTCTTGGTTATGTTGTCAGTATCCTGGCTCCAGGGAACATTCTGCCTATTTATTCTGAGTAGTAAGTGGCAAACTGCTAATACACCTCAGCATTCACCGTGGCACTTCCCACACCATCTGTAGCTGGAACAATGTCATTAGGTCATTTAAAAAATAGATACTGGGCTACAGTTTATGTTGGTTCCATTGCACAGTGTGCTGTTAAATGTTCCCAAATTCCCACTGAAAGAAAGGGTGTTTCTTTTCTAGTATGCCCTCAAAGTGTTATTACCAAGAGGATTAGGTAGTGACCATCAATGATGGGCAGTAACCTGCCTTTGTGCAGGTAGAGGCAGCTCCCAGGGATGGTGAGCATCAGGAGTGCTGGATGTGTATGCAAGGGGAGAAGACCAAGATGGTGACCCTGAGGAATGGAGTCAAAGTCAGAGGTATTTCAAGATTTTATTCCTGAGCCTGTTTTTGTATTGGAGTTTTTTGTTCGTTTTTAATAGCCACTACGTCCCAGAAGGCCACTGCTTGCCGTGGCACACAGTGCCATGTTTTCTGAAAGGCAGATGTTTTGTGCCATTCAGAATGCAGATCACTGGCCCTGGCTTTCAAAATGCAGACATGTTTGTGGTAGTGTTCTGCAAAGCTTCCTTCCAAAGCAAGGCTCATAGCTGCAGCTCTCATCTTGCATCTCTTAGGAAACAGGCTAAAGTCGTGCATCTGAATCAGTTCTCCTTTCCTTTTTATTTTGTTTAAGTTTTGTAGTGTGACAGCTGAATTCCTTCTTTCTGTCCTTTCTGGGGAATGAAAGGTAGCTCCTGCAGCAGCTCCCTTGGTAATGAAAAGATTTGACTTGGTGGCAGGCATAAGGAAGAATAAAAAGTTCCTCATGCTTTCCATCAGCCTTCCTGAGCTGAGGTGGCAGGAAAGTAATTATTTCAGTAGGGGCTCCACAGCCTGGAGGAGATGGAGAGAAAATAATAACAAATGTCTGTTTTGGGAGTAAACATAATACCTTGAGCCTTTCTGTCTCATGTTCATTGTGCATCCTGTCTGTATACGGGCTGCTCTTCTTTGTTACTTTTAGAGAGGACACAAAGTTCATGCCTTAGGAATTCATACAGGCTCTGACATGGCTGCCCCTAAATAGTCATCCACATTTGTCTGCAGAGCACTTCTCTTTGGTGGGGAAGTATCATTATCTCGGTCCTACAGATGGGGAGCTGAGCCTATCAAGTGTAAATGACCTGTCCAGAAATCTGGCAAGATGAAGGTGTGAATCACTCTGAGTAGGCACCCAGCTGCAAGGGAAGAAATATGGCCTGGAGAGGTTTTTTAGCAGCTCAATTTGTCTGGCAGTAGTGAAGCATTCATTGCCTGCCCCAAGTACCGTGAAGCACTTGCCCAGCAGAGCAAAAGTTCTGATATTAGTTTCTTCCTCAAACATGCACATTCTCTTCCTTCTTGTTGCTCTTCTCTAAGTAGATTATGACTTCCATTTCTGGCAATCTCAAGCCTGGTTTTGGAAGGGTATTTAAACCTGCAGACCAGCTTTCTAGCCCAGTAGCTCCTTGATTGTCAGGATTGCCTTCAGCACCATTTGTGGCTTGTCCTCTTTTCCAGAGATTTCTTTCTGCCGTAATCTCTCCAAAACAGAGTTTTTTTACTTTTTCCTTTATCTTGTCTTTCTCTTCCTCAGCAGCAGAGGTCATGGGCTAGTATTGGAAAACCTTACCATGCTCAAATTTTTGGACTGCACAAACTTAAACTTATAGCAAAGTGTTAGAGCTTCAAGGCTGTCTTATGTCAAGGAAATGGTTGCAGTGCAGGCTCCCATGAAGAAGCTCTGAGGGAAATGTGCTGCCTGGCTGTTATGAAATTAAATGATGTTAATGCCCAGGAAGTATTTCCTAAGATATAGGAAGATTATTCATACAGAAACACTTCCACAGTTACAGGTTTTTACTTGAAGAACATGGATAAAATTAGGTATACCCATGAATATATACGTTTGTGCAAAAGTGAAATACTCTGATAGAAATAGAGATATTGGCATGGCCTACAGCCTCTGGTACTTTTCCAAAGACTCAAACCTGAATCACAATGTAAGTCTGTAAATGAAAAGAAATAGGTGTAAGCTGAATGCACCACACTTAATCTAGCCATCTTTTTACCCCAGCACTGTGCTGCCAGTTTCCACAGTAGCACCTGTTAATGGGAAAAAATAAAAGCCTTCTATTTTAAAATAATTAAATGTTAACACTTTTCTAATAAATATAAATAGAGAGGAACACAGTACAAAATTAGCACAGATCCTGCAGATGGTAGAAAGAAATGTTTTCACTTGGTAATAATGACAATGAGTAACTGATTTCTGATTCTCCTGCCTTTAACAAGTTAATTATGAACCCTTCCACAAAATTCAAGTTTATAATTTTTCTATTTGTTTTACTGTCAGGGAAAAAATACATGGAAAAATCTGACATTTTAGCAAGGATAACAGAGGAATCTCATGGATGCCTTGTGCAGAAGATGAGGTCAAGCAGCTGTTGCTAGATCTTTCCGACTCAGGCTGTTCTATGATTCTGTAATTCAACTTATGCTTGCTCCTTCTTCCATCTGCTTGATTGGTTGACTGGGTACCTGTCTCAGATAAAATGGTTTAAACTGTTATTCTTCTCAGTTTTGACAAACAAGATCCTTCACAGCTAGAATGACAGTTTCTGCCTATGAACAATGAGGTACTTGGATTTAAGAAACTTCTTTTAAAGAGGGCCCTTGTATGAGTGCATCACCTGTTTAAAATCTGTAAATACCATTTCTGATTGAAAGGTAAAAGTGGATAATCCACTTTTAGAAAGTACATGATGATAAAGAGCTGCAGCTATAAATAATGTCAGGAGAAACTGGTTTTTTCCTGCGCTACCAGCCAGTCTCCTGCTTATTTTGGTTGACAATAAAGTGTCAGAGATTAACTATTGTCTACTAAAAATATATAAATTATAAAAATCAGCGCATAAAAAATTATAAAGCAGAAACTAACACTATACATACATACCAAATATAGATAGGTAGATACTGACTCTGTGTACTTCATTCATATTTTTATTCACTGAATTAAATGGCATATATTCCATTCCTGCAAAACACTACAAGATACTGTGTACAAAATGTTTTTTTCCTGAGGAGCACTAGTTCTTCAAGGTTCCTTAGCCCACTGTCAAACTGGACAGGGAAAAATTTCATATACTTCCCAGACTTTGGATTGCAGTAGTCATTAGTGTTGTCTTTAATTTCAGCTCTGGCCTGTTTGAGTTTTGGCCTGGTTGGTCCCCTGTTTTCACCCCATGTTATGCAATATTATTGCATAGTCCTGTTTCAGTTTTAGTAGCTGCTATATGTTTATAAGGAGGGGTTTATAACCTTATGGATAAGCTCTCAGTGTCACTGAAAGCAATGACATGCTGTTCACCTTAAATCTGTCAGGTGAAAGCTCCTTTTGATTGCATGCTGCTGCTTAGCATGTGCATAAATTATTGGCAGGTTGGTCAAGTCACTCTAGAAGGCCCCTTTGAGCCCTGTATCTGCCTTTGCTGATCTGTGTAGTTGTAAGTTAATGAGCCTGCAGTGATATGTAAAGCATGGTTAAGGGAGTATTCTATTTAAATGGACCTTTTAGCTCACTTCAGTGGAAGATTTAATCGGATTTCATTTTTTTAAAAGTAATTCTAGCCAATTATTTAGAATCTTTAACTTCCTAGTACAATGGCAGTTCTTTTGTTGGGGGTTCCCAAAGTCAAAATCACATGGCTGCAATTGTTTTCTATTGGTAATGTTATTTTCTAATTGGACTTTGTAAGGTATCCCACTTGTGATTTTTTTGTATATTAAATATATATATAAAAAAATATATAAATGTATATAATATTAAATCTTATTTAACAATATTGTGGCAAAGGGTTGACTGTTTAGTACTTAGAATCTTGAAGCCGTTTAATTTAATAGTTTTCTGCAAATGTACCCTTGACATACTTTAGTTACTGGAGTGTGTAAACACAGATGTGAAATTTTATTGTGATATAAACATTCATTTGGAGGTGGCACCTATTTGTAAACTTATTGCTCTCTGGAAATTTGATTTGAAAATGAATAAAGGCTCTTTTATCCCATTCTGAGATGACTTTCCCATAGCCTTAAGTAAAAAAGAACCAAACTCTTCTATGAGTTCTGTATTCTTATAGTATTTCACCTTGATATAATTCCTTAAATCTCTGTTGTATCCCTTTTCCTTTGCAGGTTTATATTAGGTGCTGCTGCAGTATTGCTCATATTAAGTATCCCATTTCTTAACTGTGTTCAAGTTTTGTAATGGAGCAATGCAAGTGTGGGGAAGCCTGACCAGAGAAAGGCCTAATTAATTAGCAGCTTTTGATATGTAATGTAAAAATATAAGTAGGAAGATAAGTGTACAAAGTGACTTGCTCTTGTAACCAAAGAGATGTTTTCAGCATTACAGAAACTGAAAAGCAGATTATAAAGATACATGTTTCAGGTTCAGATACATATCCTGCCTATCACAAGCTTTTCAAACAGATGACATGGAAAGCCATATATGTGTGCTTAAATTGTCATGATGGCATAATCATGCTCTAAGAATGCTGCTACAAGGTTGACATAGCTCTGGTCCAATATATGCTTAGCTAAGAGAATAGGACTGCCAAATATCCTTTGGGGCCCATAACTCTATGTGGCAAAACAAAATGGAGATGTGGGATAAATGCAGAAAGTACATAAGTGCCTTTTAAGATCCAGCTCCTCCACCTCCAGTATCTGTGTCCTCTCAAGTCAAAGAAATTAGAAAGGTTAAGCATGGAGTTAGATAACTGCTAGCGCAGAACACTGCTTTCAGAAGTGATGATTTTGATTTTGGCAGGATAATATGTTCATTCATTTCTTACTTAGTGTCTGCTCTGAACATAAGCGAATTCTCTTTGGTAACTTCAAACAAGTATTTTGAGGAACTCTGCCAAGCACAGAGGCAGGTGCCTTACAGACTTGAATTATTTTTCCACCAACAGATTTAGGATAAGATTAACAAATTACAAATCTACTTGCCTGGGCACTAAAGTTTGCTTGTTTGTTTTAAACGATTTTTATTCAAAATGGAGATTTAAACGGCATTAGCTCTAATAAACCTTTCCTACTCCTTCATTAAATGGATGTAATAGCAAGTACAATATCCTACCACAATCAATTTTAAAAGTTGGTTAAAGCTTATGAAGTACTTTACTTCTAATTAGGTGTTTTAAATAAAAGTTGTTTTCAACATTAACAAGATTATTTGTGTAATGAAAATTCCTATCTGTTTACTCTGGATCGAAGCCAGTGGCTGAATAAGGAATTACATATTGTAGTTTCTTCAGTATTTCTTTCAAGTAAAAGAGCCTTTTCAGTTCCCTGAGGTTACATAGTAATTTGACTCACTCCTTTAGCTTGAGATACTTTTAAGCCAACCTCCTTACTTCAATCTCCACCCTGAGTTCTCTGAACCACTGAGAATTTTTTTAAAAAAGCCAAACTCAGTCAAATCCCCTGCAAGTCTCAGCTTGCCTTTAAAACCATGTGTTTGATCTCACCGTCAAGACTTTGCACAGGCTAGTTTGTCATTTTATACTGTTATATCTAAAATCTTTTGGGGGGACAAAAGGAAACTAAGGGTTTGTTTAACTCAAAAAGACTACTTGTTACTACTACCTTGATAAAATTTGGCTTAATCCAGATCATTATCAAAGCTAAGAAATAGCAAAATAAATGAAGGCTTGTGGTCTGCAGGAGCAGCTGCTCAAGTTAATCTCGCTGAAGGTCCAAGAGCCCCAACACAACTTCAAACAACTCCACCAAGGTAGTTCAAACCCTATGGCAGGGTTAGTGGGCTGCATGGCAACTCTGTTTTTCCACCCCAGTCATCATTTACTTAAAGGTTTTACAGACAGTCTCTCAAAATCACTATTGCATCATCATCATTTTCATAAATTACTTAAAGCTTGTATTTTGTGTACTATTTGTACTTCTCCAGACTAATAGGCTGACATTTCATAGTCAGTGGATGTGCTACAGCCAGGCACAGCTGTGCGTTTTACTTTACAGTATGATTCTACAGTGTGGCAGAGTTTAAATTTAGATTTAGATTTTAAATCTAAATTTAGACTTTAACATCACTTACAGAAAATACTGCCATTATTTCTGGAAATGTGGAAATTATTTTCAAACGAATTCAGAGCAGGAATTAATTGGAATTTTATGAAGTTGTCATATGAACCCAGTGTGAAACCACTCACCAAAATACCAAATCTCTGTGGTCATTTTCCTTGCAAAACAGGAAGGCAAAGGGTTCTACAGCTTACACTCATATGATGTTGGGAAACTGATTTCCAGCCTATAGACTGTGACATCTTCAAGAAATTCCAGAGTCATTCAAAACACATCCTATTTATACTTCATATGTACCAGCAAATCTAAAAGTAATTTAATAAATTGTGTAATTTTTCTTCAGAAATTATGCTGTCTTATCAAATAACACTTAGGCAAACAATGTTGACAGTTCAACTGGATCATTTTACACTGTATCTATTACAATTTTACTGTCTAATTATAAAACAATCTTTGCCCCCTTCCTCAATATGCTGTCACTATTTTGGCTCTGAAAATGGGAAAACCCACTGATAGAATCTGTGGTCTTCATGAAGAGTTATTCTCAACTTTTTCTGAATCATCAGATTAACTTCTTCACCCCCTGCTGCTCCCAGTTAAATCAGGAGATGTGTTAAAATAGATACTTTCTCAAATCTTACACCCTGCTTTCTTAGCAACAGGCTGGGGTACTGATTTATCATGTAAGGTGTTAAATCCAAAGGATTTTTAGAGGTAGAAGGGAATGTACTGTTCCACGGCAATACCAAACATTCCCCAGGCTGGCAGTGCCTGTTTCCCTGCAGGTGAATGTGGCAGAGCAGAAGTCACTGGGTGCTGAGGTCTCTGCTGGAACAGTGCGATGCTCCTGCTAGGGGAGTCCCTCTCCTCTCTTTTAGGGGTCTGCTTGGGGCTGGTTTAATCTGTTTTCTCATCACAGCCTGCTTCCTTCTCCCAATTTCCCAGGCAAATTCACATTCATTTGTCCTGCATTTACCACCCTCAGTACCAACATAAAACCCAAGGCGGTCCCTTGTTGCTCTCCTTTTCTAAGTGGGAAGTTACTGTTTTCTCTTGTACAGTGAGATGCATCTTCTATAGAAAAGTCATTCAAGTTTTGCCCATGTTTCAATTCATGGAGCAGTGAAACTGATTTCATAATTTGCTTGTTAATATATTACATAAATAATTTTCTTTTTTTATTTTTTTACTTCAGTCAAATTTTAAGTTTAAGAGAAAATATCAAACAGGGTAATCTGGAGTGATACATAGAGGACATCTGTTGCAGCATATGGCTTGACATAAGAGCTGCATTGAAGTTTTTCAGCAAGTAGTAATTCTTTGGAAAAAGTCAGCTGGACATACAGTTTTAATGGGCCTGCCTGAATGATGGAGTATTAAAATGCTTACAGTTTAAAACCACTTTTTAGTTTGAAATGTTTGAGATTTGCCACACCAAGTACGCAAATTTTATTTTGAAAATTTTTTTTTTTGAGAAAAAGATTGGAATATTTCACTTTTCATTTACAAAACTAAAGTTTTGAGGTTATGGTGAAACATGTTCATTCTGTGGTCAAATTACTGTTTTCACTATGCCCAGTAATTTTATTATTTTTATTTATTTTTTAAATTTTATTTGTTGTTTTTAAGTTCAAAGGCCAACTTCCCTTCTTCCCTCCCAAATGTTATTTACATTTAATGTTATATACAGTATTCTCTTTTTCTTAGGAACAATTTGGTTAGTAAATGTTTCCTATTTTCTTCTTTTTTAGCAACTATACACCAAGGTTTTCATTTTGCACACAGATGCAATTTTATAGATAGGACTAACTTTCTAACTGGTTCTTTTTAGAAAGAAGTTTTGTATTTAGAGCTGTAACTTAATGTTCAGCTTTAGTTACAACATTTTTATTCTCTCTGTTAGGATCTGTTATCAAACATATGTTTTGATTTTGAGTGCTAATACAGGTGTAAGCACTGAAAAACATCTTGCCATTCATATATATCCATCCTTGTTAGATTCCCATGTTTTGTAATAAAGTACTTAATTTGGAATGGAACTGCCATTAGTCATGTGTTAGGATAAAACTTTTTTTGAAAGCAGTTGATATATTTTTTCTGTGTTTCTGTCACTTAGAATGAATTGGTTTTGGTTTGGCTTCAGTGTTTAACAGGACTCGTTGAATTTCATCAGCCAGGAAAGGAAGTCAAGCAGGAACCACTGATCTTTCTGCAGTAACCTTGGTCAACTCTTCTAGTGTTTCCTTTGCTGTTTAACATGAAGGCTAACAACTCTCTAACATTCTTGGCTGATACTTCTTCCCTTCCACAGCTATGTGTTAATTTTCAGTGTACAGCAGAAAAAGAGGAGCAACCTTAGCTCCAAATTCAGTCCCATTAGAGTAATACAATACAGCAATAGCATTTGGGTGGAACTTGGTCTTAATCAATACAAAAATTGGCCCCTCCTTTTTGTTTTAATAAAATCCAAGATGTAATTTTCAGATGAAAAGAGCAGCAATTGAGGAAAAAAAGGGCTAGTTTTTCAGAGGAATTGTTTATACTTTTTATACTCTATGTAGTCTTGTATTTTTATGTAGTCAAGATCAGTTGTATTTTTTGTAATGAAATAAAAAAACCCATACCATAATAATCCTTCTCCTCTGTGGAAGCTTTTCCCCTGTAAGGCTATGAGTGGATGCAAAAGCAAAATAATTATTGCTGCAACTTTGCTTAGCGTTCCATAAGCTCCTGCCTGCTCATGGCTTTTACTGAAACTCAGTATTTCTCAATGTGGAATTTTCCTATGTCAGCTTATACACAGATAGCAAACCACCTCTGTGCATGTCAACCAGTGAATTACAGCAAGGTATGCATAGTACTCATTCACAAACCAGATGAATATTTCAGGAAAATTGGTGAAAGTTCCTCATCTGTTATGCCAGTTTTTAACTTACTGTCAGAGTGTGCTTTTAAGGAGATTCCTTCTGAGCTGTGTGTTGTTCAGGTGCCAGAACTTTTCAAATCAGCCACTTTTTCTTTCCTACAGAAAGTCTGTTACTGAGCCAGTTTCTCACGGTTGAGCTGGTTGTGAAGTCTTACTGCACTTTGTATTAAGAAATGTTGTGGCTGATATTCAGCATCTCTGCAGCAGAACTGCTGTGATCTATCAGGAGCCCACACCTGCTGCCAGGGAGCAGATCCAGCTCTGCAGAGCAGCCTTGCAATTACAGTGGGGGCTCCAAGCGGCAGCCAGCAAATGACTTTTCTAGCACTTGGGAGCTTGGGCTAGAAGTTGTTTTTCCTAAGGATTCCAGCAAAAGATCCCTTGTGCTTGGCTTCTGTGCAGGGTATTTAGCACTCAGATTTCAATCTTAATTGTCATGTTCATGAGGGAAACACCCAGTAGTATTTCTGTGCCTTCAGCATATAAACAAAAATGCCTGCCAGTGCTTTGGTCTCTGTTTGTGGGATGCAGTCTCTCAGCACTATCAAATGGGTTTCTGCATCATTCCATGACCAACCTATTAAATTATCATGGAAAAGGAGAACCTGGATGTATTAGAATACTTTTGGATTTTTATTTTTACAGAGAATATGAAAGTTTACTTAAACATCCATATTGAGAAGAATCGAAGTCTTGTTTCTCCAAATAGTATTTGTTTACTTACAATCTTTTTACCATATAATTTATTTTTAAAAACATAGTGGCAGGGGCAATGCTGTTTGGAAAAGATGACTTTTCCAGTTTCTTGGTTTCCATTTATATTTGTAGTCTTAAGTTGTTCTGAGAGGTTTGTTTTTTATATATAAGTTGTCATTTGAGGTCGCATTAAATCATGAGCTAAATAGTTGTTTAGACGTCCCTGGTTGTGCATATGTTCTCTTGCTATGATGGTATTTTTTGCATAGATGCATGTGATCTCTATTTTCTTAACTTTGAATGGAATAAGGATAGCATGTGGCTTATCAGGTCTTGAGTTATATCTGACTTTAGATATACATATACCAGCTCTAACTAAAACACCAGCACAAAAATGCATTGAAGTGTTTAATCAGCGCAAGTTTGAGCTCCAGCCTGATTCAGAGATTATGGAGTTTTCTCTCTGACTGCCCCAATAAATTGAGCAACCCATTGGCCATAGCAGTTGCATGGCTTCTGATAAACTGCTCCAGAAGATGCAACTTGATGCAGTAAGATCTCCAGAATAAGCATTCCTGTAGTCTAAGGATCCTTCATCTGATGTCTGCTAAAATAATACTCAGACCCAAAATTCATCTTCTAACTGGAATCAACTGAATATTTTCAATACCAGTTTCTCCTCAGTTTTAAGCTTAAAATGTGATTGCAAGATACTTTTTCACTGTATTTCCATTTTTTATATGTAAGGGTGAAAAACCTCAACCTGCAAAAAGACTTGCTCAGTCTGGTGTAGCTCTTTTTGTCTTTCTACAAGTCTTCCAATATAACCAAAAAGTGATCTGAAAATGGAGACACAAAATGCTTAATCTGAATGCCTCACAGCTTTATAAGCAAGAAGAAGATAAGATATGAATGAAAGTGATTAATAGATGTTCAGCACTGATTAGTTTTTTATTTCATACCTCTCACAAGAGTCAATCTGCGGATGGTAAATGGTTGGATTGGACTGTTGGGTTGTTGGGTGGATCCCGCTTTTTGGCGTCAGTCACTGGTGGGTCCAGTCCCTTACCTTCCTGTGAGCAGCTGATGACAATGCAAATTCTCCAGGGGTCAGTCAAGGCACCTCTGAGGCATTTGCAGAGTTGCTTCTTGTGCTCAGAAACCCAGTTCAAGCAGGGCTTTCAGAGTATTCTGAGAGCTTCTTACAGTAGCCCTAAAGGGCATGTCATGAATACACACTTGGAAAATAATGTTCAGAATCATGGGGTGAGAAGGTGGCTGTGGAAGGGAAGGTGTATCAGGTAAAGGATTTATTTTATTGTCATTCTCCCTTGAAGAGTCAAGGCACTGGATTGTCTTCTCAGACCCCACATAAATCTAGCTCCAGGTTATCCTCAGCAAAAGCAGTGAGAAGTGAATTTCCAGTGCCCTTTCGTAATTGCAAATTTCTTAATTAAGAAGGTTACAAGGAGATGTGTAGAATGCCAACCTCAGCATGTAGCAGACTGCCCTGCTTGTGAGAATAAATTGTAACATGTCAGTAGAAAATTTTTGGTTCACGTGGTTGGCGGTATTCGGTTTCACAATTAGATAAAACGCATTGTTCTGGAGGGAAGAGGATTATCTCACTCTTTAGACTATGAGGAGTAAAAACTTGGAAGAAGGAATCAGGGCAATGCTTCTGCCTTGACTTAAATTTTGCTCGCTTCTGCCTTGACTTAAAATCATTTTAGGAGAAGGTGTAATAGCCATTTTAGGCTGGTGATCCCATCATCCTCTTACTCTGAAGGTTTGATTTTCCAGTTAGAGAAGTCAGAGGGAAAGATAGCTTAAAGAATATTTCTGGGCTCAGCTGTTGCTGCATACCACAATGTTTATGTGAATTTATCTTAAATTATCAAGAACCTGAAGTTAATAGAAAATAGTTTTGACATACATGTTTTTAAGCATTTTGCTAGATGGGGCTCTTATGTTTGCCTGTTTTGTATTATTTTTGCTTTTCCAGTTCATGACTACTTCTTGAAACCCAAAGTATTGTTTTGTTGCCATCAAAACACTCTCTTCTGCTTCACTTTTAAAATAGGACTTCTTTACAAAGTTACAGTACACTGTCTTGCATAAGAACTAAACTGAACCTTAAAGGGGGAGAGATTTGCATTCTGATTCTCTGCTTTTATACCATGCACATCTTTTACACCTGTCTAGATAAATGTAAAAAAAATAAAGGCAACTGTATTGTTGTTCTTACTGACAAAACCCAGCAAAATGCTAGGTATTTCAAGAATAGAAGGTGCCATTAAAGCTTTCCAAGAACAAGAACACATAGAAAAGCAAGTATAAATAGCCTTATGAAGGTCTTTATTCCTTTAAATATGGAATTCCTTTTCATAATGACATTCAGAACAGAATTCAAACAAAGACTCTTTTCTCTTTAAAGTAGCAATTCTTAATGAAAAAATGAATATTATTAAAATATTTTTCTTATTTCTGGGTTTTTTTGTCTGTAGCTGAATTTGGTCTGCCTCATGCAGATCATGTTAATAGGGTTTCTTTTACTACTATACTGATCAAAGTTTTATAATTAACTGTGTAACTACCTTTGCAGATAGTTACATATAAAATAATTTAAACATGAAATGTTATAACTGAAACAGTCTCCCTATAGAGGTAATTAATTTTAAAGGGAAATCCAAAAATGTAAGTTGATTCCTGTTAATGACACTGCTCTGTCAAAGCACAGAATGCTAAGGAAAATCTTGAGCAAGTAGTGTTCTTGCTGCTTGTATTTATAAATAACTGAGTCTGTGTTCCTAAGGCCTTCCTTCAGCATTTTCCTCCCACAACACTCTCTTGGATTTTTTGTAGTGTTTGTATTTGTAACCTATATACAATGATTATGATGGTAGTAATTCTTCTCTTTTGGTTGAAAACTTTATTAGATGTAAAATCCAAACTCAGTTTTGCCACTCAAGGTCAGACGTGGGGCCAGGCTACTGTCGTTTGGGAAGGAGAGTAGGGAGGAGTAGGATTGGATTCTACAGAAGAGGATGCATGTTGGCAAGGGGAGTGGCATGATGAGGCAGGCTTCCTCTTCCAGCTACTCCTGAGAGGGTGCTGAGTTAAAATAAAGGCCACTGGTTCTTCAGAACAGCAAATTGTCCTCCAGCTTCCCCCGGCAGTAAGAGCTGCCCAGCAGCAGCAGGCACTTGGCACAGCACTAAAGTCCCATGTGCTTTTCCTGCAAATACACAAATACTTAAATATGGGAATGGGAAGCAGTGTGTCTTTTACTCCTAACAATTTCTTGCCTGCCTTCTGTGTGGCACAATTGCAGTGACCTTGATCTTTGCAGATGTGCTTAGAAAACTTTGGCTCTTGGTTTCTCTTCTTTTTCTTTGGCACATTGCGAGTTGCAATGGATGAGATTTTAGTTTTTTGAAACTCCAGTAAATCTCCTTGTTAGTTGCACCACTGAGCTTGCTGTTTCCATGTAAAAATTACAGTATTCTCTAACTTTGTATAGCTAAATATTTAGATAATATAATATTACTTGCTGAAAGTACTACTGTATCAGGTTGTGAAAGAAGTCTTTTTGCTTGTAGTACCAACAAGCCTAGACAGTTACTTCCATTACAGTGATGATCACAGCGTGGAGGTTTTATTCTCTCATTTTGTGTCTATCAACACTGAAAGTTTTAGTGTAAATCAGAACCTGCTTTCTGCTACTGGTTTTTATTAATTTTACTTAGAATGAAGATATCTGAAGACCAAGCCCTAAAAAATTCCTTGTAATACTCCTTCATTCCATTTGTGCTTCACAGCCTGCATAGGCCTAGATCATAACCAGCTGCTCAGATGTTAGGCAGAGCTCTGAGAAATTTCCAGTGCTCCTGTGTCTACATGTTTCATATTTAAAGCTGTATTCCCACTGCAAAAGTTTGCAGGTGTCATTCAGCCCCATCTACAATGTAGTCTGTTTTATTTTTGACAGAAACAGCTAAATAAAACACATCAATGCTGTGAAATATATTGGTTTGTGTTGGGTTTTTTTAAACAAAAAACATTCCAACTTGTTTTGGAGAAGTGTTCATTATTAGTCATTTTACTTTTTGTAGGAGTTCTCTGGAATCTATCCTCCTGTGATGCACTGAAAATGCCAATCATCCAGGATGCCCTTGCAGTGTTGACCAATGCAGTGATCATCCCTCACTCTGGATGGGAAAACTCTCCACTCCAGGATGATCATAAAATACAGCTCCATTCGTCACAGGTGCTGCGCAATGCCACTGGGTGCCTACGGTGAGTACTTCAAAACCTGTGCTTTACCTTAATCATCTTGCTTTTGTTTGAATTGGTATTCCTCATTCTTAGTCATCCATGAACTAAATAATTGGTTTGTCCATCAAGAAAGATGATGACTTTCAGTGATGTGAACCTAAAGTTGGAAATTAATTGGAATACAAGCTTCAGGTCGTTAAAAAACAATCTTTAGAAGGGCTATTGGGGGTTTTCTGTTTTTCTTTTCTTAGCTGTTTTCATCCAAGCTTGTATAGTACATATATTTCCTCTCTTGTAGATTTGTCTTGTTTCTCCATTTGCTAAAGTCAGTATGTTCCCACTGTTACATCAAATTTAATCAGTACAAAAAATGATTAAGATATTCACAAAAAGTAATGTGTCTTAAAGGTTCCAGATGCCATTCCTGGAGTTGTGATAAATATATAAGTAGATTTTTATGCTCTGGGAAGATGAGAATTTCAAAAAGAGACCAATCAATTTAACATTTTTCAACCAAAATACTTAAATAAATTCTTAACAAATATGATAACTATTTATGTTTGTGTTTCAATGTCAAATTTGTATATGCAATGCAAAGGTGCATTTATATAAATATGTGCAATTTGATCTGTCCATTCCTAAAAGTCACTGTAGATGTGAGAATGCAAGTAGAATGAGTAGGAAGAATTTCAGTTTTGACAAAATCTTACTAAAGGAGAGAGTCATAGCAATTTCTGAATTCCAATGCGTATCAGTTTTGTGAAATGTTTTAAGATAACAGGCAGGTTCTTTTTAAGTGTAGATTTTTTTTCTTCACGTATATTGGAGAAAATAATCTGTCCCAGAGATATGAAAATAGATTTGTTAATATTTTTACATAGATCACAGAAAATAACATAGTGAATAGTAAGAGTCAGTAAGGCAATCTATGTTGTACGCTGCATCTAAAGCAGATATACATTAAAGAGCTAAATAAAAAAGTGATAGGAAGCAAAGTAAAATAGCAATATTTTTAATGTATGTGTAGCAAGCACCTTTTTGTCTTTGTGCTCTTTCATCAAATGAAATGTCTCCCTTTCCAAAGTTATATTTGAAAAGTTTAAGGGAAAAAACAATAAATATTATTGACAGTTTATATGCAATCTGAAGAGAATGAAAGATAGAAGATAATAACTTCCATACTGCAAATATGGAATTAAATGCAGTATTGCAGTATTGAACTTCAACCCAGGTGTGATTATGTGAATACCAGCTATTTTGGGGTATGTGACTGAAGCCAGGTGTTTGTACCTGAGTTGTTTTGACTTTTTTTGAAAAGAGTTTATGATATAATTGTGTTACATTGAATTCAAATCACTACCAAAAAAAGTTGCTATAATCGCTAGGAGGTGACAAAAGATGTTACATGAAGACCTTTCCTACATTAAAAGTCTCACATTTCCAGTATTTAATGTGTCTCAGTTAAAGAGCTGCCTCTGAAAGATACTTCTTGTACAAATTTGGAGCTTCACAGTGTCCCCTCTCTGAATGAGCATGTCCAGTGTTGCGCTCCCCTCACCATAAGCTCCATCTTCCTATTAATTTTTCTCAACTGCTTCTCAGGGACCAATGCTCATCCCTGATCCTGCAAACTTCAGTTTTTCCTGCCTCTTAGTTGATGGATTCATTGCACACTGGTCTTGAAATCTTTCTTCTTTCTGTTTTTTCTCTTGTGAGTGTGTGTGCACGCCCATTTGCAAACTGATGTGAGCTTACAGTAGCCTGCAGCCCGGGTGAGCCTGAGGACTGGGGCCACGGCAGAAGGGTACGTTGCCTATGGAACACACACGGCTTTGCAGCAAGGCTTCCTACCCAGCGCTTGATGGGCTGCTCTCACAGCAGAATGGCTTCTGGGCAGCTCGTGCTAAATAAGCTCATATCTGCCTGCAAAAGACTGTGCATATTAGAGCTCCTCAATCCTTCACAGATAGCTGTAGCAGCAGCTCACACTGCTGTCCTGAGCAGCTTGGTCTTCCTTCTAAGCCCAGGCCTTTCAGTCATAATACAGCTTTTTAATATCTTTCGGATATCAAACCCTCACTATTTCCCAAATGCATCTTTCTATCCTCTCTAATGGCTTCAGATATTTTTTTTGGCCTCCATCCATCTTCTTTAGATAGTTCCATCCCACTGAGTCTGTGTGGATGCTCTTTGGCAGAGCAAGAACATTTGGAGAGGATTGAAACTTATTTCTACTTCACACCAGCGGTAACTTCTCTTGCTTACTTTTCCCCACTGTTGAAAGTATCTCTCTCTATGCAAAATGTCAAATCTGAGATTGTGCAAGAGAGAAAAGTGCAAGCTCACCCCTGAGAAGGTAACTGGTTTCTTCTGTTGAATTAATGTAATATACCGGGACTGTGGACTGGAGGAAATAGCAGGTGTCAGAATTAAAAGATTAGAAAATAATGTGAAAATGGTTGGAGTCTTGCTCTGTTCAGGTGAAATACCCACCATCCTCAATAAACTGAACAGCTTTCACACTTTCCGCTTGGGTCTAGTTACAAGACTTGTAGTTCCATTTCAAGAGCTCAGTGGACAAGGGAAGTAAATCAAAAAGATGTATGTGGTTGCTGGCTGAGGTTGTGCTGTCCTTATTTGCTAAATGGAAAGTCCATTGTCATCTTCCATGGGAGAATTTCTTCTAAGACTTTGGTTTGGTCGTCCTCTGCTGTTTTCTGTTTTTGCTAGAGCTCATTTTGAGGGGATACAGTTAAAATTCTTTTGCATTGGGATTACCAGTGACAGTGCTCAGTATCAGAGGAAGAGTAGTGGTGTTCAGGATACTTGACAAATTCGGAACATCTAATGTTGGCAGATTTTAGAGACTTCAGGTTGTATTACATAGGTTTAATGCTAACAAATATGCCAGGAGGATTTGTGTTCGAGGGTTTTTTAAGTCTTCTGTGGCTTTGGTTGTCTGGTGTATTCACTGCTGAAAATGTTAAATAATATCTGAGAGCTGATGTAGTATAATCCACCCCATATACAACACTAGTAAGTAGTTTACAATGACCATTATACAGGATAGTAAGCTCTTTGTTTTGTGTTTTTGTCACAACAGTATATGAATTATTATTCTTTCTGCTGATCTTTGTTTTCTCAGTTTCTTGATGAGAATTTCTTTACAATTTTTCAATTTAAAAATTTGGCTATTACCTACAATTTTTAGTACTCATGCTTACTCATTATCTTTCTTAACCACATTCTTATGTCTGTAACTCCAGTCACCCAGTAATGCAGCTGAAATCACATGAAAAGCAGCGGCAATAGCAGACGTTCTCCTGTTATTTTCTCTTTTCCTTAAACATGTTATTTACAAACTGCACTTTGCATACTTTTCTGATTTGAAAAAAAGAAAGTATTTTAATACAATATCGTACAAAATAATTTTGAAACAAATTAATAACTGGAACACTTTGAAATTGTTTAGATAATTCAAAGATCTAAATACAGCATTATGGCTATCACTTACAAATTTAATCTAAATATTCAGCTTTCATAAATTGCCAGACCTCAGTGTGACATGTTGGAGTAATCACCCAATTTAGTTGCCTCCCTACTGAGATACTAGTACCTTACCTCATTAAGCTCTGGTAAAGTTAGACTTCTTTTTTTCCTTTTGTATTTTAGCTGCGACTCTTATAGTTGTGTTAGGGAAATACTGTATCTTTGATTTATAATTTCTGATTCTCCTAAAGTCAGGAATAGTCAGGTGAAAACTGAATTTGTAATCCCAGCTGTTAATGGGGGAGGGGTTTGCAATCCCCAATCTGAAATTTGAAAATCAACAAGAGAGACATTGAATAATGTTGTCTTAACCTGAAACATCAAGGTTACTTATTACAAAACCATAAATCCCTGTCCGGAGATTTATTTTAAAAAAATTGCAGACAAAAAATTTTCAAAAATTTTTGCCTCATGTGCAATCTCGAACCTTGTTTTTCTATTAATTCAAAATGAATTTAAATCAAATTAATACAATCTGAGGACTTTAAAGAATTTTAAGACTTTACTGTTTTAAAATTCTAATGTGGGTTTAGACACAGAATTGTTAAATTATTTTTCTTTGTTCCATGTTATATTTAATCTTTAACCATACACTGAAAGTACAGGGGCAACTGTGAAAATCAAAGGCCTGTGAAAATATTTTTCTTTACCCCATCAGTCTATTAGAAATTGTATGGGAGTATCATTCAAGAAGTTATTTCTTTAGAAAGCTCTGTATCTTTCCAAGCTTCATACTTCGTACTTTCTTACTTGTGAAACCTTTAACAAAATACCTTATTATTTTCAATTATTTTTCAACTGAATAAATATGTAACAAGCTCTCAAAGTAGAAGAGCAAAGGGGAAAAGTGCTTTTAAAACATGACTTGAATAACTGACCCAGTCGTATTTTCTGGATAGATCAACTTTTGGAAGGAACAAATTGCCTTGTTAAAACAATTTTTGTTAGCTGAGAAACTTGAATATCAAATGTTTTCAACTGGTTTGTGGGTGAGTGATGTATCTCACAGAGATTTACATCCAATACATTTGTCTCACTGTCTTGTATCTTCTCCAGTTCTCTTCTAAACATCCAAAGTCTGTTGACTCCTGTCCTTAGGAACTTCTGTACTCTGTTTTTGATAGAACATTCTGCTGCATACTAACAAAATAAGACATGGGAACAGCATCAAATAAATGACTTAGACTGTATTATTTGTCATCTGTTCAGTTTCTAGAGAAATATATATGTACACACATGTATGTGAAACGTGTTTGAGACTAAAGTGATACATGTATTATGTGCAAGGCTGTGGGTGTTTTTGTGTTGTATACATTCAGATATAGAAAGGATGATTGTGGAAGCCATCGTACCTTTCTGTCTTCACTGACTGCTGCAAGCCCTGAATATCTGCTGTTGAGTATAAATGCAGCTGGCTTCTTACCATAGGACCAGGATTGTTGTTGCTGATTTTGTGATTCTCCTCCTGTTAACAGAGCAGTCATGTTTTGTCCATCTCTGTTGATGCTGTGGTGGATATAGAGATTTTGGACTTACCAACCCACCTCAGTTCTCTCCATGCTTTTCTAGAACCTGGAGCTCTTCTCAGGTTCTGACCATGCAATTTTGTCCACGTAAAGCCCACGTTTTCTGTCAGGAAGAAACCTGTCAGAATGGAAAGTTAGGACAAAACTCAAATGAATTGTGTATTTCCACAGACAGCCTCCTCAAGGGGGGGACTGTTACTACAAGCAATTCCCACAAGCCAAAATGGAAAAAAGCACAAGAAATAAAAAAGTCAGTCTGCAGGAAAATGTGTATTTCATCTTTTCAAGAATCTAGGTTCCAGCCTAGAAAAGAGTTACAAACCAATTGAGAAGTCACAACAATTGCATTCCAGTTAAGCCTAAAGTTTTGAAGGTGAATTTCTGCAAGATATTAAAGAGATTGTTCCTTCCTGAATGCTGCAATTGTTCAGAAATGTAGCTGAAATAAAAGTATAATGTTAAGACTCAGAGGAAGAGAGAGATTTTAGTAGGAATAGATCAGTGTCCTCTGATTACTGCCGTAATATTTTTATTCAGAAGATACTCAAGGGAAAAGTACCAACAGAATTAAATGTGTAGTTGTGTCAGATATTTAAGCACCCCACTTTTTCTTCACAGCGTAGTTATTTCTAATTTGCATATTCATGAACTAATTTTTAAGGTTTATACAAGGTCATACTGCATTAATTATAGCAGTGGCATTCAAATAGCACTCTCAAGTATAGTGCTTTTAATGCTTCTTCAGCATTCCTAGTAAAAGCATTATTTCAACATATCAAATTGATGGTTCAAATTCTATATAGCTCTGGAAGTTTGTTCTGGGCTCAAGCTAATGAAAATCTTAAACAGAAATTTTGATTTTAAGCTGATATTATGGAAAGCTCTTTGTATCCTTTTTTGGTCTAAAAAATAATACAACATAATTCCAGCCACTTTTTATTTTTCTGTACTTAAAAACATAGAAGCTTTGGTGTCATACCTCCTTCCTGCGTCATTTTATCTGATAAAAGAAATGCTGGGCTGCTCTGCAAAAATCTATAATCTTCAAACACAGAACAAACTCCCAATGTATTGATTTTGCACAGAGTTAGCCAAAACATGATCTGTCAACATACATCTTCAAAATATTGTGTAAGTGGTTCCTGGGCAAACAGGGAAACTCAATCATGGGTCAGTGGGGCTTCATGTTTGGACACCAAATAGAAATACTGGACCTATATGTTGAGAGTTAAGGACCTAGCTGAAATTTAGTTCCTATTCTTCAACTGACATATTTTATTCTCTTTAACATGAATGTATGTGGATTATTTCAGGAAAAAACTCCACAGCTTAACTGGGTGTCATACAATTAGAAATATTTACTTATTGCTATGGCAGGAGTGTGTTCTTCCTGTATTTAAGTAATTTACTGTTTCTGGAAATTATAGATCTACATGTGAAAAGAATGAATATGCCTTTTGCATCTTACGATATTCTTAGGCTCAGCAGCAGTGGCAAAATTATAAAGTGTTGCTTCTAATGCTGAATGGCTTATGATGTATCCTAGCCTTAAATGTGGGGGGTGTTGAATATCTCAAGTATATTTGGAAGGACTGACTGTTTTTCCAGTTTTTGATGATTTTCATTCCTTTCAGGTTGAATGCCTACTGATAAGTACTGCCTAATGTGAAAATTAAATGTCCATTCTTATTTGCATAGTTAGGTAGTGTTAATTTACATTTCCTCTGCCAGAGGTTTAAGCCTTGTGAATGTGAATGCTTTGAAGAAAGTAAATAGTTTCTTTTATGAAATGGCTTCAAATTTGTTGTTTGGGTTTTTTGTCATTTCAAAACAGTTTCTATTTATGCAGTAACAAGTGTTACCTTGGCAGACACTGTAATAAAGTCTGATTTGAGTCTTAGTGTCCTGCTGGCTTGATTTCAGCTGACTCTGAAGCACAGCTGACAATGACAGGTCTCCTTCTCACTGGCCAGCTGCGGAGCTGAGTATCACAGTGCCACAGATGTTTTCTTTTTGGGAAGAGCCCCCTAAGCCTGTGTGGTACCACATGTATTTTAGAGCTCATCCATGCAGTCACTGTGTAGGAAGATAAAGAGATGGAGCCTTTTTTTTTTTGGTTGTCTGGGCCCATTGAGAAGAATAACCACAAGTGTCACTGGGAATCAAGGTGTACCTCTGTTGTGGCTTTGTGGACCATCAGAAATCCTAAATAGTCATTTTTGAATGGGTACTTTGACAAGCTCATATTGTCTGGCTCCACAGAAAATATTATTTGTCTCAGCATGAGAGAAAAGCTGATTGTGACAATTCTGTGGCACCACTCATGGTCACAGTGATTGATGATAGAAGATGATGTTTTATTTACCCAAGAAAGATGAGAAACACAGTCATTCAGAGTTTGTTTGCTCACTCAATTCCACAAAAGATAATAAAATAACACTCAGGAAGTTTGGGTTCTTTGGTGCTTATTGCATGGTTTCTATATTGACTAGATTTTCTCTTCCTAAAACTATTTGCATTACTAGGCAGTATGAAAAAGGAAGTTGTGAAAACATGTGGCTCTGAATAGTGAAGGAAAGCAGTTGTACTTCTGCAACTTTCCCTCTTTGTCTCTTGATAAATGGCTTCAAATCTGAATAAACTTTGTCTAGGAATGGGAGATCATTTGGTCTCTGCTCAGTCTGAGGATTTGCAGTAGAGAGATGTATTTGAAGTACACTGAGCTTGCTTCAGCCTTCTGGATAAGCCAGCCAACATCACAGAGTAAACATTTTATCACCTCCTTTCAGAATGTTGTGGTTATGTGAACTGTTGGGCTTCAGGCACAGGAGTAATTAATGCCAGCAACCCAAGTTGAGGCAGTGCTCAAATCTTCTCCTGAGAGATGCTTTGATGGCATTCCCAATGTCTGCAAGTTGGTGAGCTACTGAGAGCTGGTGAGAAATGCTCTCCAGCAGTAAGTGTAGCACTGAAGCCCCAAGAGCTGCAGTCCCTACTAATCACATTCACAAACTTTGCAACTTTTTTCTGTTTGGGAAACATTTTCCCAAGAACTCAAGAGCTCTCCTGATGAAGTAAGTAAATAAATAAAAATACAGCTCCTGAGGGGTGGAATGAAACATGCGAACTGCCAGGCCTGCTTAGTTTGCAGTCCACTTAAAATGTCTGATCTGAACGCTGAAAAGCAGATCATTTCCGAATATCATATTTTGTGAAACTTTACCTAGTGAGTGTTGAGATTATGTTGTTCTTATCATCACTGCAAATCTCCATAGAGGAGTTTTAGCACTTTGGATGATTTTTCATTGATCTCTTTTGATGAAGAGAGGGCAGTCTGGTAAGAACACATTGAGAAATGGAGATGAAGACCACTACTTGCAATAAAATGGATTCCCCCCCCTTTCTGAGAGGATTAGTAAAGTGGACAGGTAATTTGAGGGTAAATTGATGCTTCTGTAAAGACTGAAGTAAAAAGCAAGTGATGTTTTTCACTAATTCAATTCTATTTCGTTGATTTTATCCAATTTGAATATTTCTGTGGTCATAATACAAACTAACACACAAGTGAAGTGAGATGATTTAAAGCTTGGGCAAGCTGGTGCTGATTTCCAGCTACAGCTTACTGAGACACACACAGCATTGCAAACACTGCCTCAGAAAGGCAGCAGCAGCACAAAAGGAGAGGATTTTTGTCTGTTCTGCCAGCAAAGTCTGTGCTAATTTCTGTCTAATATGGAAAACAGGGTGGCACACTGCCCTCTTCAAAAATTAGTTAGAGATACTAGGGGGTTTGTATTTCAGGTGTTTATTTCCTACTGTCTTCCCTAAATTAGCTTCATATACAGTACTTTCAACGTCTTTATTACTGGTGGGACCGTTTTCTTGGAAAAGAAAGAATATATTCAGTAAAAAAAAAATTAAGAATCCAGTATTTTAAATGCATAAGCCTGTACTATAAAAACATTTAACATCTGCCTGAAAGATGTCCTTTTACCAGAGCATATAGCGACAATAAGGAATGGTTTCAAACTGAGAGTAGGTTTAGATTATATGTTAGAAGGAAATTTTTTTTACTGTGAGGGTGGCAAGGCACTGGAACTGGTTGTCCAGAGTACTTGTGTATGCCCCATCCCTGGAAGTGTTCAAGGCCAGGTGAGATGGGGATTTGAGCAACCTGGGGTAGTGGAAAGTGTCCCTGCCCATGGCAGGGAGGCTGCAGCCAAATGGTGTATAAGGCCCCTTCCAACCCAGACCATTTTATGATTCTATAATAGTATTTTTAGCTGGGATTGCACACTCCATCAGACAATTTCTGTGACAAAGTACTTCTGAAGTATTTGTCCTAGTGTAGCTTTTTTACATTCACAGCTCATTTATTTTTGTCATGTAGTCATTTATTGCAGTTAGTTGGTTCCAGCTTCAGTGTTTCCTCTTGAAGGACAGTAGTATTGTGAAACACCTCCTCTTCTCCCCCTGCTGTCATTCATCCATCTTTGTATTGGATTTACTGTGCACAAAAGAGCAATCTTTGGAAAGTGTTTCAAAAAAGATGTCACGAGAGGGCACAATATAAGTATTGTGCCCACACAAATTTGAGTTTAGGGTTTTTTTTAATCCCCTAATGAAGTAAAAATACCCACTAGAATCGATAATAAAAATAGTTATTTACAAAAAACTTACTTAATTCCCTGTATTCGCTTTATATAATTGATTTGTGCTGAGGAGGTTTTTTAGTTGACTAGACAAATTGATTGACTTTGGTTGATTTTGATACCTGCTGTGTTTGCTTGCCAGACTTCATGTTAAGAAGTGTCTTCTAATCAATGCAAATATGAGGAAATGCACAATTTTTTTTGCACTCATGGTAGTTACTTATGTGTTAGGGTCAGCTGCCTGTGCTCGTGGTTTGCACAGGTGGGCACTTGCAGTCAGTGAGAAGAGAGACCCACAGCTGCCTGGCCTTGGGCACAGCTTATCACCTCAGAAGTATTTAAGTTTCAGAAACCCACAGGAATAAGGACAATCTTATTTTTAGTTAACAAATTAAAGTGGGTGGTCATCCTTTTTATAGTCCACGTGATAAAGGGAGCAGAGCAGGGAGTAGTGTCTCTCTTTGTGTTCCCCAACAGCATGACCAAAACCAAACATTTGTGAGTTAGGATAAATATTTGCTATGCACAACAGAAGGATCAGCTGGAACACGTTTAAGAGAAGAACCAACAGAGACAAGTTCAGTAAGGAGGGTGCAGCTTTATTAATTTAACATCAAGGATGGTGATGTAACTGGGGTGGTATCTTCTGTGCTGGATATCAATCTGTTTTGGAAACAGTGCAGTCCTACTTAGCCCACTCTTAGATGGAACGGTATCACCCTTCCCTGTCACTGGGTTGCAGAGATTACTGAGGACACCTGGTCCACACACAAGGCATAAGATCCACCAGCAAAATCAGCAGGAGTGTGGCTGCCACTGGAATCACCAGCACTGAAACAGGGAAGAGGGAAATTCACATGAATGATACCATTTTCGGAACTGAAATTTTATACAGAAATGACATGGGAGTTTTTAGTTGTTTTTTCAAGAACCATGTGTTTGCTTTTTTTGTTTCCTTTACCTTTTAGAGAATTGGTAGTTTTGTTTTTGCCTTCACCTAGGTTATAGAAGAGTCAGCTAAAAGAATCCTTTGGCACTGAATTACTCAAAGATTTCCAAGATGTTTTGTATTATTATTATTCTATTTGGGCTTTAATCAAAAAAACTGGAATACATAAATAGCCGGTGTTTCCACCTTGAAGGATTTCAGGAAAACAAATTGTCTTCCTTTGATTATAAAAGCAATTTATGACTTGTTTTAGGTGTCCTATTTAACTAGACACCTGAATGAGGTACTGGTTGTTTAGAGGCATACTAGTGCTGTATGTATGTCACAGTTGTGTATACGAAGATGATCTGTAAATAATCAGTTTGGTTTACAATTGTTTCCCCTGAATATGTAGGTACTTTAAGCACTTTGCTAGTATTATCATCTGTAATGAAAATGCATAATTACTTGCTAGTAAAACAGGAAGATGTGTGCATCTCTAGAGGGGATTGTATGTATTTATGTATTTTTCTTTTTTTTCTTGTACTCTTTGGTCTGAATAATGGGGTTAGTAGAATTTGTTTTAAGGCAGTGGGAAGTGATTGCATTAGCACAAATATTTTATTCAGGAATCATGGCTCCACATATCATGAAACACCATGGAAAGCATTAACTGATTAATTATCCCCCATAATTCTCCAACGTATCTCTGTCTAAATTATAATGCTTACAGTGTCGCTTCTGCTGGGGTTACATTTTGCCTGACCTTATGGCAGACATGCAGTGTAATTACTAAATAGAGGCTAATTTATGTAAACAAATGTTAGTTTTTCATAGCATGAGCCCTATCATTATGTTTTATTGCTAGTGGATGGGTTATGTAGTCAGCCATTCTTCAACGGTTTGGGTAGACCATTATAGTAAATTATCTTTATACTATAAACTAAAAAGATTAGAGTTTACAAAGTGAAAGTAGCATAACCCTTAGATACTATTTATATTTCCTCCCCTATAAATATGTGAGAACTTCAATTGATCATACTTTAGCAAAGTAAATATATTTTACTTTGTGTGAGGTTACTTCAGGTATTTTCCATTTAGTACAGTTTGGGGGATTCTAATGCAAATCACAGCTTGTATCAGATGTAATCGATATTTTAAAATATGCAGGATCTGGAGGTTATTTAATACTGTGGTAACTGTCATGTACTGACCTTCATCTATCAAAAACTTCTGAGGTAGCTGTCATACAGTAAAAGTAATTGATTTCCATTGTTCCTTATAATCTAAATTACCCTGATAGCCCCCATTTTTAAATCAAGTGCAGGAATGTGTTATGAGGATAACAGTGAAACTACCCATCCGTTTCTTCTTGGTTTCGAATAGTACTAATAATAACATTTCCTTCTTTCTTTCCTTACTTGTTATTCTTAGATAAGGAAAGAAAGGAGATTGATCATGTTTATAGTGACATCTGAATACCTGGAGTTTTTACTGCTGCAGACATGCAGCAATATTGGGAATGGGTCTCTTGGCAGGCATCTAAACTTATTCATACCTTTCCTGTTTAATCATTTCACATTTACTCCTCTCTGCTGGAGGTCTGTCCTTGTGCTGCTCATTCTTTAGAGTTCATGTATTCAGTAAGAAACAAATTATTAATCAATTTTATCAGTAATAAATATTTGTTCATGCTTAGAATCTGCAATGAGAAACAGAATGTTTCCAGCAGATGCCATTTGGGAGTTTGCTCTGCTTTTTTCATAGTTAGTGTGAAATGAGGTTAGGGACCTCAGCACAGCTCCTGCTACTGTCTCACCTGAAGAAGTACTGCTGTTGCAGTCCTTGATACCCAGGCAGGAAATCGGAATGATGTTGGCGGTGCAAGTGGAAGGTGTCTTGCAGCACTGGGTACGTGTGCCCTGCAGCAGGTTCACATCAGCCAGCAGTACAGACTATTGCATCTGATATCAACCTCCTGTGGTTGTTTACTATACATTTAGGTTGTTATTCTCAACTCTAGTGGCATTCTTCCAAGTTTAAGTTTGGTTGTTAAACATGCCTGCTTAGGTATTTAATCATTCCTCCTAACCACAGCATCAAGGTATCCATGGCAGTCACTCACTCAGTGGATTTTGAATCCATTTCACAGGAGAAAGGTGTGCATGAATTAAAAAAAAAACCAAACAAAACCAAAAACAAGCAAACAAACAAAAAGTCCCCCAAACCACCAAAGAAAAATCAATCAGCTTGCTGGGAACCTGGAAGCATATCATGCTGCTATACTGGGACTGGAAATTATGGCAGAACCACTCACTTGGGTAAACAGAAAGTCTCCTGAAGCACAAGAAGAAACCAGAATGGAAACCTGAACAACAAATGCAGCTTTTCATATTCCTTTAAAGGAATATGAGAAGCTGCATTTGGAGATAAAATGAGGAAGATCAAAGACCAGCAGGAGGTAACTTGGGATATAAAGGGTCACAGCAGGGGATTTTACAACCATATGTATCCTAAAAGGAGAAGGAAGTTGAGAAACTATAAGTTCATTAATGCATGGGGAAGACAAATTAGTGATGGATAAAAGGGAAAAGACTGAAGAACTCAACACCTGTTGTGCCACAGTTTTATCAGGCAAATACTGGACTCGTGTACATTTCAGTATGTTTTAAGAAGAGCAAGAAGAAGAAGCAGGCATGGGCATCAACAGGATAAGGGCTATTTGGAGAAGATACATACATATATATATGTATGCATGTATTTGGATCCATGACACTGGATGGAATTTACCCAAGGGTACTGCAAAAAAAGCTGATTGGTGCAGTTGAGAGGCGTCTGTCACACTGGTGTTTTGGGGAGGTGGCTGAGAAGTAGAAAAAGGCTGAAAATTAATCTGGCTTTGAGGAGAACAGAAACAGTCTGAAGATCATCTTTATCTCAAACCTCGAAAAAAGCATGGACTACGACTTTTTAGAATCCATTTGAAAGCATATGATGGAGGAACAGTCAGCATGGATTTACCACTTGCAAATCATGTTTAGTGAGCGTGATTGCCTTGTGTGATAAAGTGTTTGTCCACGTGGATGAAAGGAGAATGCTGATGGAATATACTATTCCTTTATTGTTTTCTTAGTACAGGCTGTAAATCCTGACTAAAGCAGCACACTTTTGAAAAGGAACTGAGGTTTATAGAGGACACCAATCTAAATATGAGCCAGCAATGTATTCTCTTTCTGTATGTGGCAGACTGGGATACATCTGTGACCAGCAGGTGCATGGAATATTGTCTCCGTTTTCTTGGTACTGCTGTGGATGCCTGGGCAACACTGTTTCCATGTTTGGGACTACTCCATTCAATAAGAGTTCTCAGAATCTGGAGAGGGTGCAGGGAAGAGGTCACAAGTTTCAGTTTGGGAAGTTCACATTGGACATTGCACTTTTCCAGGTAGGCAGTGCAATGCTGGAACATAGAGGTGGTGGAATGTCCATCATTTGATCACTTCAAGGCTCTCCAACAAAACCACTGACATTATCTGGTCTTGACAATCCTTCCATAGGCAGCAGGCTGGACTCTCATGGCTTCCCAATGGTTCTTCCAACCAAAAATTCTAAGATTACATGAGTGACTCGAATTTCAAGTCAAGCCCCTGGAAAATTGGGAATACAGAAAGTACAAGCTCTGAGACAAAATCTGGAACAGAACAAAATTCCCTTACCTCCTTTCTCATGTCAGGGCCATTATTTGTCTTCCCTTGCACTGATCGTGGAGCACTTGCTGACAGAGGTGCGCAGGTTAATGGAAAACAGCCCTACAAACCCTTCTAAGCAAAACTGGCATTCACATCAAATAAATCCATTGTGTGTGGTGGATTCCCACACACACACTGAGTTCTACAGGGGTGAAAAGTGACAGCGTAGACAACACATCACAACCATTCTGTAAAAGGGGTTGAATGAAGGATGCAGAGGCCAATTTAGGTATTGTGTGAGTTCTCAGTGCTTGACTTTCTGACTGTACTGTTCTGTAAAGCATGTTACAACAATGAGCTGATTAGCAATTGCAAGTATGTTACTTTCAAATGTCAGCCAAACAGCTCGAGGAAGATTTGTACTTGAAAATCTTTTTTCAATTATGGTCACATAGGCTAATAAGTGTTAATTTGGGTTCTCTTAATAGACAAGCAAGTAAGTGGTATTTTGATAGTACTTTAAATTGGTATGTACAGTTACAATATTGGACATTTTTAATTAATGTTAATTTAAATAGACACTTTTAGAATTGCAGTTGCAAGCTGCTTTTTGTATTCTTTACATTAAGATGAAATTACAGAGAAAAAGTATTGACCATTACATTCACAATGTCTTGCCATTTGTAAGTTTCTAAATTCCATTAAATCCTCTTGAAATTGCAACCAAACTTTAAAATTCTATGCAAAATATTAATACTACAGTTCTTGAAGAACTGGACATAGAGGAAACACAGTAGATTTTTTTTGTTAATCACTTTACCTAACTAGTACAACTTCGGGATGTTTAGGTCTTATTTTTCAATCTCATTGGTACCTCCATATTTTTCTGGAGTTCCGTGAACTCGTTCACTAAAGTATTTCCAGAACTCTGCTGTTTGTTCAGAGTGACTTCGCCATTGGTCTAAATAAATAAAGATGGTTGCACTTAATCTTTAAAGTAAACTTTGAGAATTTATACTTGTTGCTGCTGTTCCTTCTGGTGTTATAGTAATGATCAACTTCTCAGGCATTGCTATTTTTTTTGGCTGTCATGTTTTGTTCAGTTAACAGGGCAGATTTGTAAATCAAGTTTACAGCCTAGCAGGCTGCCTGAATCTTCTGAGGCAGGTTATAGTGCCAGTTTTCAAGTGGACTTTGGGTTATAAATGTGTAAATTGAAGACCTAGGTGATAAAACTTTTATTTGGGGAAAGAGGGTAGGAGGCATATTGATAGTCATGATGTGATTCCTGTAAGAGGCTGTAACAAATAGCAAAGACAAGTGTATGAGGTTTTGCTGCCTGAATTAGGAATGTTTAGCAGCTCAACTTAATTAGGCATGTTTTGAGAAAATGCTTCATGGTGTGGATTGAATTTCAGGCATTCACCAAAATCATGTGAGTAGCTTTGGCTGCAGCCATCACAGCAGTACCACTGCTCAGCACACATAGTATTTGGAGAAGCCCAGCACATCCCCAAAAATGTGGGGAAACACTGAAGTTGTTTTTTCCATCTGCCAGGGTGCCGCATTCCATGGAGATTCTCAAGAGAATAGATGACATGGATGACAGTGGTGTTGTGTGGCTTAATACCATGATGCTGAGGGCAATATTTTAGGTAAAATGGTGAGGCAATAGTGAGGATATATTTGGTGAGAATCAGGCAGGTTAAGCAGAAAAAATTGAAGCTGCATATGGATTACTACTTGTCTGTGTAACCAAGAGTTTTATCTTAGGGACTTCACTACACTGTGGAATAACATAAAGCAAAGAACTGCAGAATAATTACTTTTCAATAATTCTCCCAGTGAATACTCTCAGGGTAGACCCTGTGTCTCCAGAGGAAGTTAGTGCAGGATAAATACTGCACATGAAATACAGATAACTTTGCCAAAGCTTCCTCCAGTAGAAGAGTTGATGCAGTGTCTAAATGTTCCTGAAGTGTTCAGTGGCACCCATTGGTGCCTGGGGGTGTTTCTGGAGTGCATGTGTGCAGTTCTTCCCTTCCTCTAAATCCTGGTGTGGTGTTATACAGCCAAGAAGTTCCCAGAGCTGTGATCAGAGACCCACTTACCAGCTGCCAGAGCCCAAGAATACCAGGAGTGGTGCCTGTGCCCAGCAAAGCCCAATCACTGTCTGATTCTGATTGCAGTAGGGAAAGGCGGGTGAGCCTCAGCTGAGGCCCCTCCAATAACTCTGCCTCACATGGTGGATAAGGAATTGGCTGGATGGATGCAGACAGAGAGTTGTGGTCAATGGCTCTATCTTTAGGGGGACATTGGTGATGAGTGGTGCCCCTCAGGGCTCTGTCTTGAGGCCGGCACTCTTCACT
Organism: Geospiza fortis; assembly: GCF_000277835.1. Classification (NCBI taxonomy): domain Eukaryota; kingdom Metazoa; phylum Chordata; class Aves; order Passeriformes; family Thraupidae; genus Geospiza; species Geospiza fortis. The sequence goes on along the minus strand of NW_005054340.1, from coordinate 520,022 downwards.
ATCAGTGATTGAGTGCACCTTCAGTGAGTTTGCAGATGACGTGAAGCTGAGCAGTGCCGTTGGCACAAGAGAAGGAAGGGGTCTCATTCGGGGGACCCGAACAAACTTGAGAAGTGGGCCCATGAGAAGCTCATGAAGCTCAACAAGTCAAACTGCAAGGTGCCACACCTGGGTCAGGCAATCACAGAGGTGAGTGCAGACTGGGAGAAGCCACTGAGAGGAGCCCTGCCAAGAAACACTTGGGAGTTCTGGTGGATGAAAGGCTGAACATGAGGCAAGAGTGTGTGTTTACAGCCCAGTGGTGTCTTGGGCTGCATCAAAAGCAACGTAGCCAGGAGGTTGAGGGAGGTGGCTCTCCTGCACTGCTGTACTCTCCTGAGAGAGCAGCTGGAGTGCTGCATCCAGCTCTGGGGCCCCCAAAATCAGAAGGTCATGGAGCAAGTCCCGAGGAGGGACATGCAGACAATCTGCTCTGGGCAGAAAGATAACTCAAGGACAAGGAACTGGAGCATTATTGATACTCAATTTATACACTTACTATCTTGATGGAGTGTCATTTTACCAGAGCCACCTGCTAAGAAAGGAAGAAAAAATGCTCTTGTATTTGGTACTAACATATTTATTTCAGCAAGGTTTTGGCAATGGAAATCTTCTCTGAGCTGGGAAATAAGTACTAAGACTCCTAAAGTTCTGTTAAATAATTTGCAGTCTTTATACCTAATATAGGAAATTTTACTATAATTCAGGGAATTGTGTTTGCACTGTTTCAGAGGAAGCTATGTTTTCGAGTAACTGACAATTAACTGAGAATGGTAAAATAATAATTACAAAATTAGAATGAGTGTTTATTCATAAAAGAACAGGCACCTTTATAAGCTGTAATTATCTTTTTGCTAATTTGGTCTGACTGGCAAACGAAGCATACAGAGGATGTATCTTTTCCCATGCATAGCACCACTGCAGTCAGAACACTGTTAGAGGTGAGGTTTGTTGTAAAAGCAGGTCACATGGCAGCAATACTGATGGTGCTGAGTATCTCTTGCTCAGGGAATTCTTATTGTCAACTGAAAAGTAAAAACAACTGCAGGAGTTCCTCAGCGTAGGACTAATTAACTAGAGACCAAGGCAGAAGTTTGTCACAGCACCAGTAACTTTGTATTTGAAACCAGCTCTCAACTTTTTCTGGTTATTCAATTTGCATAAATTTTTCCCCCACTAATTTTTTTTTTATTGTTGGTGAATTGTGGGTTTCTAGAACACAATGCATTCTGTCTCTTGGCCCAAGAAATATGTATCTATGTACATGTCCTCTTATGTAAGGTGAAACTTGATCAAAATAGGTCCATCATGACAGAAAGGAGACAAAGGTGCATCATGAGAGAAAGGAGACAATGATTCTGCAGAAAACTGCTCAATCAGATACACACAGCTCCCGCGAACTATATTTTTGGGGGAAAGGAAGGGTTGAAGGTGAGGTGTCCTCTTCTTTCACGGCATACAAGTGTTTTGGTGCAATTTATAGGAAGAATCAGGATGAGAAAAATGTGTTAAATGCATGTCTTTGCAGATGGGAGGGGAAAATATCTGAAGCATAGTAGTGTATTTCATGGTCAAGCAAATAACGAAGTACAGAGTCTGATACACACGCAGGAATTTTGCAAACACCTTCAGGCACCAATGCAAAG